>NC_090646.1:276822681-277169348 GCF_040937935.1 Hyperolius riggenbachi | reverse complement strand
ACTGGGAGGGTGGGGTTACATACCAAGATACAGCAATATGTAGATATGAGAAGGGTTTCTGATGTTTCAACTAGGATAAATAATGGATATCCTTTACCATGTATTACATTCCTCTCTCATTATGGTTTTGCTTTATTGTGGACAGCCATGTTATGATATTAATTCTATATATTTCAGAAAATCCTGAAACAAATTCTGAAGAATCCGCTCATATACAACCCCCAAAAAAATGTAAGCAGAACAAGGGAAAAAAAACACCACTTAAGAAAAATAAGAAAGTATTGGAACAGAATGAAAACTCTCCAACCTCAAGTGGAAACGTTAAAAGTGAGAAAATGGGACTTTCAACACTAAAAAGGCTCTCTGAAGAAAATAAACGATCTCCGAAACATACACTGTCAAGCTCCGAATCACATGAGTCCTGTCGTGTTGACGATTCCTCCAAACACAGTTCAGAGGAACTTCCTGAAAATGGAAACGCAAACTGTGAAGATGAACAAGGGCCTAAAAAATCACAGAGGGACGAATCAACGGCCCCATTTCGGCGAAAACATCCATGGATTTTACCTCTGAATACCAGAATAAGGTGTGTAAATGAGGAAGAGGATGAATCCTTGCAGAATGATAAAAGCACTGCAAACAAACAGCAACAATCGCTAAAACCTTGTGGTTTACGGTGGAGTATGCTAGCTTGTTAAAAGCTTTCTGCATATTTACAACTTCTTGGGAAAAGAGAACTGCTCCACAATTCGTTGGTCTTATTCTTCTCAAAGGGAATTCAGGGTGAGATCGATATGGAGGCTGACATATTTATTTCCCTGTAAACCATTCCAGTTGCCTTGCAGTCCTGTTGATCTTCTGGCATAAATAGTGTCTGAGTCAAAACCCTGGAACAAGCATACGGCTAAGCCAGTGAAAGCTAAGTGAGACAACCTGATCTGTTGCATAAAAACAGGGAACACCAAGAGCCCCAATAGTGTAATACGTACTGGATAAGGTGGCAATGAATTAATATTGCTAGATACTCACAAGTCAGGGTCACCAGCAGGCAACAGGTGGGGTGATTATCCTGACCCCACTCAGGATTAAGAAGTCGCTCTCTGTAGACAGGAAAAAAGGGTAGCAACCCTCCACCAAGGGTGGACTCGAAATTGTATACAATGAACAGAGGCGACAAAAGTATAAAATTAGATTAAATGAGCTTAAAAACCAGCTCAAATGGCAAAAATGAAGGAGGAAGTGGTGGTCTTACCTCCCTCAAGCAGACACGACAGCGACTGCGATTCAGACAGTCAAACACATTTATTAGAAACTCCCTCTGTGTGCACCTCAGAGGTGCTTAACTTGAATCCTTGTGCAGATCGCTTGATACTCCTCCCTGCATTGCCTGATGAAGCAGGATTGAGCCTGCGAAACGCGTTGCAAATTTTTTGGGAGTTTCTAATAAATGTGTTTGACTGTCTGAATCGCAGTCGTTGTCGTGTCTGCTTGAGGGAGGTAAGACCACCACTTCCTCCTTCATTTTTGCCATTTGAGTTGGTTTTTAAGCTCATTTAATCTAATTTTATACTTTTGACGCCTCTGTTCATTGTATACAACTGATCTGTTGCATATTTGATCGGGGTCTATGGCTAAAAACATTAGAGACACAAGATCAGGAGGACTGCCAGGCAACTGGTATTGTTTAAAAATAAATATGGCTGCCTCCATATCTCTCTCCCCTTGGGTTCCCTTTTATAACCTTCATCTGCCTGCTTATTTCTCCTCTTTGAAGCCCTGCCTCCCTGCTAGATGTTGGCTTTCGGCCAGCTGGAAGGCATGGTCAAGAAGAGCGGTCATTCTTCCTCCTGCATACCCTTTTGACTAAATTAGGGGTTAGAGGGGGATTGGGGCAGCAGTAGGTGACTGAGGAGGGAAGATCTATGAATTTGTGAGTCTAAATTCTTTCTCCCCAAAAATATACCTGTTTCCACCATAGATCAGTTAATTTTTTTTGTGCCGAAGTGTGTGGAGGTGGGAGGGGTGTGCTTGACATAACCATGGTTCATATAATATTTGCATGGTTCCTTTATGCGGTGCGCATGTTGGGAGTGCACTAGAAGATAATAGCTACCTGTCCTTGTTCCAGCCCACTCATCTGTGCAGCAGCTTTGTACTTAACCGCTAGAGCTCCATGGTGGTATCGGTCTATCTGCAGTTCGCTGCATTTAACCCATTCTTTTGACCAAAAGTGGTGGGTGGGCTAATTTGTGGAACAGCTTATCAGTGAGTACATATGGTATATCTTTCTTAGAAAACTTTACACATACCCCAATTAAAATGTTCTGTTAAATTCATAAACTTGAGAATCTGTTAAATTCATATATTTGACTGATCAACTCCTCTCATCGCAATGCCTTTTCAACTCCTCTCTGTATAGCGAGAGCCACTGGCACCCTATCAGCTTCAGGATCAACTTCAAAACTGCGCTTGCCCTACAATTCTGTGCACAAAATCTGCCCAACCCACATCTCTTGTCCAAAGGCTGGCATGCCCACAATCCCAACGACTGGTGCCTTTTCGCACCGCACATATCTCACTCCCATGCATGATTGCAGGACTGTCCCGCAGTCACTGGAACTCGCTCCTACCAGTCATCAGACTCGACCCCACCTTTAATATTCTCAGATGAGCCCACAAGATTCACCTTTTCATGCTTGCAATCTATAAGATGTAGATCTAGGTTTAGAGGGCAAAATCCAAAGGAAAAAAAATATACTAAACCTAGTGCGTACATGGTCCAGGAGCGGTTTGTAGATTGTCCCAAATATTTTGTCCCCATGTCCTCCTTTGCTGTCTTTTTGTTCCCAGTGTCCTCCTCCTTTGCTTCCCCTGTATTTCCTATTCTGACCTCCTGTGCCCTCCTTTGCTCCCCCTGTGTCCTCTGGTCCCCTTTCTGTGCCCGTGCCCTCCTCTGGTTATCCCCTCCCATCAGCTTCCCGTGCACAAATGTAAGTAGCGGGAGCATGGCTCACCTAATCCATGGTTCCAGCAGCGATCAGAGACCACTACTCGCCTTCACTCCTTGTTCTGGTTTCTGCTGTTGAACTGGTTTTGACAGTCTTCATTGCTGTGCTCTAATGTTGATGGGTCCCAGAACATCAAAAAAGTCTGAAATTCAAGCAAATCCTTAATTCTACAACTTCCTTTACAACCTCCTGGAATCTGAGCATCTTCCATTTTCCTTCCCCATCTCAATTATCCTCTTCCATGATAACCACATTCTTCTTCATTCATCCAACCAACCCTCCTCCATATCTGAATGCTTGATCCTTGCCTTGAAACTATTGTTCTGACTTATGCCATGTGTATGCCCATGCGCACTGCACTGCACAGGTTGCCTTGCCAGAAAAATGCTCATGAGCCATGAACTTTCCCTGCATTTGTTAAGTGTGCAAATGTGTCAAATATTGGCATATCTCTGGCTTTTGTGTTTGGAAATGGGTTTAGTTTAATCTCCTGCAACTGCTTACACCTGATCATGAGATTATGCATGTTACAATATTAGACCAATGTGACGGAATACGGTCACCCTCCAATTTCTGTACCCTTTGCTTGCAGCACTGAATGCCTTTAGGATTCCTTCAGGGTCTGAGGCTGAATGGTAAACTGCAGCAAAGTAACCTTTTGGAGTGGTTGAGTCCACACAGTCCAATCTGTGGACCAATTTGCAATTTAGGCGTGTGCGAATATGCCAAGTCTAACGCTAGCTAAATCCTGTAGGAGAAGGGTTAATTCGACAACCTTTCTAGAGATAGCAAAAAAAAAATTACAATATTAATATCAAAACGGTTATGGTTTCTTTTTCTCAGGAAATGTGAACCTTTTGCAGAGATTTCAGAACAAGCACTTAGACAAACTATTTCTTAATCCTTTTTTTTTTTTTTTCGTTTTTTTAAATAATGCAAACTAAATATATTGGGCTGCATGGTGGTGCAGTGGTTAGCACTCTCACCTTGCAACGCTGGGTCCCGGGTTCGAATCAGTGGTCAACATGTGCAAGGAGTTTGCATGTTCTCCCCGTGTCTGTGTGGGTTTTCTCCGGGCACTCCGTTTTTTTTCCCACATCCCAAAAACATACAGATAAGTTAATTGGCTTCCTCCTAAAATTGGCCCTAGACTACGATACACATACACTACACGATACATACATAGACATAAGTCTATGGTACAGATTCGATTGTGAGGCACTCTGAGAGACAGGTAAGTGACAAGACAATACTGTACAGCGCTGCATAAGATGTTGGCCCTATATAAATACCCCGGATGCCTGAAGCTTGCTCCAAACTTTACTTACACATTCCCAGTGAGGTTCCCCCTCACCTCGTCTTCAGGACCGTGTTAAGTCACTGCTTTCCAGGAATCCTGGTGAGTGGATTTTCTTCTACCATACTTGTACAGCACCGACCTTGCTGCTTTCATATGGTCATCACATTCAGCGAGGATGCGACCACGGATGTTTTTGAGCTCCCCCGATTGTGTGCGGCAACTGCAGATTCTCCAGTCCAGCTCGGAAGTTTCAGCACCCACCCTATAAGACCATGCCCGGCGTATAAGACAACCCCCACCTTTTGAAAATATTTACCTGGGTTAAAAAGTAGTCTTATACGCCAGAATTTGTTTTCCAGGTCTCCCAATCAAGCTAATTCAACCCCCCATGATGTCCGAAAAACAGAGTCCAGTTTGTAAGTAACCATAATATTCAAAGTAATGATGACTGATATTTTCCATGTTATGCCAGAATATATTAAAAGTATACTCTTAGTAAAACAGATTTTCAATGCCTGTTTCCTCTTCCTTGCAATTTTTTATTTTTTTAAAGTGAACCTTAACCCTGGCAAGTTAGTTTCACTTACCCGGGGCTTCCTCAAGCTCCGTCCTATGGCCTCGCCGCTCCTAGAGTGTCCTCTGGTCCTTGGCCGACTAAGAGGCGACCCCCGGCCACGGGTATTTTTCTCCGCCTTGCCGCCGTCAAGTGCGTCCCGTGCAGGATGCGCTTGACTGCTGCAGGGGGCTTGGTAAGTGAAACTTTTTTTCCTTGCCAGGGTTAAGAGTCACTTTAAACTCCTGTAAAGAATTCCTGTCATGTTTTAAGTTTGCCTATATGTACTTAATAGAATATTACTACAGATTAATTCTGCATGAAAAACTTGGTAAAAACTTTGTAGTTTACAAAATAAGTACAGTAGAGTCCTGGTTATCCAGACCTCAAATAACCAGCAGTCTCAACCAACCAGCACAAATCGTCGGGAGTACTCCTAGTGGTGAAGGCCATCTTAGGCTGTTTGTGGGCTCTGCTCTGCATAAAGGATACCTTAGTCCATCTGAATGTTAAAAACCGGGGGGAGCAGGCATGTGTAAGACGGCCTCCTCCTGCCCACCATTCTCCTCGGTCCCGCTCCATTATGGTGCACCGACTCAGCAAAGCTACTTCCTGGTTGAGAAGGATGGTAAGGAAAGCGCAGGGGCTGACTGGCGACGCACACCCTTGATCACGCCTGCGGCCGGCAGTGCCAGCGCAGTCTAAACCCCAAACCTCCCGACCAGGAAGTACCTTCAGGGGGGTTGGTACACCATAACGGAGAAGTGGTTTTTTTTCTAATCGCAAAGCCATCATGAAAATAAAAAAAAAAAATTACATCGCAGCACTGCGTACAGGTCATCACGTTTTTCATGATTTTTCAAAAGACCTTGTGATTAACCATTTCGGGACCATAGGCCTACAACCCCCCCTTCAACCCCATTTTCTTTGATTACTGCTTTGCACACTCTTGGCATTCTCTTGATGAGCTTCAAGTGAACTCCTTGTCCTGTTCAAGAAACCAATTTGAAATGATTCGAGCTTTATGCTGGGCATAGACTGGTCGACAGCTCCGTATCAATAGACCCGCCGGATCGATTCCCCGCGGGCGGACAATAGCGGGGAATCGAGCGGAAGATAAGGAGTGCCCGCGGGGACCAGCGGGAATAGATCCGGCCGCCCGCGGGTACGCGGTGGGAGTCGATCCGTCGGCTAATCGAGCCGCTTGGTCGACTCGTCTATGCCCAGCATTACTGGAAGTAGCTATCAGAAGATGGATACATGGTGGTCATGAAGGGATGGACATGATCAGAAACAATGCTCATGTAGCCCGTGGCATTTAAAGATGCCCAATTGGCACTAAGGGGCCTAAAGTGTGCCAAGAAAACATCCCCCACACCATTACACCAACACCAGCCTGCACAGTGGTAACAAGGCATGATGGATCCATGTTCTCATTCTGTTTACGCCAAATTTTGACTCTATCGAGACTCATAAAACCAGGCAACATTTTTCCAGTCTTCAACTGTCCAATTTTGGTGAGCTCGTGCAAATTGTAGCCTCTTTTTCCTATTTGTAGTGGAGATGAGTTGTACTCGGTGAGGTCTGCTGTTGGAGCCCATCCGCCTCAAGGTTGTGCGCATTGTGGCTTTACAAATGCTTTGCTGCATACCTCGGTTGTAACGAGTGGTTATTTCAGTCAACATTGCTCTTCTATCAGCTTGAATCAGTCGGCCCATTCTCCTCTGACCTCTAGCATCAACAAGGCATTTTCGCCCACAGGACTGCCGCATACTGGATGTTTTCCCTTTTCCCACCATTCTTTGTAAACCTTAGAAATGGTTGTGCGTGAAAATCTCAGCAGGTTGTGAAATACTCAGACCGGCCCGTCTGACAACAACCATGCCACGCTTAAAATTGCTTTAAATCACCTTTCTTTCCCATTCTGACATTCAGTTTGGAGTTCAAGAGATTGGCTTCAATTCATCAAGCATTACCGCATTCGGTAATGCTGAAAACAGCTGACTTAACCGGTTCAGCGCCGCAGTGCCGAAAATCTCATGCATCCGAGCAACGTTCACCTCCCATTCATTCGCCTATAACTTTATTGCTACTTATCACAATGAATTGATCTATATCTTGTTTTTTCCGCCACTAATTAGGCTTTCTTTGGGTACTACATTTTGCTAAGAATTATTTTTTTCTAAATCCATTTTAACAGGAAGATTAAGAAAGAAATGAAAAAAAATTCATTATTTCTCAGTTTTTGGCCATTATAGTTTGAAATTAATATACGCTACCGTAATTAAAACCCATGTATTTTATTTGCCCATGTGTCCCGTTAATTACACCATTTAAACGATGTCCCTATCACAATTTATGGTGCATATATTTCATTTAGAAATAAAGGTGCATTTTTTCAATTTGCGTCCATCACTATTTATCCATCATCTATTTAAGCTTATAATTTTAAATAATATAATAACATACTCACTTGACATGTATATTTAAAAAGTTTAGACCCTTGGGTAACTATTTATGATGTTTTTTTTTTTATTGTATTTTTTTTTTTTTTATTTTAATAAAAAATGTATGTGGGTAATTTTTGGTGTGGGAGGGAAACTGCTTATTTTACATGTAAAATAAGCAAATTCTTTAATTTAAAATGTATGTGGGTGCAGTTTACTATTTGGCCACAAGATGGCCACAGTGAGAAAAGTCCTGGATGCGAACGATCTCGCATCCAGGAACCAAAATTCAGAGGAGTTGTTTCCTGGGGGCAGAAATACCACGCTCTCTGGAGAGAAAGCGTCGGTATTTCTGCGGGGAAGTTAGATCGGTGAATGGGAATTATATTCCCATTCACTGATCGGGGGGCTAGCGGCGGGCGCGCGCACAACGCATTGAAAGCAGCAGTGCCTTTCTGGACGAGAAAGCTCGTCCAGAAAGGCCGAACTGGTTAACGGAGCACTTTAGAAAATGTTAATTCATCAAAGCTGTTACCGAATGAGAAGCTGAAATGACAGAGCAATGAGATAAATTACCGACATGTGCTCAACACATGTCAGCAAATGTCAGTAAATGTTAATTCATCAAGGTTACCACATTCGCTAACACATTCGGTGTTTATCTCCAGCTCTCCCCTGTCGTTACAGGCTTCGAAGGCCTTCTGTGTGAATGTTTTCATGATTAACAGGAGCAGGCAGCTAATAGAAACAGCCCCTGTTCTCCTGCAAGTGCTGCTGATAGGTCACACAGGCTTCTCCACACAAGCTTTCAGACCCCCCGGGCAGTGAGCAGAGAGAAGGGGACAAAAGATATCCCCAGATACCCTGCGGTGGTGTAACCCTTTGAGTCCCTGTTTGAAAATGCAAAGATGCTGGTGGTGAAATCACCAAGCATGGCATTTGTAATGTCTCCAGGAAGTTCATCTATGTTGTGGCAAATAAGCAAAATGTTAAGAAAGACTGATTTATACTCAGAGCAGCTGAGGCAGTATAAATAACAGTAAATATAACACATGTTTACATCTAAAGGGATGTCTGGATGCCTTCTATTGTAATCAGCTTGTAACAACACAGGAACATTCCAAGCTGCTCTGCACCACTCTGCTGTTATCGAACAGCCTTTGATGAAGTAGTTTGGTAACTTAACGAACCTCGACCACACATGTGAAAATATTGATGAATTAGCACAGTGAAGTGTAAAATACCGAATGTGGTATTTTATGGACTGGGATTTTGTTATCGAACACCCTTTGATGAATTGAAGCCATTGTCTTGACCAGGACCACACCCCTAAATGCATTGAAGCAACTGCCATGTGATTGGTTGATTAGATAATTGCATTAATGAGAAATTGATTCTAATAATCCTTTAGGTGAGTATGTATGTATGTGTGTGTGTATATATATATATATATATAAATATATATATATATATATATATATATATATATATATATATATATATATATATATATACTAATTTTTCCTCATTTCACAAGTTATTCCTCTAATCACAAGTTATAATGTGATCTTTCCCCTGTGTCATCTGAATGCCATGGCAGATAAGCTCATTCGAAACCACAGGATGACCATATAGCCATTTGGTTCCCAACTGTTTGAGCTAAGTGCTTCTGCCTTACTGTTACCGATTTGTGCTTGGGTTTTGACTACTCTCTGCCTGCCGCCTGCAGCGACGTCTGCCTAGTTTTTGACTACTCTCTGCCTGCCGTCTGCACCGACGTCTAACTGGATTTTTACTATTTTCTGCCTGCCTTATTTGTACAGTTTCCTAATTAAAGTTTATTCATAAATTGAATTCAACACATTTGTGTTCTAGTCTTTTATATATATATATATATATATGTAGAATGTGCAACAAACTTTTATTCTGACGTATTTTGACAAGTTATGACTTAAAGGGAAGGTTCAAGCAAAATAAAAAAATGAGTTTCACTTCCCGGGGGCTTCTACCAGCCCCATGCAGCCATCCTGTGCCCTCGTAATCACTCACTGCTGCTCCAGTCCCCCGCTGGCAGCTTCCTGACCTCGGAGGTCGGCGGGACACATTGCGTACATTTTTACGCATTCCCGATAGTGCAGGACCATTAACGCATACGTTTTTACGCGTTACTGGTTCAATGCGTAAATTTTTACGCATTGAACCAGTAATGCGTAAAAATGTATGTGTTAATGTTCCTGCACTAGCAGGAATGCTTAAAAATGTACGCAATGCATCCCGCCGACCTCCGAGGTCGGCAAGCTGCCAGCGGGGGACTGGAGCAACAGTGAGTGACTACGAGGGCACAGGATGGCTGCATGGGGCTGGTAGAAACCCCCGGTAAGTGAAACTCATTTTTTTATTTTGCTTGGACATTCCCTTTAAAGCGCAACTGTAAATTCCCCAAAAACAAACTTTCACTTACCTGAGGCTTCCCCAAGCCCCCAGCAGCCCCGCGCTGGTCCTGCACGATCTTCCGTTCTCCCGCCGCGGTGCAACTTCATTACCGTCGACTTACGGCAACTGCGCCTACGCGTAGCTTTGTTCGCGGTCCAGCCTATGTGCAGGACGCTCTTACGGTCTGAAACGCAAAGAAATTTTTGCGAAGCCCGGGCCGTGCAGCCGCAGTTGCCGTCGACTTGCAATCTTGAGATGCTAGTGGACTGCTCTCTGTGTATAAATCACTTGAGGCCACAGCTGGAGTATGTGATACAGTTTTGGGCACCACGCTATAGAAAGGACATTGACCTTCTGGAAGGGGTACAAAGACAGGCAACTACAGTGGTTTGTAAAAGTATTCGGCCCCCTTAAAGTTTTTCTAATTTTGTCATATTCCTGCACAAACCTGAATCAATGTTATTGGAATTCCACGTGAAAGACCAATACAAAGTGGTGTACACATGAGAAGTGGAACGAAAATCATACATGATTCCAAACATTTTTTTACAAATAAATAACTGCAAAGTGGGGTGTGCGTAATTATTCAGCCCTCTTTGGTCTGAGTGCAGTCAGTTGCCCATAGACAATGCCTGATGAGTGCTAATGACTAAATATAGAGCACCTGTGTGTAATCTAATGTCAGTACAAATACAGCTGCTCTGTGACGGCCTCAGATGTTGTCTAAGAGAATATTGGGAGCAACAACACCATGAAGTCCAAAAGAACACACCACGCAGGTCAGGGATAAAGTTATTGAGAAATTTAAAGCAGGCTTAGGCTACAAAAAGATTTCCTAAGCCTTGAACATCCCACGGAGCACTGTTCAAGCCATCATTCAGAAATGGAAGGAGTATGGCACAACCTACCAAGACAAGGCCGTCCACCTAAACTCACAGGCCGAACAAGGAGAGAGCTGATCAGAAATGCAGTCAAGAGGCCCATGGTAACTCTGGACGAGCTGCAGAGATCTACACCTCCGGTGGGGGACTCTGTTCATAGGACAACTAATAGTCGTGCACTGCACAAAGTTGGCCTTTATGGAAGAATGGCAAGAAGAAAGCCATTGTTAACATAAAAACATAAGAAGTCCCGTTTGCAATTTGCCACAAGCCATCTGGGGGACACAGCAAACGTGGAAGAAGGTGCTCTGGTCGGATGAGACCAAAATGGAACTTTTTGGCCAAAATGCAAAACGCTGTGTGGCGGAAAACGAACACTGCACATCACTCTGAACACACCATCCCAATTGTCAAATATGATGGTGTCGTCATCATGCTCTGGGGGTGCTTCTCTCCAGCTGGGACAGGGAAGCTGGTCAGAGTTGATGGGAAGATGCATGAAGCCAAATACAGGGCAATCTTGGAAGAAAACCTCTTGGAGTATGCAAAAGACTTGAGACTGGGGCGGAGGTTCACCTTCCAGCAAGACAACGACCCTAAACATAAAGCCAGGGCAACAATGGAATGGATTAAAACAAAATGTCCATGTGTTACAATGGCCCAGTCAAAGTCCAGATCTAAATCCAATCGAGAATCTGTGGCAAGTTCTGAAAGCTACTGTTTACAAACGCTGTCTATCTAATCTGACTGAGCTGGAGCTGTTTTGCAAAGAAGAATGGGCAAGGATTTCAGTCTCTAGATCAGAGGTCTCCAAACATTTTTGGTCAAGGGCCGGGTCAATATGCTTCAGACTGCAGGGGGGCCGGAACATACATAAAATGTTGAAAACAATATATTGAATTTAGGCATTGATTCCCCCCAATCATGCCCGGAGGACACCTCCCAGCAGCAGCCACTTAGTCATCCGGCGCCCCGAAGAACATCTTTGTGCACCAGACAGTGAAGCATACCCAGGTGACAACCTGCTGTCCAGCTGGACAGCAGTGTCACCTGATGCATAATTGGATGCCAGTGAATTACTGCTCACTGGCTGCTACAGTATGTGAATGGGTGGTGCCAGCACTACTATTTTATATCCGGGCCACCGATATTAAAAGGTGCCGTGTTTGGGGTCCAGTGAAAAAGCCTTGGGGGGCCGCATTCGGCCCTCGGGCCTTAGTTTGAGGACCACTGCTAGATGTAGAAGGTAGAGGTCTCTAGATGTGCAAACTGGTAGAGACATACCCTAAAAGACTGACAGCTGTAATTGCAGCAAAAGGGGGTTCTACAAAGTATTGACTCGTGGCTGAATAATTACGCACACCCCACTTTGCAGTTATTTGTTTTTTTTTTTAAATGTTTGGAATCATGTATGATTTTCGTTCCACTTCTTGCATGTACACCACTTTGTATTGGTCTTTCACGTGGAATTCCAATAAAATTGATTCATGTTTGTGGCAGTAATATGACAAAAAGTGGAAAACTTCAAGGGGACCGAATACTTTTGCAAACCAATGTAAATTAATCAGGGATGGAAGTGCTTACTTACCAAGAAACGTTGGACAATTTGAGCTTATTTAGCGTAGAAAAAAGGCAACAGAGAGGTGACCTGATTAACAGCAGAGGGCAATACAAAAGCTTGGCTGATGAGCTTTTTCTCCTTAGGGTTGTACGATGGACAAGGGGGACAAGATTTGCTTATGGAGGAAAACGTGTTTTTTTTTTGTTGCAATCTATTTAGAACGGGTTCCTTCACAGTGAGAGTGGTTAAAATCTGGAATATCCTACCTCAGGAAGTAGTTATGGCAAACTATATCTGCATTTAACCACTTAAGGACCACAGTCTTTTCGCCCCTTAAGGACCAGAGCCTTTTTCTCCATTCAGACCACTGCAGCTTTCACGGTTTATTGCTCGGTCATACAACCTACCACCTAAAGGAATTTTACCTCCTTTTCTTGTCACTAATACAGCTTTCTTTTGCTGCTATTTGATTGCTGCTGCGAGTTTTAGTTTTTATTATATTCATCAAAAAAGACATGAATTTTGGCAAAAAAATGACACTTTTAACTTGCTGTGCTGACATTTTTCAAATAAAGTAAAATTTCCTATACATTTGAGCGCAAAAGTTATTCTGCTACATGTCTTTGATCTGAAAAAAAAAAACATTCAGTGTATATTTATTGGATTGGGTAAAAGTTATAGCGTTTACAAACTATGGTGCCAAAAGTGAATTTTCCCATTTTCAAGCATCTCTGACTTTTCTGCGCACCTGTCAGGTTTCATGAGGGGCTAAAATTCCAGGATAGTACAAATACCCCCCAAATGACCCCATTTTGGAAAGAAGACATCCCAAAGTATTCAGTGAGAGGCATGGTGAGTTCATAGAAGATTTTATTTTTTGTCACAAGTTAGCGGAAAATGACACTTTCTGACAAAAAAAGAAAAAAAAAAGTTTCCACTTCTTCTAACTTGCGACAAAAAAAAATGAAATCTGCCACAGACTCACTATGCTCCTCTCCGAATACCTTGAAGTGTCTACTTTCCAAAATGGGGTCATTTGTGGGGTGTGTTCACTGACCTGGCATTTTGGGGGGTGCCTAATTGTAAGCACCCCTGTAAAGCCTAAAGATGCTCATTGGACTTTTGGCCCCTTAGCGCAGTTAGGCTGCAAAAAAGTGCCACACATGTGGTATTGCCGTACTCAGGAGAAGTAGTATAATGTGTTTTGGGGTGTATTTTTACACATACCCATGCTGGGTGGGAGAAATATCTCCATAAATGACAATTGTTTTATTTTTTTTACACACAATTGTCTATTTATAGAGATATTTCTCCCACTCAGCATGGGTATGTGGAAAAATACACCCCAAAACACATTATACTACTTCTCCTGAGTACGGCGATACCACGTGTGGCACTTTTTTGCACCCTAACTGCGCTAAGGGGCCCAAAGTTCAATGAGTACCTTTAGGATTTCACAGGTCATTTTGCGACATTTGGTTTCAAGACTACTCCTCACGGTTTAGGGCCCCTAAAATGCCAGGACAGTATAGGAACCCCACAAATGACCCCATTTTAGAAAGAAGACACCCCAAGGTATTCCGTTAGGAGGATGGTGAGTTCATAGAAGATTTTTTTTTTTTTTTTTTTTGTCACAAGTTAGCGGAAATTGATTTTAATTGTTTTTTTTCACAAAGTGTCATTTTCTGCTAACTTGTGACAAAAAATAAAATGTTCTATGAACTCACCATACTCCTAACGGAATACCTTGGGGTGTCTTCTTTCTAAAATGGGGTCATTTGTGGGGTTCCTATACTGCCCTGGCATTTTAGGGGCCCTAAACCGTGAGGAGTAGTCTTGAAACCAAATGTCGCAAAATGACCTGTGAAATCCTAAAGGTACTCATTGGACTTTGGGCCTCTTAGCGCACTTAGGGTGCAAAAAAGTGCCACACATGTGGTACCGCCGTATTCAGGAGAAGTAGTATAATGTGTTTTGGGGTGTATTTTTACACATACCCATGCTGGGTGGGAGAAATATCTCTGTAAATGACAATTGTTTGATTTTTTTTTACACACAATTGTCCATTTACAGAGAGATTTCTCCCACCCAGCATGGGTATGTGTAAAAATAAACCCCAAAACACAATATACTACTTCTGAGTACGGCGATACCACATGTGTGACACTTTTTTGCAACCTAGGTGCGCTAAGGGGCCTAACGTCCTATTCACAGGTCATTTTGAGGCATTTGGATTCTAGACTACTGCTCACGGTTTAGGGCCCCTAAAATGCCAGGACAGTATAGGAACTTCACAAGTGACCCCATTTTAGAAAGAAGACACCCCAAGGTATTCTGTTAGGAGTATGGTGAGTTCATAGAAGATTTTTTTTTTTTGTCACAAGTCAGAGGAAAATGACACTTTGTGAAAAAAAAACAATACATATCAATTTCCGCTAACTTGTGACAAAAAATAAAATCTTCTATGAACTCATCATACACCTAACAGAATACCTTGGGGTGGCTTCTTTCTAAAATGGGGTCACTTGTGGGGTTCCTATACTGCCCTGGCATTTTAGGGGCCCTAAACCGTGAGAAGTAGTCTTGAACCCAAATGTCTCAAAATGACCTGTGAAATCCTAAAGGTACTCATTGGACTTTGGGCCCCTTAGCACAGTTAGGCTGCAAAAAAGTGTCACATGTGGTATCGCCGTACTCAGAAGAAGTAGTATGTGTTTTGTGGTGTATTTTTACATATAACCATGCTGGGTGGGAGAAATATCTCTGTAAATGACACATTTTTGATTTTTTTTTTACACACAATTGTCCATTTACAGAGAGATTTCTCCCACCCAGCATGGGTATGTGTAAAAATACACCCCAAAACACAATATACTACTTCTTCTGAGTACGGCGATACCACGTGACACTTTTTTTGCAACCTAGGTGCGCTAAGGGGCCTAACGTCCTATTCACAGGTCATTTTGAGGCATTTGGATTCTAGACTACTGCTCACGGTTTAGGGCCCCTAAAATGCCAGGACAGTATAGGAACCCCACAAGTGACCCCATTTTAGAAAGAAGACACCCCAAGGTATTCCGTTAGGGGTATGGTGAGTTCATAGAAGATTTTATTTTTTGTCACAAGTTAGTGAAAAATGACACTTTGTGAAAAAAACAATAAAAATCCAATTTCCGCTAACTTTTGACAAAAAATAAAATCTTCTATGAACTCATCATACACCTAACAGAATACCTTGGGGTGTCTTCTTTCTAAAATGGGGTCACTTGTGGGGTTCCTATACTCCCCTGGCATTTTACGGGCCCAAAACTGTGAGTAGTCTGGAAACCAAATTTCTCAAAATGACTGTTCAGGGGTATAAGCATCTGCAAATTTTGATGACAGGTGGTCTATGAGGGGGCAAATTTTGTGGAACCGGTCATAAGCAGGGTGGCCTCTTAGATGACAGGATGTTTTGGGCCTGATCTGATGGATAGGAGTGCTAGGGGGGTGACAGGAGGTGATTGATGGGTGTCTCAGGGGGCGGTTAGAGGGGAAAATAGATGCAATGAATGCACTGGGGAGGTGATCGGAAGGGGGTCTGAGGGGGATCTGAGGGTTTGGCCGAGTGATCAGGAGCCCACACGGGGCAAATTAGGGCCTGATCTGATGGGTAGGTGTGCTAGGGGGTGACAGGAGGTGATTGATGGGTGTCTTAAGGTGTGATTAGAGGGGGGAAATAGATGCAAGCAATGCACTAGCGAGGTGATCAGGGCTGGGGTCTGAGGACGTTCTGAGGTGTGGGCGGGTGATTGGGTGCCCGCAAGGGGCAGATTAGGGTCTAATCTGATGGGTAACCGTGACAGGTGGTGATAGGGGGTGATTGATGGGTAATTAGTGGGTGTTTAGAGGAGAGAAGAGATGTAAACACTGCACTTGGGAGGTGATCTGATGTCGGATCTGCGGGCGATCTATTGGTGTGGGTGGGTGATCAGATTGCCCGCAAGGGGCAGGTTAGGGGCTGATTGATGGGTGGCAGTGACAGGGGGTGATTGATGGGTGGCAGTGACAGGGGGTGATTGATAGGTGATTGACAGGTGATCAGTGGGTTATTACAGGGAATAACAGATGTAAATATTGCACTGGCGAATTGATAAGGGGGGGTCTGAGGGCAATGTGGGCGGGTGATTGGGTGCCCGCAAGGGGTAGATTAGGGTCTAATCTGATGGGTAACAGTGACAGGTGGTGATAGGGGGTGATTGATGGGTAATTAGTGGGTGTTTAGAGGAGAGAAGAGATGTAAACACTGCACTTGGGAGGTGATCTGATGTCGGATCTGCGGGCGATCTATTGGTGTGGGTGGGTGATCAGATTGCCCGCAAGGGGCAGGTTAGGGGCTGATTGATGGGTAGCAGTGACAGGGGGTGATTGACGGGTGATTAAGAGGTGATTGACAGGTGATCAGGGGGGATAGATGCATACAGTACACGGGGGGGGGGAGGGGGTCTGGGGAGAATCTGAGGGGTGGGGGGGGGGATAAAAAAAAATAGCGTTGACAGATAGTGACAGGGAGTGATTGATGGGTGATTAGGGGGGTGACTGGGTGCAAACAGTGGTCTGGGGGGTGGGCAGGGGGGGGTCTGAGGGGTGCTGTGGGCGATCAGGGGGCAGGGGGGGGGGGGGAATCAGTGTGCTTGGGTGCAGACCAGGGTGGCTGCAGCCTGCCCTGGTGGTCCCTCGGACACTGGGACCACCAGGGCAGGAGGCAGCCAGTATAATAGGCTTTGTATACATTACAAAGCCTATTATACATATGTGCAGCGGCGATCCGGGTGCTAGTAACCCGCCGGCGCTTCCGAACGGCCGGCAGGTTACTACGAGCGGTGGACGGAGCGAGTCCCCGGCGGCTGATCGCGTCACGAATGACGCGATCGCCGCATAGCCACTCCCGCAGCCGCCCCCGCCGATGGGCATATTGCGGTCATTTGGGCCCGGACTTTGCCGCCGCCCATCGGCTGGGGGCGGTCCTCAAGTGGTTAAAAAGGGCTTGGATGCTTTCCTTGCATTGAAGGGCATACACGGCTATAATTATTAGGTAATTTCCAGAAGAATTCATTACGGGATTTATCTGACCGCCATCTGGAGTTGGGAAAGAATTTTTCCCTTTTTGAAGTGGAGCTGTCAGCCATACTATCTAAGGAAAATTAAAAAAAAACACATACATAATTAGATAAATACTTGCTCTACTTACATAACATATGTATTGCACTGTCCACATTTTGATTTTAGTGATTATTCTCTAGTAAAAAAAGAAAAAAGAAAATCCTTCTTGGGATTTGAGAAAATCCTTCTTGGGATTTGAGAAAATCCTTCTTGGGATTTGAGAAAATCCTTCTTGGGATTTGAGAAAATCCTTCTTGGGATTTGAGAAAATCCTTCTTGGGATTTGAGAAAATCCTTCTTAGGATTTACCAATTTTGTCTGTGTCTATCTTGAAGCCAATCCTGACATAATTTCCTCCCTAAGGGCCGGTTTTCACTTGTTTATAAAACTTATCCATGTGATACATTTTTAAAGCTCTGCAGAAACACTGGAAGCAGATCATATGTTAAAAATAGGACCCACTCGTGCAGAAACACAGATCAGTGTTGCACGGAACAAAACTGTTCCAGAGAGTCCGGATTTGACTGACTGGACAGGAAACCCGGTTCTATGCAAGCCTATGAGAGCGGACACTGTCTGCTCTCACTAGGCTAGTCTTCAACCGCACCCCTTTGCCGTGGTGACACCATACTTACACGTCCCGCCCTCCATCACCGCCGCTCCGTCCGTTCTGAGAGCCCGGAGGCTGACAGAAGCATGGGGATTCTCCATTGGGCCGCAATAAGACCAATGGGAGTCCTCAGCAGCAGAGAGAATTCTCATTGGTTCATGTTGAACCAATGAAAATTCTCCCTGTTGCTAGACATAATTTGCCTGTAGCAGCCTATGGTGAGCCATGCTTCTGCTTGCCTCCAGGCTGTGGAAGGGACCGAGCAGCGGGACAGGTGAGGGGCCTGACGCATACATACCGACACGATCGAGGTGCGGACGTGAACCGTGCCCTTCCATCCAGATCAGATCTGTGTCAAATGGATCAGTTTTTCTGAAAACCGGATCTGTCTGATCTGGAACAGGACAAGTGTGGACCGCCCCTTACTCTGTCTATGTATCATTGCCCGCCCCCTCCCAGTCTTCAGACACTCCCACTCAGGTCTGCAGTAGAAAGTGCATTGAGAAATATTGGTCAGTCATTGAGGAACAGAGGTGTAGGAGGGGAAAGAGGCTTCAGCCACATAGGCTGCATTAGTTGAGTCTGAGGGTCAGAGATGTGGCGAACATCTCCAAATCCCTGGGGCTCTTACTACTTCCGGGTCGCACTGACCTGGAGTAGTACGCCTGCGCTGCCCGGCGGAGCGCGTCCTAGATCGCGCTCCTGTTGCCGGGCACTTTCTGCGCGTGTGCGTGACGTCATGAATGACGTCACGCTCATGCGCAGAGAGTGCCCGGCAACAGGAGCGCGATCTAGGACTCGCTCAGACGGGCAGCCCAGGTGTACTACTCCGGGTCAGTGCGACCCGGAAGTAGTAAGAGCTCCAGAGATGTTCGCCGGGCGAACAGTTCGCCACATCTCTACTGAGGGTAAAGTAAGAAAAAAAGAAACCCCAGCATGCACTGCAACAAGCATGCACTGCAACTTACTTTGTGTGGCAGATGTACCTAATAAGAGCCAGGAAAACCTAGCAATGATGTTTGATGGAGAAGAAAATCAGGAGTGATTTTTTTTTTTTTTTTTTTTTTTTTTTGTGCGTGCTTATTACTTGTTTAACAGATAAAAATAAATAATTGATTTTATGCCCGACAGTTACTCTTTAACCCTTTCCACTCGGGAGTATTTTCCTAAAGGCAGTCGTTTCTACTACTTTTTTTTTTTGTTTGTTTTTTACAGAAATGCACTCCCTCATACTCTCTCTCCCATTCTTACATGGAACGTAACACAGTAACATGGGATATCTTATTTTAAAGAACATATAATGTTTAATTTCACACCTTATTTGGACAGTTTGGCGTCTTCTATTGGCTGGTAGCAGAGCAGTTGGCCAAAGTATGGTACAAAGTATTTGGTATTTTGATTGGGCATTAGAGCAATAAATGCTGGCTACCATTTAGATGCTCCTCCACGTCCAATGAAGAAGGGAGGCCATATCTCCGCTGAGGCCTAGAGGCTTGTTGTGCACGATTCAACTCAAGAATTAGGTTCTTGTGGTAGCTGATATTATCCTTTGGTTCATGTGGATGCAACTGGTTGAAAATTATGAAGCTATTCACTACTGCCAGCTCCAACAACCAAATAAAGGTCTTCCTCCACCACTTCAGTAACTTCCTATTGAAAGAGTAACTACTGTTATAATGATCAAATCGGTCAACCGCTCCCATGTGTTTAGTATATTCTATGACTGCTGTGGGCTTCTCAACATTTTCAGTCGCTTTACCTTTCATTCTTCTCTGCTATGTCGTTGTTGTAGCAGGGTAGAAAGTGCTAAGCATGTGTATCTTATCCTTCCATGCCAATACCATCTCTTCACTGTCAAGTTTCCAAGCACGAACTTCACAACTCTTCAGTTTCAATTTTTTTATTTCACTTGGTAGACCTTTACGATTGGGCATGGCCATTCCAGTTATATGAATTTTTTCTTTTAGTAACTCTTGTGCCAATATGTGACTGGTACAAAATCGATCTGTAAATAAATGGTATCCATGTCCAGGAGTGGCTTGTTTCAGATTTGTACAAAGATGGACAATGCAAGATGAAAATGGCATGTCTGGCCTTGGCAAGCTTTCCGTAGTTGCAGATCCATAATACGGTTCAAACGCAAAGAGGTATCCAGTCTCACAATCAGCCATAGAAAACACTCGTAGCCCCCACTTGCTTGGTTTCTGAGGATTGTACATCTTGTACTTTGATCTTCCTTTGAAACTAATTCTGCTTTCGTCAATCACTACATTCCTATGGGGTACAAACAGACTTCTGCATCTTTCTTTCATATGCTCTGTCAAGTCCCTGACCTTCCAACCCCTAGTTTGAGGGCCTTCAAGACCATTGAAGGGTGCAGAAGTATGTAGCATCCAATGAATCTGACTAAATCACTCACAAGAAAAAAATCTCCCAAAAAGGGGGTAATTGATCTACTGAGTTGAGAAAAAATCCTGGATAGATCCCCTTTCTTGCAGTTTCATCCTAAGAATTACCCAAGTATGCCTTTATTTCCTGCATAGTAACATCAGTCCAGCTCCTCCAGATGGATCTGGGTGAAGAAGGTTTATTTTCTAACTTCCTTTTGCATAATCATTTGTTTAATTAATAATTTCTTGTAATAGGGCTGGTGTGTAAAAGAAGCTCAAAAAACCCACTGACAGTTTCTGGAACATTAGCTGCAGGCAGTTGTAACCCTGCATTACACACAGTAAAGGGAAAACTTATGCAGCAAGCAGTCACTGGTAGGAGAGAAGCTTGTCCATTTTCTGTGATCACCATCACCCTCTCCACCTTCATCAGCCTCATCAATATCAGTGTCATCACTGTAGCAATAATCATCAGTGACAGTATAGTCACTGTCATCACCAGAATTCTGCACATCTGATCCTGAGCTGCTGTCCTCCATAAGCAGCTATGCCACCTCAGCCGCTGACATTTTTCTGTTGCCTGCTGCAGAGGATGCCATTGCTCCGCTTTGTAAGGAATCTTCAAGAAATAACCTGCAAGGGGTCTGCAAGAAAGAACCTGCAAGGGATACGCAAGGATTGTGCAATAAGAAATCTGCCAGGAAACTGCGAAAAAGACCCTGCAGAAAAGCAGCAACAATCCGCAACAAAAAAGCAGAATTGATTCTGCCACTGCCTGCCAGGACTGATCGCGCACTTCCGGTTTGGGACAGCTGGTACCACCTGTGTGAGCATGTAGTCTTAGATCAAGCTTTGTGCCTGCAAACCGCTGCTGAAATTGTCATTCAACAGGAATGGGAAATCCGCGATGTCCCACTGTGGGGGACATATGATTGGTAAGGGTTAAGGCAAATTGGCCCAGGCCTTTTTAAGGCCTTTAAAGGGTTGTTGTCTTCCCCTGGATCATCTGTGATATGTGCAGAATCAGAATCAGAATTTATTTCGCCAAGCACGGTTGGACCGTGCCCGGAATTGGATTTTGGCACATAATTTGGCACAGAGATAGTAATACAACAGACAAAATGCTACAGAGTAGTACAACAGAACAAGAGCAATGCAACAGAACAGGAGTAATACAACATATGCAGTAGCGCGATTGCGGGTCTAGCAGGAATAGCAGTGTGTGACAGAAGATAATAGTCCTAGTACAACCAGGCAAAGCGGTAAACAAGAGCGGCCGCAGCCGAAGTCATGTATTAGTCCGTAGGCGGCAGCGGGGTGGGGGGTCAGTGGAATGGGCAGAGTTCAAGAGTCTAACGGCTGTGGGGAAAAAAGTGTTCATGCGCCTGGTAGTCTTAGCAGGGATGGACCGGAACCTCCGGCCTAGTTTGAGATGGCTGAAAAAACTGTGACCAGGGTGAGAGGGGTCGCCCACAATTTTCAGTGCTCTATTACGCAGTCTGGTGTTGTAGATGAGATCTAGAGGTGGGAGCGGTTTTCCAATAATCCTCTCCGCTGAGCTGATGACCCTCTGGAGTTTATATCTGTCGCTGGCGGTGCAGCTAGCGAACCAGACCAGAATGGATGAGCAGAGGACCGACTCGATTGTAGCAGAGTAGAAGGACCTCAGAAGTTCATGGGCCATACCAAACTTCTTTAGCTGGCGAAGAAAGAAGAGGCTTTGTTGTGCCTTCCTCTGGGTTGCAGTAGTGTTTGCCCTCCAGGTCAGGTCATCAGAGATGGTTGTACCCAGGAGGCGAACGCTGGGAACCCTAGTGACCTCAGTGCCCTCAATATATATTGGGGGAGGAATACTGGCGTGCTTCCTGAAATCAATGACCATCTCCACTGTTTTGGCAGTGTTAAGAACTAGCCCATTCTCATTGCACCAATTGCAGATTCTGTCTACCTCCTTGCGGTAAGCCCGCTCATCATTCTCAATAACAAGGCCAACAATTGTGGTGTCGTCCGCAAATTTGATGATTTTGACAGAGTAATCTGTGGATATGCAGTTATTCGTGTATAGAGAAAACAGAAATGGTGACAAGACGCAGCCCTGAGGGGCTCCAATGTTGGTCACTCTGGGTCTGGAGAATATGTTGCCCAGCTTAACAATCTGGGACCTGTTCGAGAGGAAGTCTATGATCCAGAGGCCAAGGGTTGGATGGACATTTAGCTCTGTGAGATTGTCATGCAGAATCCGGGGACAGATGGTATTAAAGGCCGAGCTGAAGTCCAGGAGAAGAATTCTAGCGTATGAGTTCGGCCTGTCGAGGTGGTCAGTGATAAACTCCAGGCCGATGTTAATCGCATCGTCAGTGGACCTGTTTGCCCTGTACGCGAATTGGAGAGGGTCCAGTCGGTCCAGGGTAGCGTTCTTGAGCAGCGCCAGGACCACTCTTTCAAAGGTCTTCATTACCACTGATGTTAGCGCCACGGGCCTGAAGTTGTTTAGGTCAGAAGCCCCGGGCTTTTTCGGGACAGGAATGATAATGGATGCCTTGAAGCAAGTAGGGACTTTCCCTTCGGTGAGGGACCTGGCAAAGATAGAGGTCAGGACGGGGGCCAGCTGAAGTGAGCAGGACTTCAGACATGCAGGTGACACACCATCAGGGCCTGATGCTTTCCTGGCATTCAAGGAAGACAACAGGTGCAGAACATCGGCCTCGGATACTGTCGGGGACGAGCATGTGCTCCAGCTAGGTTCAATGCTCTCAGAGGCAGAGGGGGGAGGGGTTGGTTTCAATCAATGTTGGTCCTCCGCTTGGTCTAAGTTGTGTGTGCTATTTCAGTTTGATATTCCTGGTATAGAGTGGGGCATAGTACTGCAGTGTTCTCCCCAGAATTTTTTTTCCAGCCGGGTGGCACAAAAAGTAGCTGGGTGGGGCAGCAGGTGGTAATGCAGGGCAGGAGCAGGTCTGCTTACAGCATAGGAGGACTAGAAGACGAGCTGATGTCAGCTGATGCTTACCAAAATTAGCCAGGTGGAGCACCTGGTGAAAAGAGCCTAGGGAGAACACTGTACTGTACTAGCTAGGCCTATATATACTTAACATTGAATCTCAAGCAACCAGAAAGCACACTTGTTCGGCATCAGCTGATCCCCGTCGCTGCTGGATAATTGAGACTCTGTAGCATGTGCAAGCCTTATTGAGCTCCTCTCGCTCTCTCCTCCTCTTTTCCCTTTGTGCTTGCTATTGCTGTGTGCTTGCACATGTGTAATGCTGCCATCATACATGGCACATAATGGAACATGACTGAGTGCATGGATGAAGGGGTGAACTGTACAACATCAGACCTGCACAGTACAGACCTGATGACGTCGGCCGGACCACGTGACCCGCGCGGTGGAGCGCAGAAGACGCTGACCCGGAAACCTGGCAAGGTCAGGTTCTGCAGCGGAGAAGACCGGGAGCCTCCAGAGCTGTGGCGAGGGCACAGGACGGCTGCCATGGGCTGGAAGAAGCCCCAGGTAAGTGGATCTATATATATATATACATATATATATACACAGGATCTTCTCAAAAAATAGCATAAATATATATATATATACATATATATATACACAGGATCTTCTCAAAAAATAGCATATTGTGATAAAGTTCATTATTTTTTGTAATGTACTGATAAACATTAGACTTTTATATATTTTAGATTCAAATACACACAACTGAAGTAGTTCAAGCCTTTTATTGTTTTAATATTGATGATTTTGGCATACAGCTCATGAAAACCCAAATTTCCTATCTCAAAAAATTAGCATATTTCATCCGACCAATAAAAGAAAAGTGTTTTTAAAACAAAAAAAGTCAACCTTCAAATAATTATGTTCAGTTATGCACTCAATACTTGGTCGGGAATCCTTTTGCAGAAATGACTGCTTCAATGTGGCGTGGCATGGAGGCAATCAGCCTGTTGCACTGCTCAGGTGTTATGGAGGCCCAGGATGCTTCGATAGCGGCCTTAAGCTCATCCAGAGTGTTGGGTCTTGCGTCTCTCAACTTTCTCTTCACAATATCCCACAGATTCTCTATGGGGTTCAGGTCAGGAGAGTTGGCAGGCCAATTGAGCACAGTAATACCATGGTCAGTAAACCATTTACCAGTGGTTTTGGCACTGTGAGCAGGTGCCAGGTCGTGCTGAAAAATGAAATCTTCATCTCCATAAAGCTTTTAAGCAGATGGAAGCACGAAGTGCTCCAAAATCTCCTGATAGTTAGCCGCATTGACCCTGCCCTTGATAAAACACAGTGGGCCAACACCAGCAGCTGACATGGCACCCCAGACCATCACTGACTGTGGGTACTTGACACTGGACTTCAGGCATTTTGGCATATACCTCTCCCCAGTCTTCCTCCAGACTCTGGTTCCTTGATTTCCGAATGACATGTAAAAATTGCTTTCATCCGAAAAAAGTACTTTAAACCACTGAGCAACAGTCCAATGCTGCTTCTCTGTAGCCCAGGTCAGGCGCTTCTGCCGCTGTTTCTGGTTCAAAAGTGGGTTCATGCTTCTATCTGCTGAAAAGCTTTATGGAGATGAAGATTTCATGTTTCAGCAAGACCTGGTACCTGCTCACAGTGCCAAAACCACTGGTAAATGATTTACTGACCATGGTATTACTGTGCTCAATTGGCCTGCCAACTCTCCTGACCTGAACCCCATAGAGAATCTGTGGGATATTGTGAAGAGAAAGTTGAGGGACGCAAGACCCAACACTCTGGATGAGCTTAAGGCCACTATCGAAGCATCCTGGGCCTCCATAACACCTTGGCAGTGCCACAGGCTGATTGCCTCCATGCCACGCCGCACTGAAGCAGTCATTTCTGCAAAAGGATTCCCGACCAAGTATTGAGTGCATAACTGAACATAATTATTTGAAGGTTGACTTTTTTTGTTTTAAAAACACTTTTCTTTTATTGGTCGGATGAAATATGCTAATTTTTTGAGATAGGAAATTTGGGTTTTCATGAGCTGTATGCCAAAATCATCAATATTAAAACAATAAAAGGCTTGAACTACTTCAGTTGTGTGTATTTGAATCTAAAATATATAAAAGTCTAATGTTTATCAGTACATTACAAAAAATAATGAACTTTATCACAATATGCTAATTTTTTGAGAAGATCCTGTGTGTATGTATGTATATATATATATATATGTGTATGTGTGTGTGTGTGTGTGTGTATGTATATATATATATGTATATGTATATATATATATATATATATATATATATGTGTGTGTGTGTATGTGTATATATATATATATATATATACACATATACACACCGTATATATGCTTGGACACTTACTTCAAAGCTGATTTGAGATGAAAAGCTAACTATAACAAGTAACTTGTCTATATACCTTATCTAAAATTTAGATTTACACAGCAAATGTAGCTGCAAACAGCTTCAACAGTTTGATTATTTATTCCTGTGATACAATGAGGGCAGCCATGTTCTGTTTGTCACATTACACACAGGCAAGCTGATAGCATCTCCAGCCCTCAGCCTGTGACAAATTCAGTCTTCTTTCCTCCGCCTCTGAACTCTCTGGCTAGTAACCTCATCATCCTCCTGCCCAGACTGAGCTCCCATAAGGGCTTGCTACATGGGACTGAGTGCCGAGGGTCTCTGAAAAAGCTGTGGGCAAGGCTTGTTTAGTTTATAGGGGATTAGAGAATTAAAACAAAAAAAGTATTTGGCTTGAGGAATGCCCTATAAACTATATGAAAGGAACACAATCAGGCAATGAGTAAAAGTTTTTCTCGGATTCACTTTAAAGGCAGATCCCATATTGTATATACAGATGGTACCCTACTTACAAATGACTTGAGTTACGTTTCAGAGATGCAAAGCTGTCTTCGTGTACAAATACACAATACAGTTTGTGTATTACATATTTTTTGTAGTTAAACGATACAGTATTGTGTAAACTGTTTTAAAGGAATACTGTTGGGGGGTCGGGGGAAAATGAGTTGAACTTGCCCAGGACTTCTAATAGTCCCCCGCAGACATCCTGTGCCCACGCAGCCACTCACCGATGCTCCGGTGCTGAATTTCAGACTTTAAAGTCGGAAAACCACTGCGCCTGCGTTGCCGTGTCCTCGCTCCTGCTGACGTCAAGAGTGTATTGCACAAGCCCAGTATGGTCTGTGCCTGCGCAGTACGCTTCTGGTGACATCAGTGGGAGCGAGGGCACAGCAACGCAGACGCAGGTGTTTCCAGACCCCGTGCGCAGCCTGGCCAATCAGTGCCAGTCAGCGCTGCGGGGTGGATTGGAACTCCGGATGATGTAATCACGATCGTCGCCACGGTGACTGGGGAAGCCCTAAAGGGAATCCAGAACGGGATTTCCTTATGGACGAGTGCGCCGCACTGCAAATGGGTCCTGGGCCTTACTGCCAGATAGAGTGGTACTGATGACTATGTGGTCAATTTTTAAGGTCTGACCTGCATTAAAAACTGTTAATGTAAAATGTAACATTTATTAACCACTTTAACCTTTCTGCTTGCCTCTTACTTTAGTAATAGTGGTCCTGCTTTGACTAAGATACGTCAAAGAAGATGTACAAACCTGATGCAGGATGTTGTCGAAAATTATACATCTCATGGTATGTTTTGTGCATAATCATTTTCTGTGATGTAAGTTGTGCCTTTTTTTTTTTTTTTTTTTTTTGCGATTTGTCAAATAAAGAAAACGTAGGTATTAAATGAACTTTAGTATTTTATGGGTAAATTTTCCAATCGTAAACTCTTCAGAATTTCTTGAGCTATAATTACTTGCTTGTATATAAGGGCCTCTACACACTGCTGCGCTTTTTTAAATCGCATGCATTTTTTTAAATCGCAAGTTCTTTAGAAAAATCATGAAGACCTGTACACACATGTGCAATGCGATTTTTCTATTTTCATGATGGCTTTGTGAGTTAAAAATCTCATGCTATTTTAAAAACGCAGCGCAAGCGCAGCAGTGTATACAGGCCCGTACGCTTATTTTCTAGCTGCAGTCTGCAGTGAAAGTAGCATCTACAGAGGGTTAGGGTGGGCAGCAAACACGTCTTCAATAGTACATTAAATAAGCGGGCGTGTTTGCATTTAGCCAACAAGTCTGAACTTAAGGCAAGCCGTAAAGTATGGCCAGAACCCGAAGTCTGGCCACTTCGGGTTCTGGCTGGCCAAAATGTGAAGTGGCCGTGTTACAGCGGCCAATGTCAGAAATTGCTTGATTTTAGCAGGTCTGGCTCCTGTCCTTGATCCCCTTGCCATCTGACTGCTCCCCCTGCACCTATAACCCCTGGCAGCTGGTCCAGTATCCCTACCCACCCTCTCTCTCCTCGCGCATCATTCGTCACCGCAGGGGAGTGCGTGGAGGAGGAGGCAGTAGGGATGCTGCAGACATTGTTTCTACCAGCACCCGCTCTGCAGTGCCCACGTATAGGAACGGAAGTTGGCACAAATCCCTGCTTTTCTCCATACTTCCCTGCAGTTACGAACCGTAGCGGGGAAGTGGGCAAGGGGGAAGATACACGGTGCTGAAAGGATACCAGCTGCCAGTGGTGAGAGGCGGGGGAGGACCTGGAGCCACCGAACTTTTATTTACTAGGCGGTGTAGGAGCCAGAGCCGCTAGCATCAAGTCATTTCTGACATTGGCCGCTGTAACACGGCCACTTCGCATTTTGGCTGGCCATAACCCGAAGTGACCAGACTTGGGGTTCTGGCCGTGACCTAAATAAAATCCTAATAAAAACAAGGAGGCACTCCAATGGCATAAATACAGTAAAACCCCTGTTATCCAGAACTCAGTTAACCAGAATTCTCAATCAACCAGAAGAAAAAACCTGGTCTTGCAGGATGCAAACATTTACTTTTACACTTAGACTGGCCACACACCATACAATCTGACTGTTCAATTTTCATACAATCTTACCAACATCCATGTAGTATAACAGCAATAGATTCACTGTGACTTGGATATATTTTTCTAGTAAGTCTCTTCTTATACTACATTAATGAGGTAAAATTGGTGATTGATTGTACAGTCAGATTGTATGGTGTGTGGCCACCTTTATACGGTCAAAAACCTCTTGTTGCATTAAGTCTGTCCTTTGTGTTAATTTGGTTTTACTAACTGTATTACAACATTTAATACAGAGTTCATGGTAAGTGTACAGTGCGGGGTATAGTACTGCTTTTAACTGGGCCTATTTTTAACATTGGCCATAATTCACTAAAATCATGCTGGAG
Organism: Hyperolius riggenbachi; assembly: GCF_040937935.1. NCBI lineage: Eukaryota > Metazoa > Chordata > Amphibia > Anura > Hyperoliidae > Hyperolius > Hyperolius riggenbachi. The sequence continues at coordinate 277,140,733 of NC_090646.1, read as the reverse complement.
ATGAGGCAAGAGAAAACTTACCACCACATAATGAGAGAGTTATCTTATCTCTGCATTCCTTAAAGAGAATCTGTACTCTAACATTCTTATAATAAAACGCATATCATTCTATTCATTATGTTCTCCTGGGCCCCTCTGTGCTGTTTCTGCCACTCCCTGATGAGATCCTGGCTTGTAATTGCCAGTTTTAAACAGTGTTTACAAACAAAAGACATGGCTTCTAACCAGCTTGTGATAGACTGAGAGGAGCTCAGTCTGTGACTCACACAGAGCCTGCAGGGGGCCTGGAGAGGGTGTGTATAGCTTCTATCCTATCACAAACAGACCAGCACATTCCTGCCTGAGCCCGACAAAGCCGTCCGAGGAAAGAAGATTAGATTATACAACAGAGATAATACAGTCACTGTGCAACTAGGAAAGGCAGACAACATTAGAACAGGTATAGGAACTTATAGGATAGAAGAAATAAGGCTGAAAATGTTGTTAGTCTCTTTAAAGATGTCACAATCAGTGATAAATGTCAGAATGTAAATCAGGGAGAGGAAAGATTTTACAATGGGCAAACACTGACTAAATCATTTATACATAATTATTGTAAAAAAATTTTTAAAATACAATAAGTAGTAATTTTATCCATAATGTTATTTTCACTACAGTTTCTCTTTAACCACTTCCCGACCGCCGTATGTACAATTGGCGGCCGGGAAGTGCACCCCGCAAGGACCGCCGTATTGACAAATGACGGCGGTCCTTGTAGGGGCATGGGCGGAGCGATCGCGTCATCCGTGACGCGATCCTGCGCCTGGCGCCGCTCACCCGCCGCAACATCCCGCCGGCCATACGGAAGCGCCGGCGGGATGTTAACCCGACGATCGCCGCATACAAAGTGTATAATACACTTTGTAATGTTTACAAAGTGTATTATACAGGCTGCCTCCTGCCCTGGTGGTCCCAGTGTCCGAGGGACCACCAGGGCAGGCTGCAGCCACCCTAGTCTGCACCAAGCACACTGATTTTTTACCCCCCCCTGCCCCAGATCGCCCACAGCACCCATCAGACCCCCCCCCTGCCCACCCCCCAGACCCCTGTTTGCACCCAATCACCCCCCTAATCACCCATCAATCACTCCCTGTCACTATCTGTCAACGCTATTTTTTTTTTATCCCCCCTCCCTGCCCCCTCCTGATCACCCTCCACCCCTCAGATTCTCCCCAGACCCCCCCCCCCCCCCCCCCCCCCGACCACCCCCCCCCCTGTTTACTGTATGCATCTATCCCCCTGATCACCTGTCAATCACCCATCAATCACCCCCTGTCACTGCCACCCATCAATCAGCCCCTAACCTGCCCCTTGCGGGCAATCTGATCACCCCCCCACACCAATAGATCGCCCGCAGATCCAACATCAGATCACCTCCCAAATCCATTGTTTACATCTATTCTCTCCTCTAAACACCCACTAATTACCCATCAATCACCCCCTATCACCACCTGTCACTTTTACCTATCAGATCAGACCCTAATCTGCCCCTTGCGGGCACCCAATCACCCGCCCACACGCTCAGATTGCCCTCTAACCCCCCCTTATCAATTCACCAGTGCATTAATTACATCTGTTCTTCCCTGTAATAACCCACTGATCACCTGTCAATCACCTGCCAATCACCTATCAACCATCAATCACCCCCTGTCACTGCCACCCATCAATCTGCCCCTTGCGGGCAATCTGATCACCCACCCACACCATTAGATCGCCCGCAAACCCGCCGTCAGATTACCTCCCAAATGTATCGTTTACATCTGTTATCTTCTCTAAACACCCACTAATTACCCATCAATCACCCCCTATCACCACCTGTCACTGTTACCTATCAGATCAGACCCTAATCTGCCCCTTGCGGGCACCCAATCACCCGCCCACACGCTCAGATTGCCCTCAGACCCCCCCCCCCCCCTTATCAATTCGCCAGTGCATTAATTACATCTGTCCTTCCCTGTAATAACCCACTGATCACCTGTCAATAACCTGCCAATCACCTATCACCCATCAATCACCCCCTGTCACTGCCACCCATCAATCAGCCCCTAACCTGCCCCTTGCGGGCAAACTGATCACCCACCCACACCAATAGATCGCCCGCAGATCCGACATCAGATCACCACCCAAGCGCAGTGTTTCCATCTATTCTCTACCCTAAACACCCACTAATTACCCATCAATCACCCCCTGTCACTGCTACCTATCAGATTAGACCCCTATCTGCCCCTAGGGCACTCAATCACCCGCCCACACCCTCAGAATGCCCTCAGACCCCAGCCCTGATCACCTCGCCAGTGCATTGCTTGCATCTATTCCCCCCTCTAATCACACCTTGAGACACCCATCAATCACCTCCTGTCACCCCCTAGCACACCTACCCATCAGATCAGGCCCCAATTTGCCCCGTGTGGGCTCCTGATCACTCGGCCAAACCCTCAGATCCCCCTCAGACCCCCTTCCGATCACCTCCCCAGTGCATTGATTGCATCTATTTTCCCCTCTAACCACCCCCTGAGACACCCAGTGTTCTCCCCAGAATTTTTTTCCAGCCGGGTGGCATGAAATAGTAGCCGGGTGGCATGAAAAAGTAGCCGGGTGGGGCGAGTTGAAAATGCAGGGCAACTGTGCTTACAGCATAGGAGGAGGTGAGGAGCTGAGCCGATGACAGCCGGGTGGTCACCAAATCTAGCCGGGTGGAGCACCCGGCTAAAAGAGCCTGGGGAGAACACTGGACACCCATCAATCACCTCCTGTCACCCCCCTAGCACTCCTATCCATCAGATCAGGCCCAATACAACCTGTCATCTAAAAGGCCACCCTGCTTATGACCGGTTCCACAAAATTCGCCCCCTCATAGACCACCTGTCATCAAAATTTGCAGATGCTTTTACCCCTGAACAGTCATTTTGAGACATTTGGTTTCCAGACTACTCACGGTTTTGGGCCTGTAAAATGCCAGGGCGGTATAGGAACCCCACAAGTGACCCCATTTTAGAAAAAGACACCCCAAGGTATTTTGTTAGGTGTATGACGAGTTCATAGAAGATTTTATTTTTTGTCAAAAGTTAGCGGAAATTAATTTTTATTGGTTTTTTTTCACAAAGTGTCATTTTTCACTAACTTGTGACAAAAAATAAAATCTTCTATGAACTCGCCATACACCTAACAGAATACCTTGGGGTGTCTTCTTTCTAAAATGGGGTCACTTGTGGGGTTCCTATACTGCCCTGGCATTTTAGGGCCCCTAAACCGCGAGGAGTAGTCTAGAAAACAAATGCTTCAAAATGATCTGTGAATAGGACGTTGGGCCCCTTAGCGCACCTAGGCTGCAAAAAAGTGTCACATGTGGTACCGCCGTACTCAGGAAAAGTAGTATAATGTGTTTTGGGGTTTATTTTTACACATACCCATGCTGGGTGGGAGAAATTTCTATGTAAATGGACAATTGTGTGTAAAAAAATCAAACAATTGTCATTTACAGAGATATTTCTCCCACTTAGCATGGGTATGTGTAAAAATACACCCCAAAAAGCATTATACTACTTCTCCTGAGTACGGCAGAACCACATGTGTGGCACTTTTTTACACCCTAAGTACGCTAAGGGGCCCAAAGTCCAATGAGTACCTTTAGGATTTCACAGTTCATTTTGCGACATTTGGTTTCAAGACTACTCCTCACGGTTTAGGGCCCCTAAAATGCCAGGGCAGTATAGGAACCCCACAAATGACCCCATTCTAGAAAGAAGACACCCAAAGGTATTCCGTACGGAGTATGGTGAGTTCATAGAAGATTTTATTTTTTGTCACAAGTTAGCGGAAAATGACACTTTGTGAAAAAAAACTATTAAAATCAATGTCCGCTAACTTGTGACAAAAAAATAAAAACTTCTATGAACTCACCATACTCCTAACGGAATACCTTGGGGTGTCTTCTTTCTAAAATGGGGTCATTAGTGGGGTTCCAATACTGCCCTGGCATTTTAGGGGCCCTAAACCACGAGGAGTAGTCTTGAAACAAAAATGACCTGTGAAATCCTAAAGTTACTCATTGGACTTTGGGCCCCTTAGTGCAGTTAGGGTGCAAAAAAGTGCCACACATGTGGTATCGCCGTACTCGGGAGAAGTAGTATAATGTGTTTTGGGGTGTATTTTTACACATACCCATGCTGGGTGGGAGAAATACCTCTGTAAATGACAATCTTTTGATTTTTTTACACACAATTGTCCATTTACAGAGGTATTTCTCCCACCCAGCATGGGTATGTGTAAAAATACACCCCAAAACACATTGTACTACTTCTCCCGAGTATGGCGATACCACATGTGTGGCACTTTTTTGCACCCTAACTGCGCTAAAGGGCCCAAAGTCCAATGAGTACCTTTAGGATTTCACAGGTCATTTTGAGAAATTTCGTTTCAAGACTACTCCTCACGGTTTAGGGCCCCTAAAATGCCAGGGCAGTATAGGAACCCCACAAATGACCCCATTTTAGAAAGAAGACACCCCAAGGTATTCCGTTAGTAGTATGGCGAGTTCATAGAAGATTTTATTTTTTGTCACAAGTTAGCGGAAATTGATTTTAATTGTGTTTTTTCACAAAGTGTCTTTTTCCGCTAACTTTTGACAAAAAATAAAATCTTCTATGAACTCACCATACTCCTAACGGAATACCTTGGAGTGTCTTCTTTCTAAAATGGGGTCATTTGTGGGGTTCCTATACTGCCCTGGCATTTTAGGGGCCCTAAACCGTGAGGAGTAGTCTTGAAACCAAATGTCGCAAAATGACCTGTGAAATCCTAAAGGTACTCATTGGACTTTGGGCCCTTTAGCGCAGTTAGGGTGCAAAAAAGTGCCACACATGTGGTATCGCCGTACTCAGGAGAAGTAGTATAATGTGTTTTGGGGTGTATTTTTACACATACCCATGCTGAGTGGGAGAAAGATCTCTGTAAATGGACAATTGTGTGTTATAAAAATTAACAAATTGTCATTTACAGAGATATTACTCCCACCCAGCATGGGTATGTGTAAAAATACACCCCAAAACACATTATACTACTTCTCCTGAGTACGGCAATACCACATGTGTGGCACTTTTTTGCAGCCTAACTGCGCTAAGGGGTCCAAAGTCCAATGAGCACCTTTAGGCTTTACAGGGGTGCTTACAATTTAGCACCCACCAAAATGTCAGGACAGTAAACACACCCCACAAATGACCCCATTTTGGAAAGTAGACCCTTCAAGGTATTCAGAGAGGGACATGGTGAGTCCGTGGCAGATTTCATTTTTTTTTGTCGCAAGTTAGAAGAAATGGAAACTTTTTTTTTTTTTTCTCACAAAGTGTCATTTTCCGCTTACTTGTGACAAAAAATAATATATTCTATGAACTCACTATGCCTCTCAGTGAATACTTTGGGATGTCTTCTTTCCAAAATGGGGTCATTTGGGGGGTATTTATACTATCCTGGAATTCTAGCCCCTCATGAAACATGACAGGGGGTCAGAAAAGTCAGAGATGCTTGAAAATGGGAAAATTCACTTTTTGCACCATAGTTTGTAAACGCTATAACTTTTACCCAAACCAATAAATATACACTGAATGGGTTTTTTTTTAACCAAAAACATGTTTGTCCACATTTTTCGCGCTGCATGTATACAGAAATTTTACTTTATTTGAAAAATGTCAGCACAAAGTTAAAAAAATCATTTTTTTTGCCAAAATTCATGTCTTTTTTGATGAATATAATAAAAAGTAAAAATCGCAGGAGCAATCAAATAGCACCAAAAGAAAGCTTTATTAGTGACAAGAAAAGGAGCCAAAATTCATTTAGGTGGTAGGTTGTATGAGCGAGCAATAAACCGTGAAAGCTGCAGTGGTCTGAATGGAAAAAAAGTGGCCGGTCCTTAAGGGGTAGAAAGCCCTAGGTCCTCAAGTGGTTAAAGGATACCACAACTGACATGTGGCATAATGAGATTGACATGGGTATGTACAGTGCCTAGCACACAAATAACTATACACTCCAGTGAAGAAACGACACTTGGCACACAGCTGGTTACGTGGGGGGTACAGCTAGCTCCAAAATACCTGCATTAAGCATCACCCATTCAGCAGCGCCCAATAGTTAGCTCACAGTCCAAACATTGGGAAGTGCAGCAAGCTTTGGGGTAGTGCAGAGCACAAATTCAAATGCAAAGTACACACAGAGAACGCTGTGCACCTTCCTTCAGTATGTTTATTATTTCCGTTTCACAGCCAACAGCCAGCATGGATGACATTTGGAAAAAAAGAATTGCCAAACCTGGATCGATGAGGGTGCCGGGGTGAGCAGGGAAGAGGTGACCAGGGGATGTGTGGACGGCACTACAGCCGTTTCACGCCGTCTGGCGCTTGTTCACGTGCGTGTGTCCGATAATGGGGCAGAGCTAAACGGCTTCCTACATACTGTCATCAAGCCGCGCCCCCAGCGCTGCCCCATTGGTGTGAGTTGCGTGATGGTGGGGGTCGGGGGTGAGGGGGCGGAGACTCCGCTCTGCGGAGAGATTTGGCCATATGTCATGCGTGATCGTGTTGGGCTGTGCTATGCAGCCAATAGAAAAGTGACCTATGTAAACAAACCATATACGTGCATTACATTTAGTGCATTATTGAACAGGAATTATTGTAAACATCACTCGTCTCTGTGCTTCACATAACATTTAAAGTGCATGAAACTAAAAGTGCATTAGTGCATTGTTGGAGGCATACATTAACGCCAGCATGGTGGCTTGACCATCCGGAATCCTACAATTTTGTATGTTTAAAACTCACCCTTTATTAATACAAGCTAAAAAAGGGGTGATAAATACCCCATCCGACCTACCCCAAGGGGAGTCCCACTAAAACAGATCAGGGGGTGAAGCGCACTAGAAGGAGACCTAAAGGGGCGCATTCACCTTTGGGAATACACCCATACTCCTATTTGGTTTAATTCCATCCTCTGGGAGTAAGGGTATACGAAGGACTGCCCACCCCATACCTGGATGCCCCAAGGGCATCCCACCTGTATACTCAAAAACAGGTGCTGGTCATTTTTACAAAGAGACTGCTTGGGGGTACCAGAACTCTGGACCTCCAAGCCAGGTAAACACCAGGTCAGGTGCCTGTTGCTAACAGGTGTGTATTTGAGCACGGGGAGAAGGGGGAGAAAAAGAGAAAGGAGAGGGATCTATGGGGAGGGGAGAACCACGTGGGGACAGACCTGGATCATTCCAGGCAGGCTGGGATAGTGGGGCCCAGAGGAAAGCCAAGGCGTCATAGAGCCCATCACCCAGAAAGTTCCCAGAGACCGGGCCGCATGTCAGGCCCAACCCCTCTAGACCGAGGTCCAAACCCCCAGACCCCTCTCCCAAGGGGGAGAGGAGGAAGGGGAAGAGGGTCGGGTCCCGGACGCAGGGTCAGAGAACCGGCTCAATCTTCTATCTTTTGGCCGCAAACTACAATTGTTCTCGGTCAAAACGGTGGGGAGCCTGGTCTCTTATTGAGAACCTGGCGGTGCAGTCACACCAATGGGGCAGCGCTGGGGGCGCGGCTTGATGACAGTATGTAGGAAGCCGTTTAGCTCTGCCCCATTATCGGACACACGCACGTGAACAAGCGCCAGATGGCGTGAAATGGCTGTAGTGCCGTCCACACATCCCCTGGTCACCTCTTCCCTGCTCACCCCGGCACCCTCATCGATCCAGGTTTGGCAATTCTTTTTTTCCAAATGTCATCCATGCTGGCTGTTGGCTGTGAAACGGAAATAATAAACATACTGAAGGAAGGTGCACAGCGTTCTCTGTGTGTACACTACACAAATAACTATGCTGTGTTCCTTTTTTTCTTTCTCTGCCTGAAAAAGGTAAATATCAGGTATGTAAGTGGCTGACTCAGTCCTGACTCAGACAGGAAGTGACTACAGTGTGACCCTCACTGATAAGAATTTCCCCCTTTTTTATCTCTTTCTTGCTCTCAGAAGCCATTTTCTTCTAGGAAAGTGTTTTATAGTTGGAATTTCTTATCAGTGAAGGTCACACTGTAGTCACTTCCTGTCTGAGTCAGGACTGAGTCAGCCACTTACATACCTGATATTTACCTCTTTCAGGCAGAGAAAGAAAAAAAAGGAACACAGCATAGTTATTTGTGTGTGTGAAAAGGAATACTGTGCACCTGTAACATAAACAGTTCCCAAAAAGGTTTATTCCGTTCCTTTAGACATACATAATCAGCCTTGACATACTTCAAAGAGAGGTGCCAAACCTGTGTGTGCCGACGTTGTGGTGGTGTGGAGGGGAGAGGTGACCAGGGGAAAATCCGGACGGCACTACAGCCGTTTCTCGCCGCTTGGGCGCTTGCTCACATGCGTGTCCGTATGGGGATGACGCCGGAGAGCTTCCTGTATAGGACCTACAGTCCCCGCCTCCGGCGCCACCCCATTGGTTTGGAGTTGTGACAGGGAAAGGTCGGGGGTGAGGGGGCGGGATTCCGCCGTTATGCGGAAAAGAAAGTGAATCAGTGTTGCACATCCAAATAGCGCTGTGCAGTGCATCTAGAAGGGGCAGAACGCCCAGATCGTGACGTGAACAGTGTTTACAACTCCTATTGGGTAAATTTAACATCATACCAAACATAGTTATGCCATAACCCATTCAATTCGTCAAAAAATAAAAAAGGCATATCGCCGTGCTCTGTGCAAATAAGCATCTATATACACCATTAGCCTATGCGTATGTCATAAAGCTCACCTGTTTCATCCCTGCATTGTAGAAAATTATCACTTTATTTCATCCAATAAAAACCCTTAAAGGGGACCCCCGAACCTGAAGAAAAACCCTCATTAAAAACCTGGAAGAGCTGGGCGGGACTCTGGAGACCATATACTTTGTGGGTTATATTTAACCCCATCTCTAACGTACCCTTATGAACAAAGGAGGAGGAGGGGAAGGACAATCACATAATTACATTTATGGAGATATTTCTTAAAGAAAAAAGGTGAACTCACGCACCCCATTATTATGGGGACATCCTCTGTCCCCGCAAATTTTAGAAGTTAGTCGAGTAAAAGGGGGGGAGAGGAGAGTGGGAGTGGAAAGAGAAAAAGAAGAAAGAAAGGGAGGGGCATTGTCCCCCGTCATCCCATGGGGCACCACCTTGCAGACCCATCCCACCTGTTGTGCATAGGGGGAGGACTTTATTAGTCCTTGGTTTAAGGGGGTGCGTTGTGTACCCTACATCCTCTAGCTCGCTCAGGAGTGGATAGGTTCACCCCCATAGTCGGATGTTCGCATGGTGCAGCCCACGGGACCCCAGTTACAGGACAATAAATTAACAACTCTTTTCCTATTTTGTTGGGCCCTATTGGGTCCCTACATGTCCACCTATTGGGGACCTTTTTGAGGTTATATTTTCATTATTGCCAGTTTTTGTACTGCCCGTGCGGACATCCGAACAAATCATACTAGGCACTGTGCCCCTGCCCACACCTCGCGGAGGACTGTCCAGCCATCACCTCTAAAAAGTTACCCAAAAAAGGGGAAAAGAACAGAAGAATAGAGTTTCCCAGGAGATTCGTTCACCAAAGGGGGAGTCAGGGTATTCCACCAAAAGAAAAAGAAAAAGGGGGCACCAGGTGTTCTAAAGTTCAAGAAAACACGCCAACTCCAATCTATCATTCAGGCCCAAAGGTCCCATAGCTTCTGAGCGCAGGATGACCCTTGACTCACGTCTGGTCAATTCGCGATCGCGGTCACCCCCTCGCCCTGACGGGGCGACATGCAGGAGGCCCGCAAATCTTAAACATCTTGCCCTCCCACCATGTGCCTCCCTTACATGCTCAATCAGACTAGGGCTACCTTTGCCCGACTTGATTGAGCTGAAATGTTTCCCCACCCTCTCTTTAAGGGGGCGAGTAGTCTTCCCAACATAGTAAAAGAGGCAGGGGCAAAATACTACATAAGAAACAAACTTCGTCTGGCATGTAATAAAGGCTCTCACTTCCCACTGTAAGCCCCCCAAACGGTAATTGGTACCTTCCCTTTTTTTCTTCTTTTTCTCTTTCCACTCCCACTCTCCTCTCCCCCCCTTTTACTCGACTAACTTCTAAAATTTGCGGGGACAGAGGATGTCCCCATAATAATGGGGTGCGTGAGTTCACCTTTTTTCTTTAAGAAATATCTCCATAAATGTAATTATGTGATTGTCCTTCCCCTCCTCCTCCTTTGTTCATAAGGGTACGTTAGAGATGGGGTTAAATATAACCCACAAAGTATATGGTCTCCAGAGTCCCGCCCAGCTCTTCCAGGTTTTTAATGAGGGTTTTTCTTCAGGTTCGGGGGTCCCCTTTAAGGGTTTTTATTGGATGAAATAAAGTGATAATTTTCTACAATGCAGGGATGAAACAGGTGAGCTTTATGACATACGCATAGGCTAATGGTGTATATAGATGCTTATTTGCACAGAGCACGGCGATATGCCTTTTTTATTTTTTGACGAATTGAATGGGTTATGGCATAACTATGTTTGGTATGATGTTAAATTTACCCAATAGGAGTTGTAAACACTGTTCACGTCACGATCTGGGCGTTCTGCCCCTTCTAGATGCACTGCACAGCGCTATTTGGATGTGCAACACTGATTCACTTTCTTTTCCGCATAACGGCGGAATCCCGCCCCCTCACCCCCGACCTTTCCCTGTCACAACTCCAAACCAATGGGGTGGCGCCGGAGGCGGGGACTGTAGGTCCTATACAGGAAGCTCTCCGGCGTCATCCCCATACGGACACGCATGTGAGCAAGCGCCCAAGCGGCGAGAAACGGCTGTAGTGCCGTCCGGATTTTCCCCTGGTCACCTCTCCCCTCCACACCACCACAACGTCGGCACACACAGGTTTGGCACCTCTCTTTGAAGTATGTCAAGGCTGATTATGTATGTCTAAAGGAACGGAATAAACCTTTTTGGGAACTGTTTATGTTACAGGTGCACAGTATTCCTTTTCACACGTACTGTATATGTCCTGGTGCCCTGCACAAAACTACTTGCTGCACAGTACATAACGTTTCCTGTATGTCCTATTGAAGTTTGTTTGAAACAATACTAAAAGGTGTGGCGATTACAAGCTTTATGGAAGGCAAAGCACCCTTCGAAACAAGACTTTAACAAATCCCCAGTTGAAGCATATGAGTGCCAGATCTTAAACTCCTTCCTACATTGTACCAGTCCATAGTTATTTGTGTGCTAGGCACTGTACATACCCATGTCTAGCTCATTATGCCACATGTCAGTTGTGGTATCCTTTAAGTATTTTCATCATAATGTCCAAGATAACAAAGTCATAGGACAGAATATCCTAAAACATTGTTAGAATGGGCTTAGAGCCTTTATTAACCTCCCTGGCGGTTTGTTAAAATCCGCCAGGGCGCAAGAAATACCTTTTTAAAAAAAAAAAAAAAAAAAAAATTTCATGTAGCGAGACAATGTCTCGCTACATGATAGCCGCTGCTGAGCGGCATCCCCCCAGCCCCTCCGAGCGCCTTCGGCGAACGGAGATCAAGAGATCCCGTTCAAAGAACGGGATCTCTTGGAGGACTTCCCCCGTCGCCATGGCGACGGGGCGGGATGACGTCATCGACGTCATGACGTCAAAGGGGAATCCGATCCACCCCACAGCGCTGAGTGGCCAGGCAGCGCACGGGGTTTTGGGGGGGGGGCGGGTATAGCGGCGGATCGGCGGGTAGCGGCGGCGATCGGAGGTTACATGCATCTAGCAAAGTGCTAGCTGCGTGTAACAAAAAAAAAAATTATGCAAATCGGCCCAGCGGGGCCTGAGCGGTGCCTCCCGGCGGCATAGCCCGAGCTCAGCTCGGGCTTACCGCCAGGGAGGTTAAGTCAACATCCCTGGAGCGGAAGTTACTCATCTGAAATGCACATTCACACGGTATTAAAATCTGACATTTTTCTTACAAAAGAAGTCTCAATCCTCTCCTTGTCTGTGTAGACATATTAACTGCCTGCCCTTGTGCTAAGATATGATCTGTTCAAGTCAAAAATGAAAAAAAAAACATTTCTGGTTGGAAAGAAAGAGATTTGTGCATACAATAGAAAGGATTAACGTATGAATAAGGATCTAATAACTTGGTCACCCCCAGAGCTCACCTCAAAACCTTTGGAGACAGAGCCTTCTGTCATGCTGCCCCTAGACTTTGGAACTCCCCTGCCACACCCAATCAGGACATCCCCACTCCAGGGAGCATTTAAATCTAAACTGAAAAGCCACCTGTTTTAGTCTGACATTTATGAACACTATTTCTTCTGTAACACAGTCCAGCCTGCAAGTCCTACTCCATAGAGCCACATTAATCCATGCCATGCACTGATGAGGATCAACCAATCCAAAACAGTCTGTATGCATGTTGGATTATTGTGTCTCTGTCCAATTAACAAACTGACACATCATTGCATTACAGCGGATCTGGAGGCGTGTTTAGCTTCTAAGGGTAACAATGGTTAATTTGCATATATTCAGCAGTGATGCACTGGGAGACATCTCGGAGCTCACTCTATCCTGAATTATCGGAAATCATTTCTGTTTTAAAGAGAATCTGTACTCTAAATTTTTTACAACAAAAAGCATACCATTCTATTCATTATGTTCTTCTGGGCCCCTCTGTGCTGTTTCTGCCACTCTCTGCTGCAAGCCTGGCTTGTAATTAAGTTTTAGGCAGTGTTTACAAACAAACTAACCACCTTGTGATAGGCTCACATAAGCATAGTGTGTGAGTCATACAGAGCCTGCAGGGGGCCTGTATCGCTTCTATCCAATCACAAGCAGCCCTGCACATTCCACATATTCAAGCCTTAGCCCGACAGAGCTGACAGAAGGAAACAGATCATATAACAGAGATAACACAGCCACTGTGCAATTAGGAAAGGCTGCAGTAAGCCAGAGCACATTAGAACAGGCAAAGGAACTTATAGGATAGAAGAACTAAGGCTGAAAAATTTGTTACAGAGTCTCTTTAAGTTACCTCCTCTAGTTATTTTCAGAAATCTGGAGTTATTTTAAGGATTGCAGAGTTAACTTTAGAGATCTCACCTTAACTTTAAGACAGAAGAATTAACTTTAGGTTTGCCTGAGGTAAAATGTTTCCTGAATACAATGGCCTCAATTCACTAAGCTTATCTCCTGTCTTTAATAACTCTTCTAGAGTTGTTACCATGGTGATAAGACATGTAGTATTCAGGAAACATTTTACCTCAGGCAAACCTAAAGTTAACTCTTCTGTCTTTAAGTTAACTCTTTAATCCTTAAAATAACTCCAGAGTTAAGACAGGCTGTTCATTAACTGCGTGTGAAATTAACTACAGAAGAGGTAACGTAAGGAATGAAGAGATAAGATAACTCTCTCACTGTGTAGAGGTAAGTTTTCTCTTGCCTTATTATCTCCAGCATGATCTTAGTGAATTGAGGCCATAATGCCTTATCACCATGGTGATAACTCTAGAAACATTATTAAAGAGACTCCATAACAAAAATGTTAGCATTATTTCTCCTATCCTACAAGTTCCTAAGGCTGCTCTATTGTGCCCTGGCTTACTGCAGCACTTTCTACTTGCACCGCCTCTGTAATAAATCAGCTTATCTTTCCCCTGTCGGATTTGTCGGCTGTGTCTGGAAGGCTGCCAACTCTTCAGTACTGTGAACAAGTTAACCCCTTCCACGCCCCTCCAGTGCTCATGTGAGGTTTTATTCCTTGCAAACAACCTCCCTGCTATTACTGTCAGCTTGTCTGCTATCTGTGAGGCTGATAAACACAGACTGATAAACTGAACAAAGAATAACTAGCTGAGGAGGAAGCTGCCTGTCAGGCTGATACGAGTGCAGAGCAGACACAGCTTGTCATGCTTCATTGACACAGAGCTCTTTCAAAACTTGCACATAACCTCTGGAGACTGAATTCAATGTGTAACTCACTGAATTCTCTGTGTACTCACTGTGTATTAACTGAATTCACTGCTCTGCTGATGTACTTCCTGTTTTGGTGGCCATCTTTTCTGTTTACAAAACAGTTTATAAAACTGGTTTTTTTTTACCCTCTTTATTAACCTCCTTGCCGGTTATCCCGAACTCAGTTCGGGGTAACCTGCGCAGGAGGATTTCTCAGGCCCCGCTGGGCCGATTTGCATAATTTTTTTTTTGTTACAAGCAGCTAGCACTTTGCTAGCTGCTTGTAACTTCCGATCACCGCCGATCCGCTGCAATCCGCCGCGCCGAGTCGCTCCCCCCCGCCCCAGACCCCTGCGCTGCCTGGCCAATCAGTGCCAGGCAGCGTTGAGGGGCGGATCGGGATTCCCTATGACGTCGGTGACGTCATCCCGCCCGGTCGCCATGGCGACCGGGGAAGCCCTGCAGGAAATCCCATTCTGAACGGGATTTTCTGCATACTCTGTTCGCCGAAGGCGATCGGAGTGGGTGGGGGGATGCATGATTTTAAAAAAAAAAACTCCTGCGCTGCCTCCTTGCCGGAGGAATTGAACCGGCAAGGACGTTAAAGAGAGTCTGAAGCGAGAATAAATCTCGCTTCAGACCTCATAAATAGCAGGGGCATGTGTGCCCCTGCTAAAACGCCGCTATCCCGCGGCTTAACGGGGGTCCCTGATCCCACAAATCCCCTTGGTACAGCCGGGGAGCGCTTCCTGGTTGGGGCAGGGCTAACCGCCGCAGCCCTGCCCCACGCGCGTCTGTCAGCGCGTATCTCCGCCTCTCCCCCGCCCCTCTCAGTCTTCCTTCACTGAGAGGGGCGGGGGAGAGGCGGCGATGCGCCGCTGATAGCCGCGACTGGAGGCAGGGCTGCAGCCGTTAGCCCTGCCTCCAGGAGCGACCAAATGTACGACCAAGTCTTGCGCGGGGGGGGGGGGGGATTTGGGGGTGAAGGGACCCCCGTTTAGCGGCACGATAGCGGCGGTTTAGCAGGGGCACACATGCCCCTGCTAACTTTGAGCTCTGAAGCGAGATTTATTCTCGCTTCAGAGTCTCTTTAAGCTGAGTGCAGTGAAAATATTACAGAGGGGGCTAGGAGATGACCCCAAACAGGCAGGGATGTTTGTTTATACTTCATCTTGTGAATACAGATTCTCTTTAAAGACAGGAGATGAGCTTAGTGAATTGAGGCCAATGACTCTCAAGTATCCAGAAACTAGAAAAAGTAAGAGATAACCTCTCTCTTGTAGAATGAGGAGACAGAAACTACACTTCTCCAGTATTTATATATATTTATACATATAATTATTATTACTAGCTGGTTGCCCGGGAATGTATTTGGCTGGTGTCGGCTCCACACACTTTTTCTAACCCTAACAATTACTCAATGACCAAGTTTGTGAGCTTTGTGGTGTTTGGCATCAATAATTTTCATTGAAATGAAAAAATCTGATGGGTTGTTTGTGGCTCCACCCCCTTTTCTGAATTTGAACCCCAGTCACCCAATGACCAACTGTACCAGGTTTGAGGCCTGTGCCATTAACAGTGCAAGAATGGTAGCAATTAAATATTCCCTTGAAAAGCAATAGGTGAAGCTTTATACACTTGTAGGCTCCACACACTTTTCTGAATATTAATCCCATTCACTGAGTGACCAACTGCAAAGTTTAAGAACCCTCCCATTAACAGTGTAAGAATGGCTGCAGTTTACATTTTACCAGTGAAATTTGTATTTGTCTCCACCCACTGATGACCCGGTATTGCCCGGGTATGTATTTGACTGGTGTTGGTTCCGCCCACTTCTTCTAACCCTAACGCACAAACACTCAATGACCAAGTTTGTGAGCTTTGGGGTCTTTAGCATCAATAATTTGTATATTCCCATAGAAATTAAACAAATCAGATTGGCTGTTTGTGGCTCTGCCCCTCTCCAGCATTTGAACCCCAGTCACCCAATGACCAACTGTAGCAGGTTTGAGGCATCTGCTATTACCAGTGTAAAAATGGCAGCAATTTAAATATTCCCCTTGAAAATCTACAGGTGAATTTTGATTGGGTATTATAGGCTCCACCCACTTCCCTGAATATTAATCTCAGTCACCCAGTGACCATCTGGGCAAAGTTTGGGAACCCTGCCATTAACAGTGTATGAAGGCCTGCAGTCTACATTTTCCCAGTGAAATTTGGTTTTGGCTCCACCTACTTTTTGTAAGCTGGAAATACAGTTACTCAATGACCAAGTTTGTGAGCTTTGGGGTCCTTGGCATCAGTAATTTGTATTTTCCCAAGAAATGAAACGGTTTGTGGCTCTGTTCCCTTTTCTGAATTTGAACCCCAATGACTAACTGTACCAGGTTTGAGGGTTGTGCCATTAACAGTGCAAGAAAGGCAGCAATTTTAATATTTCCCTTGAAAATCAACAGGTGATTTTGATGGGCTTTTTTAGGCTCCACCCACTTTTATGAATATTAATCCCAGTCACCCAGTAACCAATTGTGCATAGTTTGAGAACCCTGCCATTAACAGTGAAGAAGGGCTGCAGTTTACAATTTCCCAGAAAAATCTGTTTTTGACTCCACCCACTTTGTTTAACCTTGACACACAGTCACTACTCAATGACAGTTTGTGAGCTTTTGGGTTCCTGGCATCAAAATTGTGTGAATGGAAGCAGTTTATCCAAAAAAAGCAAATCTGATTGGATGTTTGTGGCTCCACCCCTTTAGTGAATTTGTACCACAGTCACTTGATGACCGACTGTAGCAGGTTTGAGGCCTCTGCCATTAACAGTGTAAGAATGACAGCAGTTTCAATATTCCCCTTGAAAATCAATAGGTGAATTTTGATTGGATCTTGTAGGCTCCACCTACTTTTCCGTATATTAATCCTAGTCCCCCAGTGACCAACTGCTTCAAGTTTGAGAACCCTGCCATTAACAGTGTAAGAATAGCTGCAACTTATATTTTCCCATGTAAAAAGTTGTTTTTGGCTCTGCCCACTATATCTAACCTTGACATACAGTCACTCACTAACCAAGTTTATGAGCTTTGTGGTCTTTGGCATCAATAAGTTGCATTTTACCATTGAAATTAAACAATTCTGATTGGCTCTTTTTGGCCCACTCCCTTTTCAGAATTTAAACCCCAGTCTCCCAGTGACTGACTGTACCAGATTTGAGGCCTCTACCATTAAGAGTGTATGAATGGCAAGAATGTAAATATTCCCCTTGAAAATCAAAAGGTGAATTTTGTTTGGCTGCTGTAGGCTCCACCCACTTTCCTGAATATTAGTCCCAGTCACCCAGTGGCCAACTGTGTCAAGTTTGAGAACCCTGCCAATAACAGAATGGCTGAAATCAATCTAAAAAATCTGATTGGCTGTTTGTGGCTCCACCAACTTTAGTGAATTTGGATCCCAGTCACCCAATAACTGACGGTATCAGGTTTGAGACCTCTGCCATTAACCGTGTAAGAATGGTAGCAATGTAAATGTTCCGCCTTGAAAATCAGTAGGTAAATTTTATTTTGATCGGGTGTTTTTAGGCTCCACCCACGTTTCTGAATATTAATCCCAGTCACCCAGTGGCCAATTGTGTCAAGTTTGGGAACCCTGTCATGTAAAAAATTAAGTTGTTGGCGCCGCACGCTTTTTCTAACCTTGACATACAGTCACTCTATCAAGTTTATCAGCTTTGGGGTCCTTGGTATCAATACTTTGTATATTCCCATTGAAAAATAAACAAATCTGATTGTCTGTTTGTGGCCGTGCCTCCTTTCTGATTTTGAACCCTAATCACCCAGTGACCAACTGTACCAGGTTTGAGGCATCTGCTATTAACAGTATAAGAATGGTAGCAGCTTAAATATTCCCTTTGAAAATCGAAAGGTGAATTTTTATTGGCTGTTGTAGGCTCCACCTACCTTCCAAATTCTTAATCTCATTCACCCAGTGTCCAACTGTGCAAAGTTTGAGAACCCTGCCATTAACGGTGTAAGAATGGCTACAGTTTATATTTTCCTAGTCAAATTTGTTTTTGGATCCGCATACTTTTTGTAACCTGGACACACAGTCACTCAATGACCAAGTTTGTGAGCTTTCAGGTTCCTGGCATCAAAAATGTGTGAATGGAAGCAGTTTATCCACCAAGGAAATCTGATTGGCTGTTTGTGGCCCCGCCCCCTTTAGTGAATTTGGACCCCAGTTACCCAAAGACAGACTGTAGCAAGTTTGAAGCCTCTTCCATTAACAGTGTAAGAATGGCAGCAGTTTAAATATTCCCCTTGAAAATCAATAGGTGAATTTTGATTGGCTGTTGTAGGCTCCACCCACTTTCTTGAATCTTAATCAGATTCACCCAGTGACCAACTGTGGCAAGTTTGAGAACCCTGCGATTAACAGTCTAAGAATGGCTGCAGTTAACATTTTCCTATTTAAAATGAATGGCTGAAATTTGATTGCCTGTTTTATGCTCGACCCACTTTTCCTGGATTTGTAACCTCGGTCACCAAGTGACCAACTGTGGGGACTCTGGCTTGATTACAGTGAGAATAGCAGCCTTTTACATTTTTTCCATTGACTTGAATGGGTAAAATCTGATCGGCTGTTTGTAGTTCCGCCCACGTGTGCAGGGGGGCCGCGAGACCCCCAGAACATATCATCCCAGGTAGTAAGGGGTCTGTATACCAAGTTTCGTTCAAATCGGTCAAGCGTTTTCGCGTGATCGAGACACACACACGCACACACACACGATTTTATATATATATATATATATATATATATATATATATATATAGATTGTGCAGGAGGAGAATACCTAAAGTGTACCTCTGAAGGGTGGTATTATGACCTGATGTGTCGTGTATGTAGAGTACCAAGAATACTAATAATTAGGCTGCGTTCTCTTTAAAAAAAGTAAAAAAAAAATCGCTTTTAGGGGTGGGAGGATATATACAATTGTGTCTCATCAGTCAATTTTCCTCTTGGTTTCTTTTTAAAGTCTACTCAAGCAAAAGTTTGGGCACAAAATCAAATGGGGAAGTTTTCCTCAGCGTCCCCCGCCACCGAGCGTGTACCCTCAAAAGATTACCAACAAGGGATTGTTGGTAATCTAATTGGGGCAGCATTAGTCTTCAAGCATGCATGTAGCCATACTGCACCATAAGAAGTACAGCTACACCTGCTCAGTAAGCCACAGCTGCTTGTGCATGAGCAGCTTTGTAAGGGACGTCCATACTCGCATGGCTGCAGCACTGCTGTGCTTGTGTTGGCATAGGCGCACGGCCCTGATAATCAGGAGGGTCCTGGTGAGTGGCAGAAGATGCTGAGGGAAGCCTCATTAGGATCCAGAGGCTTGCCTGTCCTTGGGCAAGTATTTATCAAAGTAATTACCTAATCTAATTTATTTGTAGGCGATGAGTCACGTTTAAAATTAGCCTTGACTTATACATTTCCTGAATATGTTGTTTGGATGTTTTGCCTCCCTGCTGAGAGTTAAAGTGAAATGATGGAAAATTCTCTTAAAATGAAAGTAAACAACTTGTCACTTTATAGCACATTATCTACTACACTGCAATATTTATTTATATGTTCATGTTGTAAATAATGATCCTAAGTTTATTTGCTTTTTCCTCAGATGACATTGCCGTGGTATACGACGTACAAACAAATAGTAATCGTCTTGGAGGTACATTGTTACTTATCACTTAGATGTGCATCCCGGGGGCTCTGTCTGCATATACATGTTTGGCAAACTTTTTAGATTAGGAGAGGCAGTTAGACACTGCGTATAGGCCAGTCTTTGGAGCTGGGCTTGTGGATTCAACATTTAGCCTAGGAAAGGGAAATTGTACAGAGGGGATAAGCACACCTATGCCTATATGTTAATTGTGACAAAACCCTAGTGAAGCTTCCAATCTACAGGTTGCCTTATAGTCCACAAGAAGTCCAAACCACAAATGATAGTTCAATGTTTTCTATATTCAAACTACCAATCAATATGCTCACGGAATGCTTAGTGTTATGGAGACTAAACAAGTGGCAGCATTTATACTTGCCTAGGGCTTCATCCTGCCCTCTGTGTACCGTGGATTCCCTCACCCTCATCCTGTGCTACTCCTCCGCTGGCTTGCCCGATCTGTCTTCAGTCCAATTAAAGGGAAAGAGGCTCCCTTTGCTATTGGTTCTTGCTAATCGGCACTGTGATTGGCCTGAGGAAGAGGGCTAGGACCCGCGAAACACGTTGCCTTTGAATAAAATTTGGTTGCATACAAGGAGTTAGTTATTGAGGTTCGTTAGTGAGGTTAAGCCACCTCACTTTTCCGATTTTAAACTGATTTTAATCTGTTTTACATATACCAGGGCGCCTCTTTCCCTTTTAATTGCGCTGAGTTTACTAGCTCAGTCACACAAATACATAAAGGCATCCTATAACATATAAGGCTTATAGATTGAGACTCTTGATCTCAGGATTGTGGGTTGAGGCCCCCAGAATTTGGAAAAGTATTTTTAATTTTGTGTACTTCAGATGACCAAAGCTGTTAGATATTTATTATATTATTTGACGATTTGTTATAACACTGTTCAATGTAACTTTGTATATTCTGTGTATAGAACTACAAGAATACATTTATATATATTTGTGTATGCATGTATACGTGTGTGTGTGTGTGTGTGTGTGTGTGTGTGTGTGTATGTATGTGTATATATATATATATATATATATATATATATATACAGTATATATATATATATATATATATATATATATATATATATATATATATATATATATATATATATACACACAGAGTATATATATATATATATATATAATAATCCTGCGTATAAGACTACTTTTTAACCCTTGACATTGATGCAGGGTGATACGCCCTATCCTGTTACCGACTCTCAGATCTTGCTGCTGAGGACTGTGGTGAAGTGGCGCAGGCGCAGATGTGCGAGATCTGAGAGGTAGAGGAGGTAAATAGGGATGCAAGGGTGGGCCAGAAGGGTGAAAGAGGCGCGTTTTATGGGCACAGCACAATCTATTCTTCCATACCTCTCTGATAAAAAGGGAGAGCTGACTAATCCGCTTTAGTAGAGGGAGAGTTGACCAATCTAACCAGTCAATCGTCCATATACTGTTATAAACTGGGTACCACATACAGTACAGCACCAGTATCTGTTCATACATAGCACCAGTATATGAAGTTTTTTTTTTTTTTTTTTTACTTTTATTTGGTGTGCGTTGGAAGAGGGGTAGTCTTATACGGCGAGTATATCCCAAACTATATTTTAACTGGAAAAGTTGGGGGATCGTCTTGTATATAGTTTCTGGTTTAAAGGGACTCCGAGCAGTGCAGAAACTATGGAAAGATGGACATCATTTTAAAGCTCTCTTTCTCCTCTTTCCAATGATATATAAACCACCACCCTACGTCTTTTAGTTTTCGCTATTTTCGCGATTGAAATTGCCGCGGCCGCGATTTCGATCGCGAAAATAGAGAAAACTAAAAGGTGTAGGGCAACGATTTAGGTGTCGTCAGAAAGAGGAGAAAGAGAGCTTTAAAATGATATCCATCAAGCCATAGTTATATTGTATTACAGAGGACGACACTTTCCCCAGTGTCGGCAGCTCCATTCTGCTGAATGCAGCTGCTGACTTTGACAAAAAGTCGCCCTGTGTAATACAATATAACTATGGCTTGATGGATATCATTTTAAAGCTCTCTTTCTCCTCTTTCTGACGACACCTAAATCGTTGCCCTACGCCTTTTAGTTTTCTCTATTTCCGCGATCGAAATCGCGGCCGCGGCAAATTCAATCGCGAAAATAGCGAAAACTAAAAGGCGTAGGATGGTGGTTTATATATCATTGGAAAGAGGAGAAAGAGAGCTTTAAAATGATATGCATCTTTCCATAGTTTCTGCACTGCTCGGAGTCCC
Organism: Hyperolius riggenbachi; assembly: GCF_040937935.1. Lineage (NCBI taxonomy): Eukaryota > Metazoa > Chordata > Amphibia > Anura > Hyperoliidae > Hyperolius > Hyperolius riggenbachi. The sequence continues at coordinate 277,118,758 of NC_090646.1, read as the reverse complement.
TTTAAGACTGTAGTTATTTCATTGGGGATATCTGTGATACTACAAATACATATTTTTTCTATGACAATGGCTAAAAGAGCCCATCTGACATACTCTAGGAGAACTGACGCTTAATTGAGTTTAGTGTTCTCCACAATTGGTTCACCTATTATACAGTGGTTTGCCCCCCTTGAGGTTTTCCACATTTTGTTATATTACTATACTGATACAAGACTGCGCCCTCCTGCGCCTCTCATTCAATAAATAATATCATACAATGTTGACAAATCACCCGAGTATTCGCTATCTGGTTTGTCCACAAAAAAATGTCTATTTTAATTACTAAGACAGCGCTCCTCTTCTGTTAATGAACCACAGATCCACACCACCTCAAATCCAGGTGGGTCTAAAGCTTAGGCAACCAGCCACGAACTTGGTTTTTGAAAACCAAAGTGGGGTACTGGTAGAAAGGTTTGTTGAAAAAGGATACAAGGAGGACAACCTGAAAACACAAGTAAAGATGGTGACAGCAATTGACAGGACCCAACTACTGGAGAACAAATTTAAAACTATTCAACAACAAAAAAAATAGGGATTATGACATTTTATTGGATTACAATGGGCAATATAAGGAAGTAGAACAAATTGTGAGGAAACACTGGAATATTTTGAAATTGGATGACATTTTAAAAAATGCAGTTCCAGAAAAACCTGGGTTCATATATAAAAGAGCCCCAAATTTAAAGTCTAGACTGGTGTCAAGTTTTGTTGATCCTCCCCAAACAAAAATAGGAAACATGCTGGGACAAAAGGGTTTTTTCCCATGCCGAGTATGTAAGGGCTGTAAAGAAGCCCGACCCCAACGGGGAGGCCAGTTCATATCAAATAATACTGGAAAACTAATTACGATAAGGCAATGCATTACATGCAACACCAAAGGAGTTATATATCTGCTAAAGTGCCCGTGTAACCTGGAATATATAGGCCGAACCACCCGTAAACTGCAGGAAAGAATTAGAGAACATGTGGCCAATATCAAAAAAGGCCTAGAGACACATAATGTGTCTAATCATTTTCGCTTGGTCCATGATAAGGACCCAAGTAGTCTCCAATTCATGGGCATAGAGGCCCTTAAGAAGAAATGGAGGAGGTCCAGTCTGGTAAGGGACATTTCACAAGCAGAAGGGAGATGGATATTCAATCTAAAAACACTCACCCCGAGAGGGCTCAATATGGAATTTGACCTTAATTGTTTCATTACCAACGATCTCTGATAGAAATAAAAATGGTAATAAGAAGAAAAATACCAGAATGGGGGTTTAGACACAGGAGAGGAGAAATTAATGGCACAGGGGTAGTATTTGGATGGGAATTAGGATGTCACCATGTTTATGTAACATAGTGTTGAGAATCCTGGAGCATAATATTCACATGTAATAAGGGAATCCCAACCTAGCAATTAAGTGGGGACACATAAAATTAACTAAGGACCATAGGGGCACAGGGCGTATGGTAAATGTAGCTCACAGGATTCTCCCCTGCAGTCGTTCCCAGTCGGGAAAAACATTGTAAGCGGGGGCCCAAGGGGACACATAGCAGTTGTTATTTATTCATATTGTCACATTGTCTGTAAAAAGAAAAGGGTTATAGACCAGCGGTGTTCCCAATTCAAATCCAATACGCACCTTTATAGGCTATTGGTCTTTGGGAGGTATATAACAAAATTAGTAGGTAAGAATGTTTTAAATAGTGGATAAGCATCAATATATTAATTCATTTTAAATAGAAGAAGCTAAATACAGTGTGAACTTTCTGACCATTGCTGTTCAAGTGTAATAATGTATTTACTGCATTGCAAAATAATTTAAAGCAATTTTGAGATTAACCAGCAGGGGGCGAAAAGATTTTAGGACAGGACCAAAGACCAATAGGCTGATGCGTAAATACTATCTTTTTTACATGCGCCCTCAAAGCTGTATGATTAAGTTAAAGAAGTACGGATGGATGGGGCTATGTGATGCACTCCATGGCCGTCACGGGATGCGTATCAAAATCCAGTATCACTCGGCCACGTGGTGCGCTTCATGCATCAACAGGGCCGCGACGGGATGTGCACCACGTGATGCGCTCCATGCGTCAACATGGCCGCGACGGGATGCGTACCAGAACCCGGAAATACTTGGCAATAAAAGATGTCGGCCGCTCCTGTGACGTCAGCCTCTGATGAGTCCAATCGGACGAAACGTGTAAGGCGGAGCCTGGAGCGCCTGACGTCACAGAGAGTGTGGAGGGATACCGATCGGAAGTCCAGCTTGTAACATGTGCGGGGAGCCATTAGCGGGAATGGGACGCCGCGACCGCAGAAAGGACAACACCGCTGGGCTATTTAGCCCGATAAGTGCAGAAAACGTGTGGCTGATGTAAGTACGCTTTCAGCGCAGGGCTTTCTGATTTTTAAAGGATTTTATGCTATGTTCTATTTTATTGCATTTTAAAGAGACACTGAAGCGAGACTAAATCTCGCTTCAGCTCTTATATATAGCAGGGGCATGTGTGCCCCTGCTAAAACGCCACTATCCCGCGGCTGCATGAGGGTCCCTGATCCCCCAACCCACCCCCCGCAAACCTTGGTCGCAAGTTGGTCGTAGAATATTCTCTTCCTGGAGGCAGGGCTAACGGCTGCAGCCCTGCTTCGCATCGCCGCCTCTCCTCCGCCCCTCTCAGTGAAGGAAGACTGAGAGGGGCGGGGGAGAGGCGGAGATACGCGCTGACAGACGCGCGTGGGGCAGGGCTGCGGCGGTTAGCCCTGCCCCAATGCGGAAGCACTCCCCTGCATTACGGAGGGGATTTGGGGGGACAGGGACCCCCGTTAAGCCGCGGGATAGCGGCGTTTTAGCAGGGGCACGCGTGCCCCTGCTATATATGAGGTCTGAAGCTAGATCTATTCTCGCTTCAGACTCTCTTTAAGAAACGCTGGATTAAAAGCTTGAGAATATTTACTACAACTGAGTTTGTGGCTGGTTGCCTAAGCTTTAGACCCACCTGGATTTGAGGTGGTGTGGATCTGGTGGTTCATTAACAGAAGAGGAGCGCTGTCTTAGTAATTAAAATAGACATTTGTTATATTACTGCCATAAACATGAATCAATTTTATTGGAATTCCACTTGAAACACCAATACAAAGTGGTGTACATGTGAGAAGTGGAACGAAAGTCATACACGATTCCAAACATTTTTTTTACAAATAAATAACTGCAAAGTGGGGTGTGCGTAATTATTCAGCCCCCTTTGTTCTGAGTGCAGTCAGTTGCCCATAGACATTGCCTAATGAGTGATAATGGCCTCAATTCACTAAGATCATGCTGGAGATAATAAGGCAAGAGAAAACTTACCTCCACACATCCATCTTTCTTTATTAAGATGTAGAGAGAAGTTTTCACAGTGAGAGTTATCTTATCACTTCCGTCCTTAAAGGGGCACTTAAAGAGACACTGAAGCGAAAAAAAAAAGATGATATTATGATTTGTATGTGTAGTACAGCTAAGAAAAAAAACATTAAGATCAGATACATCAGTCTAAAGGTGGCCATACACTGGCCCGATTTGCGGCAGTTTCGACAGCAGATTCGATCACTGGGATCGAATCTGCTGCCAATCGTTCGCGCAACACGCACCCGCCGATCCGATTTCCTCCCGAAATCGGATCGGTCCGTCGATCGCGCCGTGCGGGAAATTACCCTCGATCGCCCGCGGGTAGGGAGCGCGTCGCTAGCGGCGGCCGATCCGATCAGGTATACATTACCTGAGGCTGGCTCCCGGGCATCCCGTCCGTCACTGCTCCTGTCATGGCGCCTCCGGCATCCTCGCATAACTTCCGCTGTCATGCCAGTGACAGCGGAAGTACAACTAGAGGGCGCTCTATTTGAACTTCCGCTGTCACTGGTGTGATAGCTTAAGTTCTATGCGGATGCCGGAGCCGGAGGTGCCACATGACGGGGACATCACGCCCGGGAGCCAGCCTCAGGTAATGTATACCGGCGGGGGGAGCGGCGGTAGCACCACCACAACAGATTGTGATCGGTTTCAGGCTGAAATCGATTCACAATCTGTTTGCAGGAAAGGCAGCCATACGATCCCTCTCTGATCAGATTCGATCAGATAGGGATCTGTCAGCTGGTCGATCTGATGGCACATCGACCAGTGTATGGCTGCCTTAATTGTTTCCAGTGCAGGAAGAGTTGAGAAACTCCAGTTGTTATCTCTATGCAAAAAAGCTATTAAGCTCTCCGACCAACTTGGTCGTGGAGAGGGCTGTTATCTGACTTTTATTATCTGAACTGTAATTGAACTGTTTACTTTTCCTCTAGCAGAGAAGAGTTTATTACTTCACAGACTGCTCTGAAAGACTCATTTTGAATGCTGAGTGTTGTGTAATCTGGACATATTATAGAGTGATGCAATGTTAGAAAAAACACTATATACCTGAAAATAAAAATATGAGAATATTTTCTTTGCTGCTAATCTTCTAGTAATTATTCATAGTACACAACCAATTCATTATATCATATATTTTTTTCGCTTCAGTGTCTCTTTAAGTCTAACAAAAAAAATTAGTTTTGCTCACCTGGGGCTTCCAATAGCCGCCTGCAGCTGTCCGGTGCCCTCGCCGTCTCCCTCCGATCTTCCTGTTCCCGCCGGCAGCCACTTCCGGTTTTGGAGACAGGAGCCGACAGGCTGGGAACGCGAGTGATTCTACGCGTTCCCAGCCCCAATAGCACCCTCTATGCTGCTATAGCATAGCGTATATATCATATAGCAGCATAGAGGGCGCTATTGTGGCTGGTAACGGGAAGAATCACTCGCGATCCCAGCCTGTCGGCTCCTGTCGACGAAACCGGAAGTGGCTGCCGGCGGAGACAGGAGTATCGGAGTGAGACGGCGAAGGCACCGAACAGCTGAAGGGGGCTATTGGAGGCCCCAGGTGAGTAAAACAAATTTTTTTTTTTTGTCTGACATAAGTGTCACTTTACGTTACCTCCTCTGTAGTTAGTTTCACATGCAGTTAACTAACATCCTGTCTTTAACTTTAGAATTCTGAAGCTATTTTAAGGATTGAAGAGTAAACTTTAGAGATCTCTCCTTAACTTAAAGACCGAAGAGTTAACTTTAGGTTTGCCTGAGTGTAAAATGTTTCCTGAATACTACTTGCCTTATCACCATGGTAATAACACTAGAAATGTTACTAAAGACAGGAGATAAGCTTAGTGAATTGAGGCCAATGACTAAATAGAGTGCACCTGTGTGTAATCTAATGTCAGTACAAATACAGCTGCTCTGTGACGGCCTCAGACGTTGTCTAAGAGAATATTGGGAGCAACAACACCATGAAGCCCAAAGAACACACCAGACAGGTCAGGGATAAAGTTATTGAGAAACTTAAAGCGGGCTTAAGGGGCCCATACATCTAACGATTTTCCCGCCGAAATACGGCCGTTTCGATCACAGTGATCGAAATGGCTGTGAAATCGCCGCGTACACCGCTGACAGAACGATGGATTTCCGTCCGAAATCCATCGTTCCCGGCGATCCATCCGTGCAGAAGATTTTTCTCGGTCGCCGGCGGCGGGAGTGCGTCGATTGCGGTGTTCGAATGCCCGACGACCGACGCAATTCATCGGGTATACATTACCTGCTCCGCCGGCGCGAGTCCCCTGGTCCACTGCTGTCTTCTCCGCCTGGTCCCGGCATCTTCTCCGTATCAGCTTCCACATCCCGACATCCGGCATAACTTCCTGTGTCACTGCAGTGACAGCGGAAGTACAAATAGAGGGCGCTCTATTTGAACTTCCGCTGTCACTGGAGTGACAAAGTTATACGCAGATGTCAGCAGGGAGCCGATGCGGAGAAGATGCCAGGACCAGGCGGAGAAGACAGCGGTGGACCAGGGGACTCGCGCCGGCGGAGCAGGTAGTGTATGGTGGGGGGGGGGGGCAGCAGCTCCACAGATTGTGATCGGTTTCAGGCTGAAATCGATTCACAATCTGTTTGCAGTAAAGGTGGCCATACGATCCCTCTCTGATCAGATTCGATCAGAGAGGGATCTATCTTGTGGTCGAATCTGATGGCAAATCGACCAGTGTATGGCCACCTTAAGGCTACTAATATATTTCCAAAGCCTTGAACATCCCACGGAGCACTGTTCAAGCGATCATTCAGAAATGGAAGGAGTATGTCACAACTGTAAACCTACCAAGACAAGGCCGTCCACCTAAACTCACAGGCCGAACAAGGAGAGCGCTGATCAGAAATGCAGTCAAGAGGCCCATGGTGACTCTGGACGAGCTGCAGAGATCTACAGTTCAGGTGGGGGGAATCTGTCCATAGGACAACTATTAGTCATGCACTGTACAAAGTTGGCCTTTATGAAAGAGTGGCAAGAAGAAAGGCATTGTTAACAGAAAGCATAAGAAGTCCAGTTTGCAGTTTGCCACAAGCCATGTGGTAGACACAGCAAACATGTGGAAGAAGGTGCTCTGGTCAGATGAGACCAAAATGGAACTTTTTGGCCAAAATGCAAAACTCTATGTGTGGTGGAAAACTAACACTGCACATCACTGTGAACACACCATCCACACTGTCAAATATGATGGTGGCAGCATCATGCTCTAGGGGTGCTTCTCTTCAGCAGGGACAGGAAAGCTGGTCAGAGGTGATGGGAAGATGGATGGAGCCAAATACAGAGCAATCTTGCAAGAAAACCTCTTGGAGTCTGCAAAATACTTGAGACTGGGACGGAGGTTTACCTTCCAGCAGGACAACGACCCTAAACATAAAGCCAGGGCAACAATGGAATGGAATGGAATTCTAACACATATCCATGTGTTAGAATGGCCCAGGCAAAGTCCAGATCTGAATCCAATCGAGAATCTGTGACAAGATCTGAAACCGGCTGTTCACAAACGCTGTCCATCTAATCTGACTGGAAAAACAAGAAAAAGTACCCAATATAGACAGCATCAGACCAATCAGGATTATATGCCAAAATATAACAAATTTTATTGGGAATAGTAATCACATAAAAACATCTAAAATCACCAGCGGTGACAACAGCGGGATAAGTATAAATAATTAATCCAAAAGTGAAGATTAATAACAGATCCTCAAAAACCCCTTCAATATTATATCATAATGATATTAAGTATTATATCACTGTATCAAAAAAAATAGTAACATAAGTCTCAAAACCCAAAAATAGTGATAAAGATGTCACTCAGTATATTGTAAATACAAAATTATATTTTGCACAGTGATCTAAGAAAAAAGTATGTATAGTGAACGTATAAATAGTCACAAGATTTGTGATCCAATGAGAAGAGCAGAGAAAATAACCGCAATAGGTGTGAGGTAAATAAGGAAGGAGATCCGTGCAAGTTAAAGTGAGGAGTGACAGAGTGAGAGGGCAAGGAACTTATATGAAAAGAGGCTGAGGACCGTGACTGTCGCCGCTGAGCGCCTTAATGCATCTCGCGGGTCCAACCCGCTTCTAAAAGAGCCAAATTGCTACTGTGTGTATCTGCTTTTAAAACCCTGCCGCCCGTCCTTGCCGGAAAGAAGGAAACGCCCCTTGGACGTGACGTGGCCATGTCATAACGCCAGAGACATCGGGTTGCCATGGCAACCCTAACGCTCCTGCGCCGTCTTGAAAACAAGTAGCCTCTATTAACCATAGTAAGGGGCGCATGCACAGCAAGGGAGGAACAGCGCAAGGAATGAGAAAAGGATTTAAAAGATAAAGAACCATACCCAAAAGTTAATAAAAATAATTATACAGAGTATGCTAACATATACATAAGCCAGTGTATTATAACCGTACAGCTGAGTGACACAAGCACTAGATATGATTAAATGAACGTAAATCCTGGATGGATTAGAGAGAAATTAGATTGCGAGGTACGGACATCTAGGGGTAAAAAACAGTAATGCAAGGAAAGAACATATGTCTTAACCACTTCACGACCGCCCCCAGCCGATGGGCGGCGGCAAAGTCCGGGCCCAAACGACCGCAATACGCCCATCGGCGGGGGCGGCTGCGGGAGTGGCTATGCGGCGATCGCGTCATTCGTGACGCGATCAGCCGCCGGGGACTGGCTCCGCCCCCCGTTCGCTGTAACCCGCCGGCCGTTCGGAAGCGCCGGCGGGTTACTAGCACCTGGATCGCCGCGTGTACTGTGTATAATAGGCTTTGTAATGTATACAAAGCCTATTATACTGGCTGCCTCCTGCCCTGGTGGTCCCAGTGTCCGAGGGACCACCAGGGCAGGCTGCAGCCACCCTAGTCTGCACCCAAGCACACTGATTTCCCCCCCCCCCTGCCCTCTGATCGCCCACAGCACCCCTCAGACCCCCCCCCTGCCCACCCCCCAGACCACTGTTTGCACCCAGTCACCCCCCTAATCACCCATCAATCACTCCCTGTCACTATCTGTCAACGCTATTTTTTTTTTTAGTCCCTAATCTGCCCCCTACTCCCTCCTGATCACCCCCCCACCCCTCAGATTCTCCCCAGACCCCCCCCCCCCCCCCCGTGTACTGTATGCATCTATCCCCCCTGATCACCTGTCAATCACCCGTCAATCACCCCCTGTCACTGCCACCCATCAATCAGCCCCTAACCTGCCCCTTGCGGGCAATCTGATCACCCACCCACTCCAATAGATCGCCCGCAGATCCGACATCAGATCACCTCCCAAATCCATTGTTTACATCTATTCTCTCCTCTAAACACCCACTAATTACCCATCAATCACCCCCTATCACCACCTGTCACTGTTACCCATCAGATTAGACCCTAATCTGCCCCTTGCGGGCACCCAATCACACGCTCAGATTGCCCTCAGACCCCCCCCCACCTTATCAATTCGCCCGTGCAATATTTACATCTGTTATTCCGTGTAATAACCCACTTATCACCTGTCACTGCCACCCATCAATCACCCCCTGTCACTGCCACCCATCAATCACCCCCTGTTACTGCCACCCATCAATCAGCCCCTAACCTGACCCTTGCGGGCAATCTGATCACCCACCCACACCAATAGATCGCCCGCAGATCCGACATTAGATCACCCCCCAAGTGCAGTGTTTACATCTCTTCTCTCTTTTAAACACCCACTAATTACCCATCAATCACCCCCTATCACCACCTGTCACTGTTACCCATCAGATTAGACCCTAATCTGGCCCTTGCGGGCACCCAATCACCCGCCCACACGCTCAGATTGCCCTCAGACCCCCCCTTATCAATTCGCCAGTGCAATATTTACATCTGTTATTCCCTGTAATAAGCCACTGATCACCTGTCAATCACCCATCAATCACCCCCTGTCACTGCCACCCACCAATCACCCCCTGTCACTGCCACCCATCAAACAGCCCCTAACCTGCCCCTTGCGGGCAGTCTGATCACCCACCCACACCAATAGATCGCCCGCAGATCCGACATCAGATCACCTCCCAAGTGCAGTGTTTACATCTCTTCTCTCCTCTAAACACCCACTAATTACCCATCAATCACCCATCAATCACCCCCTACCACCACCTGTCACTGTTACCCATCAGATTAGACCCTAATCTGCCCCTTGCGGGCACCCAATCACCCGCCCACACCTCAGAACGCCCTCAGACCCCAGCCCTGATCACCTCGCCAGTGCATTGCTTGCATCTATTTCCCCCCTCTAATCACACCTTGAGACACCCATCAATCACCTCCTGTCACCCCCTAGCACACTTACCCATCAGATCAGGCCCTAATTTGCCCCGTGTGGGCTCCTGATCACTCGGCCAAACCCTCAGATCCCCCTCAGACCCCCTTCCGATCACCTCCCCAGTGCATTGATTGCATCTATTTTCCCCTCTAACCGCCCCCTGAGACACCCATCAATCACCTCCTGTCACCCCCCCTAGCACTCCTATCCATCAGATCAGGCCCAATACATCCTGTCATCTAAGAGGCCACCCTGCTTATGACAGATTCCACAAAATTTGCCCCCTCATAGACCACCTGTCATCAAAATTTGCAGATGCTTATACCCCTGAACAGTCATTTTGAGAAATTTGGTTTCCAGACTACTCACAGTTTTGGGCCCGTAAAATGCCAGGGCAGTATAGGAACCCCACAAGTGACCCCATTTTAGAAAGAAGACACCCCAAGGTATTCTGTTAGGTGTATGATGAGTTCATATAATATTTTATTTTTTGTCAAAAGTTAGCGGAAATTGGATTTTTATTGTTTTTTTCACAAAGTGTCATTTTTCACTAACTTGTGACAAAAAATAAAATCTTCTATGAACTCACCATACCCCTAACAGAATACCTTGGGGTGTCTTCTTTCTAAAATGGGGTCACTTGTGGGGTTCCTATACTGCCCTGGCATTTTAGGGGCCCTAAACCGTGAGGAGTAGTCTAGAAAACAAATGCCTCAAAATGACCTGTGAATAGGACGTTGGGCCCCTTAGCGCACCTAGGCTGCAAAAAAGTGTCACACATGTGGTATCGCCATACTCAGGAGAAGTAGTATAATGTGTTTTGTGGTGTATTTTTACACATACCCATGCTGGGTGGGAGAAATCTCTCTGTAAGTGGACAATTGTGTGTAAAAAAAAATCAAATAATTGTCATTTACAGAGATATTTCTCCCACCCAGCATGGGTATGTGTAAAAATACACCCCAAAACACATTATACTACTTCTCCTGAGTACGGCGGTACCACATGTGTGGCACTTTTTTGCACCCTAAGTGCGCTAAGGGGCCCAAAGTCCAATGAGTACCTTTAGGATTTCACAGGTCATTTTGCGACATTTGGTTTCAAGACTACTCCTCACAGTTTAGGGCCCCTAAAATGCCAGGGCAGTATAGGAACCCCACAAATGACCCCATTTTAGAAAGAAGACACCCCAAGGTATTCCGTTAGGAGTATGGTGAGTTCATAGAAGATTTTATTTTTTGTCACAAGTTAGCGGAAAATGACACTTTGTGAAAAAAAACAATTAAAATCAATTTCCGCTAACTTGTGACAAAAAAAAAAAAGCTTCTATGAACTCACCATACATCTAACGGAATACCTTGGGGTGTCTTCTTTCTAAAATGGGGTAATTTGTGGGGTTCCTATACTGTCCTGGCATTTTAGGGGCCCTAAACCGTGAGGAGTAGTCTTGAAACGAAATTTCTCAAAATGACCTGTGAAATCCTAAAGGTACTCATTGGACTTTGGGCCCCTTAGCGCAGTTAGGGTGCAAAAAAGTGCCACACATGTGGTATCGCCGTACTCAGGAGAAGTAGTATAATGTGTTTTGGGGTGTATTTTTCCACATACCCATGCTGAGTGGGAGAAATATCTCTATAAATAGACAATTGTGTGAAAACAAAATAAAAAAATTGTCATTTACGGAGATATTTCTCCCACCCAGCATGGGTATGTGTAAAAATACACCCCAAAACACATTATACTACTTTTCCTGAGTACGGCAATACCACATGTGTGGCACTTTTTTGCAGCCTAACTGCGCTAAGGGGCCCAAAGTCCAATGAGCATCTTTAGGTTTACAGGGGTGCTTACAATTAGGCACCCCCCACAATGCCAGGACAGTGAACATACCCCACAAATGACCCCATTTTGGAAAGTAGACACTTCAAGGTATTCAGAGAGGAGCATAGTGAGTCCGTGGCAGATTTCATTTTTTTTTGTCGCAAGTTAGAAGAAATGGAAACTTTTTTTTTTTTTTTTCACAAAGTGTCATTTTCCGCTAACTTGTGACAAAAAATAAAATCTTCTATGAACTCACCATGCCTCTCACTGAATACTTTGGGATGTCTTCTTTCCAAAATGGGGTCATTTGGCGGGTATTTGTACTATCCTGGAATTTTAGCCCCTCATGAAACCTGACAGGTGCGCAGAAAAGTCAGAGATGCTTGAAAATGGGAAAATTCACTTTTGGCACCATAGTTTGTAAACGCTATAACTTTTACCCAATCCAATAAATATACACTGAATGGTTTTTTTTTTATCAAAGACATGTAGCAGAATAACTTTCGCGCTCAAGTGTATAGGAAATTTTACTTTATTTGAAAAATGTCAGCACAGAAAGTTAAAAAAGTCATTTTTTTGACAAAATTCATGTCTTTTTTGATGAATATAATAAAAAGTAAAACTCGCAGCAGCAATCAAATAGCATCAAAAGAAAGCTGTATTAGTGACAAGAAAAGGAGGTAAAATTCATTTAGGTGGTAGGTTGTATGACCGAGCATTAAACCGTGAAAGCTGCAGTGGTCTGAATGGAGAAAAAGGCTCTGGTCCTTAAGGGGCGAAAAGACTGTGGTCCTCAAGTGGTTAAGAGGACAAGGCATAACATACAGAGCAGAGACTATACAATCATATAGTAAGCAGTTTTTTGAAATGGACAAGATCTTCATTCGAAGAATGATGGGGTGAATCTGGAGTATCGCCAGGAGAGTTTGCAATCTTTAGTGTTGCACCTAGGACAAAAATAACCAAGAATGGTATTGAATTACAATATTTTTTATTTACACTAGATGTCCAAAAATATATGTATGCTCCAAAGAAAGAGCATGAAGACTCTCCAGGGAGAATGAGAAAAGTGATGGGAAAACCCAGAAATCCCACCAAAAAGCAGAAGGAAACTATGATGAGTTCACACAAGTATGTGTGAAGTGGTCCATATTAAGGAGATTAACTCAAGAATCCATTAACCCATCTAATCTGACTGAGCTATCTATGTGTTAGAATGGCCCTGTCAAAGTCCAGATCTAAATCCAATCGAGAATCTGTGGCAAGATCTGAAAACTGCTGTTCACAAACGCTGTCCATCTAATCTGACTGAGCTTTAGCTGTTTTGCAAAGAAGAATGGGCAAGGATTTCAGTTTCTAGATGTGCAAAGCTGGTAGAGACATACCCTAAAAGACTGGCAGCTGTAATTGCAGCAAAAGGTGGCTCTACAAAGTATTGACACAGGGGGCTGAATAATTACGCACACCCCACTTTGCAGTTATAGATTTGTAAAAAAATGTTTGGAATCATGTATGGTTTTCGTTCCACTTCTCATGTGTACACCACTAAGTATTGGTCTTTTACGTGGAATTCCAATAAAATCGATTCATGTTTTTGGCAGTAATATGACAACATGTGGCAAACTTCAAGGGGGGGGGGGGGGCAAATACTTTTGCAAACCACTGTATATAGGGTCCGTCAGCCTGGCAGTCTTTCTGATCTCTTTGGCTGCAGTAGTGTCTGAATCAAACACCCAAAAATAAACATGTGGCCAATACAGTGAGATTTCAGTCAAAGCACCTGATCTGCATGTTGGTTCAAGGTCTATAGCAGATGTTCAGCAGAATAGCCAGGCAAACTGCATGGTTTGAAAATAAATAAGTCAGCCTTTCTATGTTTATCCCTCTCACTTCAGGTGGGCTTTAAATACCTATTTATCACCCCGCAAGAGGGCTTATTCCAGGCTAATGAGAACTTCTTTTAGGGAGAACTGCGAATCCTGGTGTGGATCCTTTTTTTTTTTTTTTTTTTTTTTTTTTTTCACTTGAGCACCTGCCTCAATCCTGCAGCAGATTTCTAAAATGCCAGTGCAAATTGGAGAAATCTGGGAAAATACAGTGGTCATTAATCACTTTCCAACTGCCACAGTGATCATTTGACAATTCTAAAAGTCTCAGCTTTAAAAGCAAGAAAAAAATGGTACTGCCTCCACACAAATTGAGGTACTTCAACCTGCAAAAGCAAGAGAAAGTCAAAATTTCCTTATGTTGATCTGAGTGAAAGGTGGTACAGGCTAGAAACCTTAACATCCCCTGTCCCCGCAATAATGGTAATGTGTAATATGTTGTTTCAGTTATTCCGCTCCTTCAGGAAAGTCGCAGAAAAAACACAGAATCCATGCTCTTCGACTAAGATCTCTATGTCCTATGACCTCTGTGTTTTGTTTTTCTGTTTCACAGGAGGCAACTAAACTGTTTGAACATGCTCTAAACATATCCCATCTTGACTACTTTAACAACCAATTCCGATCTAACGAAAAACAGGCCGACACTTCTCAAGTCCTTGCTGAACTTTGCTGCCTGTTTTTTCCACTTTGCTTCCTACTCCTCTGATGCTGCCCCTCTGCCAATCCAAACGAAAATAGAGAAATCCCAACACTACTACCCAAACCTTGATGCACCTCTTTGCCAATCCCTCCGCTGGCTACTAATTACCAAAAGAATCCAGTCCAAACTTCTAACCTTATCGTAAAAGCTCTAAAGTTGTCACCTTCATTCATTTCCTCATTGATCTTTCTATAACATCCCTCCTGGGAACTTCACTCTTTGCATCAGACCCTCTTGTCTTCCCCTCCTCTCATACCCGCATCGAGGACTTCTCACAAGTGTCACTTCTCCATTGGAACTCTCTCCCACAGCTTGTCTATCGGTTCCCAAGTCTGGAAACCTTCAGGGTAGAAACACACTATGCAGAATAACATATACAGTGCTGCCAATAATTATTCATACCCCTGGCAAATTTTGACTTAGTTACTTTTATGCAACCAGCAAGTAATTTTTTGTGTCCAGTCCATAATTATTCATACCCTTCACAAACTGTCAGTCTGTGGGAAAATTCAAAGTTCTATACCGTTCCAAATAGTACAATTACTCTGCATTAACCTTCCAAAGCATCCTAATTACCCTGATTACCGTATTTTCCGGACCATACGATGCACTTTTTCTCCCCCAAAAGTAAGGGGGAAAAGTCAGTGCGTCTTATGGTCCGAAGGTGTCCATGAAAGCATTTACCATTACCTATTAGAAAACAAGAATAGTGTCTCTTCGTCCCTTCTGCCAGCACAGTAGTCAGCATTACTGAAGGAGAGAGCAAGAGCTCTTAATAGTATTTGGATGCAATACCTCCTTGGGCGGGTCCGCCCCCACCAATCACCACTCTGTAGCTCTCAGCCAATCCTGCAGTTTTTTTAAAGCCCCGCCCACCGTGTCAATCAGCAGCAAAGCAGCTCTGTAAGTGGTGCTGATCTTTCTGCAGTGTGCCAATCATCTTGCAAATACCACGTGCACGCAGAAACCTGTAAACAACCCGGGCAAGTTTCACCCTCCACTGATGTTGCAGGCTACCGAAGGCTGTACTTCTGGTAGTCTGCATGTGGTCTAGTGTGCCGTGCTGGGAGACAGTCTAGTGCTGGGAAGAGCAGAGCAGGATACTGGTGATCTGCGGCAGAAACTAGAGACTAAGACACTGAAAATGCAGGTCAGATCACATCCATCCATAGCTTACAGTCCCTGTTTCAGCGTGGTGTCTGACTCTGAGAGCAATTCCCGTGGTCCGTATATCAGATGCCCAGGGAAATTAACCACGCTACTGTTTACACATCTCCCCCATGTGCTGACCTCTGAATACCTCAGCAGTAAGGAATTTATGGATGACTCAACAGATGATCTTTATCTCACTGCAGTGAAAGTGTCCGCTGACCTGTGAGTAGTGAATGTTTCTTTGACAACAGAGATGGTAATAAGCAATTGCTATACGTAATCCACTGCATGGGGTTCTGCTTGTAAAAATAAAGTGGTGGACAGGACTCCATGTGATTTAATATACCAAACAAAATAGAATCATTACTATTGAAAGTGCTTAAGGACTTAGCATTCTGTTGGTTCTACAAATTTGTCCCGCTTATCACTACAAATAATCCAAGCCAAGCATGCTTTGGCCTGAATATGTTGCATGGACTTTAACTACTTCGGCCTCCTGGACGTACTAGCTACGCCCAGGAGGCCATGTGCGCGTCCGCGCGCTCCCGTGGCTGATCGCATGCACGCGCGTTCCCGGCCCGCGGTTCGTTAGCCAGGCAATCAGTGAATCGGGCTATGGTGCCCGATCACCGATTCCTCTCCCCCGCAGAAAAAGCGACTTTTTCTGGCTGCTGCGTCCCCCATGCGTCTCTCTAAGCGTATGTTAAGCTTAGAGTGACGTCATGTAAACAAACTCATTGTGTGGCCAAAAAGTAAAACTACAACTGAAAGTAAAAAAAATAAAACTCAACACACATTTACATTCTAAAACTACTGTTTACATCCCACCCTCCCAAAAATACCCAAATAAAATGTTTAATATATAAAAAAAAGAAAAATTACAATAAAAAAAAAAGTAAATATTTACCTAAGGGTCTAAACTTTTTAACCACTTCACCACTGAGGGGGTTTACCCCCTGACCACCAGAGCAATTTTCACCTTTCAGCGCTCCTTCCATTTATTTCGTCTACAACTTTATCATTACTTATCACAATTAAACGATCTATATCTTGTTTTTTCCACCACTAATTAGGCTTTCTTTAGGTGGGACATTATGCCAAGAATTATTTTATTCTAAATGTGTTTTAATGGGAAAATAGGAAAAATCTGGGAAAAACTTAATTATTTTTCAGCTTTCGGCCAATATAGTTTTGAATTAATGCATGCTACTGTAATTAAAACCCATGAAATGTATTTGCCCTTTTGTCCCGGTTATAAAACTGTTATAAAATTGTCCCTATCACAATGTTTGGCGCCAATATTTTATTTGGAAATAAAGGTGCATTTTTTTCAGTTTTGCGTCCATCCCTAATTACAAGCCTATAGTTTATAAAGTAACAGTGTTGTACCCTCCTGACATAAATATTTAAAAAGTTCAGTCCCTAAGGTAACTATTTATGTATTTTTTTTATTGTACATTTTTTTAATTGCAAAAAAAAAAAAAAAAATTGGGAGTGTGGGAGGTAATGAGTTAATTTTTTGTGTAAAAGTAATTTATTTGTATGTGAAAAATGTGTAGGGTGTAGTTTACTATTTGGCCACAAGATGGCCACAGTAACTTTTTGTTTTAATGCGACCTCCAAGCGTCCTTCCGGAAGCTTGGAGGAAGTACTTGGAGGCTGGGTAAGATCACAATGATCGCGCTGCCCATCGGAGAGCAGCGGATCATTGCGGGGCTTAGATCAACGAACGGGAATGGATTTTCCCGTTCATTGATCTCCGGGCGAGCGGGCGGCGGCGTGTTTACTAGCGGCGGGCGGCGTGTTTACGAGCGGGAGCGCGGACAGCGGCGGGAGTGCGCAAAGTACGGATTTCTCCGGCCCCGGGGGTTAAAGGATGGAAAAAGGGACGGAGAAATTCGTACGGGCGGGGGGAAAGTGGTTAAATATCAATGTAAAGATTAAATATTTCTACCTTTTTTTTATTTTAAACTTGTAAATAGTTGTAGATGCAAAACGGAAAGAATGCAAATTTATTTCCAAATAAAATATTGTCGCCATACATTGTGATAGGGACATAATTTTAACGGTGTAATAACCGGGACATATGGGCAAATACAATACATGAGTTTTAGTTATGGAGGCATGTATTATTTTAAAACTATAATGGCTGAAAACTGAGAAATAATGATTTTTTTCTGTTTTTTTCTTATTCTCCCTGTTAAAATGCATTTACAGTAAAGTAGCTCTTAGCAAAATGTACCACCCAAAGAAAGCCTAATTGGTGGCGGAAAAAACATGATATAGATCAGTTCATTGTGATAAGTAGTGATAAAGTTATAGGATAATGAATGGGAGGTGAACATTGCTCGGATGCATAAAGTGAAAACAACTGAAGGCTGAAGTGGTTAAGCTTGTGCTAATGTTGGCTTTTTTATACTTCTATTGGTATGGAGCTACTAGTGACTGGTCAACAGTGTCAGCGTGAATGATGTGGGGATGGATGTATGTATGGCTGTCATGAGCAATGTAATTTGCATTCCACTTTGCTCTTCTGATTTTGAGGCTTTGTTCACTAATAAAAGAATAAATACATTTTTCCTATTCCCTGCCTCACATCACTGACTCTAGGAGCTAACAGTTCCCTGCCTCACATTGCTGACCTTAAAGCGGATCCGAGATGAAACACTAACTATAACAAGTAACTTGTCTATATATCTTATCTAAAGTTTAGATAGTTTACACAGCACATCTAGCTGCAAACATTTAAAAAGGGTATGATTATTTATTCCTGTGATACAATGGGGGCAGCCATGTTCTTTTTGTCATATTGTCACAGGCTAAGAGCTGGAGATGGTATCAGCTTTCTTGTGTGTAAATTCAGTCCCCTCTCCTCCTCCCTCCTCCCCTCTGCCTTTGAAATCAATGGCTAGTAACACCTCCCCCTCCTGCCCAGACTGAGCTCCTGTAAGCCCTTGCTATTGTCTGAAAGTGCCTTGGCACTCTGAGGGCTGTGGGCGAGGCTTGTTTAGGTTATAGGGAATTAAAGTATTAAAACAAATAAGTATTTGGCTTGAGGAATGCCCTATAAACTATAGGAAAAGGGACACAATTATGCAATGAGTAAAAGTTCATCTCGGATCCACTTTAAGAGGTAACAGCCTCTTCCCTGCCTCACACCACTGACTGACCTTAGGAGCTTGGGGGCTTGATCCATAAGACACCCCTGTGTAATAAATCACCTTTTGCTCCGGCACCAGCAAACTCATTAGCAAGAGTTTGCAAACACGACTCCTCACACAGCAAGCAGGAGATGGACTTTCTTCAGGCTTCTTCAATATTTAAGGAGTTTATTCAGGAAACATATACAGAGACTGTTCATCATATCCTAGCAAGCAAAGCAGATCTTCATGTTTCTTGGCGTTACAGCTCTTGCCTAACTCCCTGCGGAAGTTAGTCAGGTATTCTTATATCTACTCTGTTACACTAGACTACCTATGTACAGCATACATCATATCAGATTACAGAAAGGAATGAACATACTTAGAGGTCCCAGTCAGTATTGAAGCATAGCAGGGTGCCCCCTTTGTCAGCTCGTCCGGCTATTAATACCGACTAGGAAAGAGTTAAATGTGATCTCATTTTCGTCACGACTATTGGCTGAGCCCCCTCGTGGTGTCATAATACACACCTCCTCGATTAATATTCAATGAGGCTTCTGCCCCACTTACAAGGAATTTGGTTGTTTAGTAAATATGGCTGATGTTTACTGTTCTAGTGGTGTACATGCACAGGTCAGGGAGACCTGTGGCCTTGTCCATAGAACAGCTTCTTGGTATGTTCTGGTTCGGCTGACAGAACTGCTGATTTTCTCTATAAGAGAGAATTCCTGCTCCCCAAGCCTTTTTGACTAACTCAGTCCAAATAACTGAGGCCTACTTAAATTATAACAATCCCCCCTAAAAAGGCTTGACCTGCAGATCCCAGGCGGTTATCCCTGGAAGAGAGAGAGCAAGCCCTCTTGGTCTTCCTGTAACCAGGCTCTCTGGGGAGGCCCTACTTCTAAGTCCCTCTATACCACATGCTCAGCATTTGCGTCACTTGCGTATCACTCACAAACTTGTATGACCACAGAAAAGTGAAACTCGTTTGTTTGTTACACACTGGAGCAGTGCCAGGTGCCTTCTAAAAGAGCGCCTTTATACAATCAGCTCCATCACCGGTACTACTAAACCTATACCCGTAACCCTGTATATCCCTTAATTTGGAAATATTGGTCCATAAGATTATGAGGCACCAATCTCTTGACCAGGTTAATTTGTTTTGCGTAATTTGACACACAACCTCACCTGGATAATGATGCCTAAAGTTGTCGTCCCCATCCAGACGACCAGTGGGTGTAGAAAGAACTTTTGAACTGCAGAGGCCCAGTCCGAGTGTCCCTGGAACATCGCCGGAAACCTTTTCCACCAGGTCAGACTGGAACTCACCTGCTTATTTTTGTGTTCTACCTCGTTAAGATCACCTGGATCATGGTGAAATCTTACCTCTAACTTAGTGTACTGTTTGTTTAACCTTTGTAACAAAATGTGGTCGTTTGGGTCAAAACCTGTTCCCCTTTGTCCCATGTCGTGTTATCTTTCAGGATGGGAACTTCAAGTGAAACTTTGAACTTTAGAGTTCTCTTAACAATTTGAGAAATAACGTCATCAAACTTGGATGACTCGATCCATACGGGATCTCTGCTCACACAATATGTTCCCCTTGACGGATCCCCCTTCTCGGAACAATTATGCAAATGTACCTTAAATGTGTCCTTAGACCTTTTGTTAAAAAAAACAAACCTTTCCTTCAGCCACCGGAACTATCGGTTTGACTTCAGGGCGGATCTTTTGAATGGTAGCCTCGCATTCTGTGTTATTGAGCCAGCAGGCTTCTTCACTAAATTTGGCTTGCCCCGGCCACCACAGGTACCTTTGTGAGAATTGCCCACATGAGGACAACTCTACTCGTTTCACCCTCCCCGTCTAGCACCAAAAAAGGTTGACCTCTCAGGTCCTGGTGTAAGACATGTGTTGAGGGTGGGAACTAAGGAAGTGGCGGTGCCTAAAAGGAATGTTGCACGTTTCCATTTGTTTACCCAAACATCTCGAAGCTTCCATGCAAAAGATCCTTCTCCAGAAAAATCGATGTACCTCCCCTTGTCCAATCTCAGTTGTACAGGATCTTTAATCATCTCACTGACAAAATATGTCCCCAACTGTCCTGATTGGACCTCTTCCCCCCCCCCCCCCCCCTTATGTCCTGAGGCACAATATGTACCTGAGGTCAGGAAGACTGTACTCTCTGCAATCTTTCAATTAAGAGTACCTCTTCACTTACCCAACTAGCATGAGGATAAGCAGCTGCATATGGACTGTGGAATATCGTCCCCTGTTGTGACCCGTGTAGTGTGGATGGGGTTCCCTGTGTGCTTTCCCTCCCCCGGGACCGCTCTCCCCACCCTCTTTGTCACCTGGAAATGTGGCTTGATCTCGATTTTTACTTCTTGTTTCGAGAACCACCAACCCTCGACTTTCCAGCCTTTACGTGTGTATAGTTGTTTCAGAGGCACTCTCTGTTGGTAGTTCCAGAGTGTGATGTTGTCCCCTGCGTCTCTCTGGTAGGAGAATTGACGCCTCCTGCTCGTTCCTCTCCAATCTGAACCATCTCACTCTGCATAACCAAGACAAGGTACCCCTGAATCACACATTCTACCTTTTGCATGTACCCATTGTACTGCAATGTACCCTTTAACCAGTTCACCCCCAAGGGTTTTTATCCTAACGGACCAGAGCAATTTTCAGTTGTCAGTTCTCCTCCCTTTTATTCCTAATAACTTTATTACTACTTATAACAAGAAAATGATCTATACCTCGTTTTTTTCGCCACCAATTAGGCTTTCTGTGGATAGTACATTTTGCTAAGAATTTTTTTATTCTAAGTGCGTTTTAAATGAGAAAAACAGAAAAAAAAAGAAGAAAAATCATTATTTCTCAGTTTCAACCATTATAGTTTTTAAAATTAAACATTCTCCTGTGGATAAAACAAACACGTTTTATTTGCCCAGTCATCCCGATTATTAAACAGTTTTAAATTATGTCCCTATCACAATGTATGGCGACAGTATATTATTTTGAAATATAAGTGTTATTTTTCTGTTCTGTTTTTTTTTTATTCTGGCCATAATTACAAGCACCTATGTAATAAATTAAAATTAATTTCCCCCCTTAAAATATAAATTAACAAAGCTGAGTCCCTAAGGCTAGAAATATTTATTTATTTTTTTTTAGCTGATTTTTTTTTTACAAGTGTTTTTTTTTTGGGGGGGGGGGGGGTGGGGGGGGGGGGGGAGGGGGGTGGAAGTGTAATTTTATTAAGAATCTGTATGTACTTGAAAATGAATGTATTTTGTAGGTGTAATATACTTTTTGGCCACAAGATGGCGCTAGTGAACACTCATAGGAAATGTTCACTTTTTTTTTTTTTCTTCACTTTATTTAATTGTTACATTTCCTGTGATTGTGAATGGACGTAGCCGCTGTTCGCAGTCACGTCCATTCACTTCAGGCACTGCGATTGGGTAGAGGACCGTTCGGTCCTCTTCCCCAATCACCCAGCACGGAAGCCCGACGGTAATGGCGGCGGTAGCGGCGCACACACCGCCGGTAGCAGCGGCGGGAACGCGCGACGTATTAAAACGTCATGTTGCTGTTAATAGCGGTAAGCATGACGTTTTAATACGTTAGACTGTCAGTAAATGGTTAACAAAACTTTAGATCGGTGCATCGATTCTGGGAGTGTGGCATTCAATAGCAGATTTACACTGCCATTCAATTCCCACTGCCAGCACACCTGACCCTTCAGACCTTTTACCCACATTGTGCCATGAAATTTGTTTTCTCCTGGCACAAGTGCTCTTTTCCTCCATCCCTGCTTGGTCCATCTGTGCCTAGCGGAGGGAGGTGTGAAAGGATCAGTACCTTTGTCACCCAACATCAACATGTTTGGGCCTTGTATTCTCATTAACCCCCTTATTATTCATGAGAATGTTCTCTCTTCGTTCTCCTAGGACGAAATGGCAACCTAGGATCACCATCAGCACCGGTACTCTTCATTAGGAAAGCACCTCTTGGAAAGAAAAAACATTAGCACTTTGCATTATGCTTTGCTCAGACAGTTTTGTTAGTCTCTTTCCGATGTCCGAAATCTCGTTTTTTAGTCTCTTTCCAATTTCAGGAATCTTGCTTTTTAGTCTCTTTCCAATCTCAGAATCTCGCTGTTCTCCAGACTCAGATTGGCATCTGGAACCTTTCGCTTATCCGACTGACATCTCCATCTTTGCTGCCAGCACTGCAGCTGTCTCGATTCCACATTGCCAAACTCCTGAAATCGAAATACAAACAAATCATTCTTATTAATGATTTGGGATTCGCCCTGCGGCTTGTACTCTTTACACTTTAACATTGATCAATATATACCGTAATTGATCTTGTTGCTTTATGGTTCTCATGAACTCTGTTTACTCTTTTTGGTAGATTGGAGTTACAACCTCTCTCCCCTACCTAAGTACTATCTCCTCAGTACTTGCCTGTTTAAAATATGCTCCCGCGGACTTCACCTTTGGAAGCTCTCACCTCATTGCAGGCTCCTTCCACATCCCCCCCCCCCCCATCTGTACATACGCGGCCGTCGCATGCGCAGATTACGGATGCCATACCTGTTGCTGCTTTGCAGGTGAGCCTGCAATGCTCTTACTCATTTTCGCATTTACTTATCTAGAACCTCATTGCGATACCAGCTCTGCTAGAAGTTCTGTGTGTTGTACCCTCTGATCAATGTTTGCCGTGCCACTACCCCCAGGACAACAAAAAAAATGGCTGCCCCCCTGTAGGAAGGAGCACTCTGCACTTAAACTACACAGGGTGCAGGGCTAAGCATTCCAGCGTCAAATGCCTGTATGCAGATCCCTGAATGCCCCCTTGGTAGGTAGTCAAATGGCAAACACTGTACTGATACACTGTCACCTCTGTAAATGGCAACTGTTACATCCCTATAATTGCCCCTTGAACTGCTTCCAGTTCTGTTCTGTGCTAAACTGAATCAGAGCTGGAGAAAAGAAGAGAAAGAAAAAAAATATATATATTTATGACCAATCGGTGGGCGAGGAAAAAACACGCTAACAGCCCAGCAATGACATCTTCGTCAATCTCTGGTCCTGTCCCTGACACAACCCCCCCCCCCCTCCCGAAACAAATACTCTGCAGTCGCAGCGAGTACACCTGGATTGGTCAACTCCTTTCTTTCTCTCTTTTCCTTTCCCCCTCTCCAACTATGCACTGTCCCCCTATCTCTATGGGAACACATGCTGCACCGCACTTTAAGGTGCCTCACTTAAAGGAATAATCCAATAAGCAACCCCGTACAGATACTTCCCTGATCTGCGCAGCACTTGCAAATCACTCCCTGGGGACTATGACTTATACGTTTTTTCCTAGCTGGGAAACACTTCCTATCCGTGAGCCTGCAACTTGCTTGGCCCACGTATGCGGACACTCCCTGTGCCCAGACTTCATCTGAGGAAACCATCTGGAAGCCGAGAAACTCAGTAGAATCTCTCTTCTGGTCCCCACTCTGGACCCCCCCTCCCACCAGCTGCTTCCGTGCACGGCGCCTTGTGCACAGCTGTGACGTGGGATCCCCCAGCACATCCACCCCCCTGCCATCGGGGCGTGCCTATCAGTGGGCGCTTCCCGCCCCCTCCGATCCTAATACATCCTGAAGGTGGGAGTGGCTTGCTCAAAATTACGACTCCATGTTGAGTCCTGGCATGCCAGCAAAGATGGCTGCTATCAATCTCCCGTAGAAACCTCTTAATCCTATAAACATTAGGAGAAAAAAAACAGTTAGAAAGTACAATGCATATGCACACTAACAAGAACAGACCAATAGCACAGCAGTTTGAGAAGTTTCCTATCTTGGACATGTGGACGGAGGGAAAAAAAACATCCTGAACAGAAGGAATTCTCCACAACTACACCGGAACTTCAAAAAGCCGAATGAAATCATCCCCTATTTTATATCCTACGAGGGAGACACTAGCTGTCACTATATCTACGTCAAACTTTACTCATAGCATAAACCTTTGCCTGGAATGCGGAGTGACAAAACTGAACAAATCTTCCAGCTGTTAGCAGATATCCGCGGACACAAACCTTAACCGTGCTTTCCCCCAATCTCTAGAGAGGGGGGTGGGAGGATGCCCTGTATTGGCCCCCCATCCCCGCTAAACCTACGCTCTGCAATCCGCAAGAAAAAAACAATAAAACCCATGACACTGAATCATGCTGAGATTACAGAAACATCACATAGCACTAACTAATAACACTGAACTGGAACCAGCTTCCTCACTATTCTGGGCTCCCGTTACACTAACATTCCTTCTCTATTTCTCCCTCCAACTCCGCTCCCCACTATCCACCATCTGCTTGACAGAGCACGAGAGAAAAATAAACACAGCTGGCCTCCCTCCCAGCCCAGAACTGCCCAGAGAGAAAACGAAACTACGCTGTCCACACTTTAACTGCTAGCTGCTACCAGCAAAACACAGAAAGATAACACACAGCTGGGGAAAAAAAACACTGTTAACATGTAATACCAAACACTTGCATTAGAATTAAACAAATGAAACACTATACTTGCCAGTGTCTTGAAACGTTCTCCCCCCAAATGACCGTTCGTTACAGCATTGGTCAAGTTTTGCTCGCGAAGTTCTGGACCCCCCCTCGGGCTACTGATTCCTTCGTTCAGCAGATCGACACCACTACGGCACTTGCACCCAAGCCGCCGCCCGAGACAGCCCACGATCTGGATTTTGGCGTTAGGCGTGTGTACAATCACACCTATATTATTCAGTCCACGAACCTTCGCCACTGTAATTACTCGACCGTCATTCCGTGCGCCCGGCTTCCTCGCAGCCTGGCAGCACCACGTATCTCTTCTCGATAAGTTTCCAGCAAGCGTCTCAGCGTCTCCTCCGCTTGTTACTGTGGAAGTCCTGGAAAACTAGATAACAGACTGACATCTGGCCCGGTCCTTGCCTGCCTTTCCTGCTAGACAGCGCTGGGTTCACGGCACCAATTGTAATAAATCACCTTTTGCTCTGGCACCAGCAAACTCATTAGCAAGAGTTTGCAAACACGACTCCTCACACAGCAAGCAGGAGATAGACTTTCCTCAGACTTCTTCAATATTTAAGGAGTTTATTCAGGAAACATATATACAGAGACAGTTCATCATATCCTAGCAAGCAAAGCAGATCTTCATGTTTCTTGGCGTTACAGCTCTTGCCTAACTCCCTGCGGAAGTTAGTCAGGTATTCTTATATCTACCCTATGTTACACTAGACTACCTATGTACAGCATACATCATATCAGATTACAGAAAGGAATGAACATACTTAGAGGTCCCAGTCAGTATTGAAGCATAGCAGGGTGCCCCCTTTGTCAGCTCGTCCGGCTATTAATACCGACTAGGAAAGAGTTAAATGTGATCTCATTTTCGTCACGACTATTGGCTGAGCCCCCTCGTGGTGTCATAATACACACCTCCTCGATTAATATTCAATGAGGCTTCTGCCCCACTTACAAGGAATTTGGTTGTTTAGTAAATATGGCTGATGTTTACTGTTCTAGTGGTGTACATGCACAGGTCAGGGAGACCTGTGGCCTTGTCCATAGAACAGCTTCTTGGTATGTTCTGGTTCGGCTGACAGAACTGCAGATTTTCTCTCTAAGAGAAAATCCCCTTAAAGGGCAGGTCTGCTCCCCAAGCCTTTTTGACTAACTCAGTCCAAATAACTGAGGCCTACTTAAATTATAACACCCTGCACCATAGATGCACCAGGTTTAGTATATTTTTTTTCCCTGGTTTATTTCTTCTAAACCTAGGTGCGTCTTATGGTCCGGAGCGTGTTAGAGTCTGAAAAATACGATTGGGAACATTTCTTTTAATCAACTCAACAGGGGAAAAACAGCAGCTCTCTGCAGTTGGTTTGCGGACTGTCATGGCTAATGCTGGATACACACGGTGCATTTCCGCACTCGATGCGCCCGTCGATTTGCGGCGACTCGATTATTTCCGGCATGTCCGATTCGCGTTTCGATGGATCATTAGGTCAATTTGGCATACTTTACATGTAAATCGACCTAACAATCATCGCTCGGAAATAATCGAGTCGACGCGAATCGACAGGCGCATCGAGTGCGGAAACGCACCGTGTGTATCCAGCATAAGACAAAGGAGCTCAGTGAGGACCTGCAGCTGCGCATTGTGGCTTCCTGCAAGTCAGGTAAAGGCCATTTATAAATGTTTTCAAGTTCCAGTGGCTACAGTGCAAAGTATTATTAAAAAATACAAGATGTTTCGCACTGTGGGAAATCTCCGAGGACATGGTCGGAAGCCAGAAGTGACACCTGTGCTGGCCAGAAGGATTGTGAGAGAGGTGAAAAAGAATCCAAGGATCACCACCAAGGCCAGCCTGGTGAATCTGGGCTCTGCTGGTGGTAATGTCTCAAGGCAGACAATCCAGTGGACACTGCACACTGCTGGGTTCAGATTCAGACTAAGGAGGACACCACTTATCCAGATAAGGCACACAATGCAAATGCTCATCTGGACAAAAGTCTTCTGGTTTGCTGTGTTATGGTCAAATGAAAGAAAAATTGAATTGTTTGGCCACAATGATGTTTCCTTCATTTTGCGTAAGAGGAAAAAAAAGCCTTCAACACCATCCCCACTAAAAACGTGGTGGGAACCTAAAGCTTTGGGGGTGTTTTTCAGCCATTGGACCAGGGAACCTGATCACAGTAAATGGCACCATGAAAAAAGAGCAATACGTGAGGATTCTCAACGACATAAGGCAGTATGCAAAGAAACTGCTTTGGGCACCAGTGGACATTTCAGCATGACAATGACCCAAAATACACAGCAAAAGTGGGGAAGAAGTGGTTAGCAGACAACAACATTAACGTTATGGGGTGGCCCAGCCAGAGTCCTGACCTGAATCCAATTGAGAATCTGTGGAGGGAGGTAAAGATCAGGGTGATGGCAAGAAGATCCTCCATCCTGAAAAATTTGGAGCTCATTGCTAAAGATGAATGGGCAAAAATGCCTGTGGAGACATGCAAAAAAAGCTGGTCTGCAATTATAGGAAGCCTTTGATTGCTGCAATAGGCTTTTCTATTGATTATTAAGAAGGGTATGAATAATTTTGGACTGGACACTTTTTGCTCAAATGTAAATAAAAGATAAGATTTTTTTTTTTTTTTTTTACACACAATAAAGCCTTTTTGTATATCGTGTTATTATCTTTTGGGAGACGCGTATGTCATTTTCCGTCAAAAAATGACTTGCTGGTTGAATAAAAGTATGATTAAATCAAATTTGCCAGTGGTATGAATAATTATGGGCAGCACTGTACATTTTCCACTATGTACTATGGGGAAAACTCATGCTATTCTGCCTAGTGTGTGCCAACCCTCAAACATACTCTTAAAACATACCTTTTTTAGATACGCTTCTAATATAGCTAGCATTGGAGGCACATTGCCTCGTTCACTAACCACTTTGTCTCCTCCCCTAGTGCCTCTAGATTATAAGCTTGCAAAGGACAGGGACCTCCACCTAGTGGTTCTTGTTTCTTCTGTACTTTATCATATGATCATGTGGCAGCATTGGTGATGCCTCAAGCTACACTTCAACGATATAGGTGTTTGTACATGAATTGATGGATGCCCTGAATGTACAGCCATGCAAAGCACCCAGAGAAGCGCACCCAGCCATGCACCTCCCCCTCTCATCTGTGACTAATCACCACTGTAATTTGATCTCTCCCCGGTGCCATGGCAGAGCAGCTAATTTTAAAGCGCAGGATGTTAACACATTTTTCTGCTTCCGTGAAATCAGGAAGTAGACACCCTGCTGATTTGTTACAGGATTGTGTATTAGCTGTGACGGTTATTATGCTGTTGTGTATCTTTCAGAGCACAGAGGAAGTTCCGAGTGCCATTCATGGTGCTGGACAGGACCCACGATGTTCTGGGATTTGTGCCTTTTGGACTTTGGCCGACTGACACTGGCTGTTTCTAGAACTGGCCGGCCAATGTCAGAAATTCCCAGCATTTTGGACTTTGGCCGACGTCAAATCGGCCAGTTCTAGAAACGGCCAGCCAATTCTAGAATTGGCCGATTTCTGGTTTTGGCCGTAACATATGTATGTTACGGCCAGAACCCGAAGTTTGGCCACTTCTTGTTCTGGCCGGCCACTTCGGGTTCTGGCCGGCCAATGTGCGAAGTGGCCGCTGCGCTGCGGCCAATATGAGGAATAGAATGAATTATGTAACATGCATGTATCTTCTGGCCGCAGTGCAGCGGCCAAATGTATCGCAACCTAGTTCATTTAATGAAATTAAGCCGGCGGCAATGAGACAGATGAAGCCGCCGGCTTTTGCTCTGCCTATCCCCCCCACCCCCTTTCTCCTTTTCTTATTATGGGCAGCACTCGTGTCCCCCTCCAGAGTGGTTCGTCTCGCCAGGAAAGCAGAGCGGGGAGGCTGCAGACATTGCTTTTGCCAGCACCCGCTCTGCAAGAATGGCAGGCTTCCCTGCCGCGACGAACGACTCTGGAGGGGACACGGTGTCTCCGCCGGCTGCCCATAATAAGAGAAGGAGAGAGAGGCAGAGAAAAAGCCGGCGGCTTCATCTGCAACATTGCCACCGGCTTAATTTCATTAAAATAACTAAGTTGCGATACGTTTGGCCGCTGCGCTGGGGCCAGCAGATACATTTATGTTACATGATTCATTCCCATTTCTCACATTGGCCGCAGCGCAGCGGCCACTTCGCACATTGGCCGGCCAGAACCCGAAGTGGCCGGCCAGAACTAGAAGTGGCCAAACTTCGGGTTCTGGCCGTAACATATATACTTTGCACCACGATTCATGTGTTAAAAGGCTCCAGGAATGTTTTGGTTTCTTTCTTTCCTGAAACCTCTTGGGGAAAAAGAAAACCAAGTTTAGGGTATTGGGGCCAGTGAGGGAAGAGCTGGGTGGGTTCCCTGACCACTTGGAGCCACTTCGGGTTTTACCTGCCTATGTGCTGCTTACACAGGTGCAGTATTTAAAGGGACTGACACAGAGGGCTAGAGAGAGATGTATGCAGTCTGGCTGAAAGCTGCAAGGAACGGAGTTCTGTGAATGATTGCAAATTCCCTGAAAAACTACTAAAGATTTCTGTTTTGTTTTTTTCCACTGACTGTGATTATTGTGTCTTGTGTTACTCGAATAGATTGTGCCACCAAGTGAGATAGGCAGGAGCCAGACAGCAATGTTTTATTTTGGTTTTGTTTATTTTGTGCAACTTACTAAGGCCCAGTTCACATTAGCTTTTTTTGTGGATTTCGGTCAAACGGTCCATTTTTACAGCCAGTGTGCTGTAAACGTCCATTTTCCATTGGTTCCTATTGTGCTGCAAAACCTTCCGTTTCCGGTCCACTGGGCACAACGGTCCATAAAATTAGGGCCTGCAGCATTTTTTTTTGTCCGTTCAGCGGAACGGACAACATACCCGTACCCCAGTGTGAACTGGACGTAATAAAGCCCTGGCAACAGACTGGCATTTATGATACAAACTTGTCAGCACTCCTGTTTCTGCATGATTTATCCCTAACAGTTCACAATGGCTACAGAAGATGTTGACTCTTTGTAAGAAAAGAAAGCACCACTGCCTTATGTCCTAGGTGATATTAAAGCACATCTGACCCAAAGCTACCTAGGGGTAAGCACAGAGGCATGTTTATGCTGGATTCACATACCTTGCAAGTTGTCTGTTATGCTAGGTACACATGATGCAGGGGTTTTTTTTTTTTGGGGGGGGGGGGGGTTCGATTTCCCGTTCAATCAATTGATTTGTTTTTCAACTCGATTTCCTATTTAATTCTCATATCTTTTCTTATGAATTTCCATTCACTTCTATGAAAAATTGACCAGAAAAACGCTCGAAAGTGATATTGGACATGACGGCAATTATTTATCGCACCATCAATCTAACACAAAATTGTATGATGTGTACCTAGCATAACTCTTCTCATTCCCTCCCTCCGGTAGCTGTAATTACTCCTTGAAAAGTCAAGTGAAATGAGGATAACAATGCACAGAGGCATGTGGATCCAGCATGAACATATACCTCTGTGCTTAGATTAGGTAGCCTTGCTCGGGTCAGACATATTTTAACCGTGAGATAACAAAGAAGGGCTGTGTGTGGATCCAGGGGCTTCAACTGTTTTTCCTCAGTAAATAAAAAAAATTGCAGTGACTATAAATAGTTATATGAAAATATTAATCAGATTTAAAACCCTGTTAGGAAATGTATAAACTTGTCTCTGATATAACTCTGAAAAGCTTGTTTATGCATTTTTTTTTTATGATTATTTTTGTAGAATGTATAAAACGTTTCAAGGATGTCCGTTTGCCAAATCAAAGTATAGCGTGGATTTCTTTCAGCAATTATCGATTTTCTGCTGGGAAGATTTTCCTCCTACCAAGTTATGAATGTCGGGAATATGTGGTTAATGATCATACCCTGGTTAGTATTGCGGTTTCAGTAAATGACTTGACAAATCTGTTTTCAGTGTTCACCTCTGAAAAGTTTACCATGTGACATACCGTAACATATGGTCATGCTACTTCTAAAATGTTGGTGCCATTTGTTGCCTAAAAGTACTTATAATTTCATTGACTTTTGAGCAGTTATACATCTTCAGTCACAAGGCTTATGGCACCTACTGTCATGTCAAAAGAAGAATGTACTATGTATATTTTTTCATTGGAATTGGCTTTAACCACTTCACCACTGAGGGGTTTTACCCTTTGAGCACCAGAGCAATTTTCACCTATCAGCGCTCCTTCCATTTATTCGTCTATAACTTTATCATTACTTATCACAATTAAATGAACTATATCTTGTTTTTTTCACCACCAATTAGGCTTTCTTTAGGTGGGACATTATGCCAAGAATTATTTTATTCTAAATATGTTTTAATGGGAAAATAGGAAAAAATGTGGGGGAAAATTCATTATTTTTCAGTTTTCGGCCATTATAGTTTTTAAATAATGCATGCTACTGTAATTAAAACCCATGAAATTTATTTGCCCATTTGTCCCGGTTATAAAACCGTTTAAATTATATCCTTATCACAATGTTTGGCGCCAATATTTTATTTGGAAATTAAGGTGCATTTTTTTCAGTTTTACGTCCATCCCTAATTACAAGCCCATAGTTTATAAAGTAACAGTGTTATACCCTCTTGACATAAATATTTAAAAAGTTCAGTTCCTAAGGTAACTATTTATGTATTTTTTTTTATTGTATTTTTTTTTTTTTAATTACAAAAAAAAAAATTGGGAGTGTGGGAGGTAATGGGTTAATTTTTTGTGTAAAACTAATGTATTTGAATATGAAAAATGCTTTAGGGTGTAGTTTTACTATTTGGCCACGAGATGGCCACATTAACTTTTTGTTTATGCTACCTGCAAGCGTCGGAAGGACAGTATATAGTAGTGTATAAGCACACGTTTTTTTAGCACTTAAAATGTTTTTGTTTTGTTTTTTTAGATTTTATGGTATGATTACGGTAGCTGTTTTGAGACGATGGACAATGGAATTAAATATGAAAATATTGTAGAAGATAAACAGTTTTTGTTTATTATATCTGGGCATATTTGTTCTGAAAAAGAGATAACTGGCTAGTAATGTTTATATATGGCTCTTGTTTTTAATCATTTTTCTCACTCATTTTTTGACAGATATTTCACATAATCTGTGGTAATGTTACACTGCAACTGCACAAATCATTTCACACGCTGGAAGCTGGAGATTTCTTCTTGGTCCCCCCTTGTAAGTATATTGGAACTCATAGCGACAAGCTTTGTGAAAGAGCCATCGCAACTTTTTCGAAATCGCAGTTCTCCATACACTTTTGTACTGATACATGAGCACTTGTGAGCAGTGTGAATAAGCGTGAACTGTTTCCTTTGATTCATTTTGTTGCAGCTGGCGCGTTCCCATTGGTGACTTTTTTTATTTTCAATCGTTTTTATTGGGTTTTAGAAGATAAAATGTTAACATAAATCTGCACAGACTATATAGGCATAAGCATTTGAACAGGCTACAGAATAGGTTACAGTCGTGTACAGGGTTTAACACCAATAACAATTGTAGAAGAAATAATAGAGATAAACAGTCAAGTTACAGAGGTATTGTTGACCGGCATACATAGAGTAACCAAAGGACAATGATAATTTAGAGCATAGCCCTCGTTATATCATATAGGAATTAGTTATGGTGGTTATAATTACGACAAAATGTCTCTCGCTTATTCATAAAACCAAAATTTTGGCTGAGCAAGAGCTTATTTTGTTCAGATTTAGTGCTTAGCTAATGCTACCTATCTCCCAGTGGAGGCAGGATTAGGTATCTGGAAGGTCAGTCTAACAATAAACAAGGAAAGTAATAAGGAAAGAGGAGGGGGGAGAGGAGAAGATAGAAAGAAAAGTGGAGGAGAGCATGGGACGAGGAGAGTCAGCTATTACGAAACAACCAGAGCAGTGAGGGCTAGGGTAACCCCGGGGTATTAAACCGTGCCAATCCTGGCGCTATAGTCGGCCCCTAGAAGATATTCCATGAAGGAAGACCAAATTTTGTTGAATTTAGTCATGTTATCTTCTAGACTGGCGCGTAATTTTTCGAAGAAGAGAATGCGGCTTAATCTGCTTTTCACCAAGTCGAAGGAGAGGAGACTAGAGTTCCATTCTGCGGCAATCGTCAATTTGGTAGCTGTAAAGATATGATTTACTAACGTATTTTGCGATTTAGTAAGGTTAGGGTAAGGAAGGCCTAATAAGGTATGAATTGGGTTCCTAGGTATTGGTTGGTTGACTAGAGAGGAGGCCCAAGTACACACTCTTAGCCAGAGCCGGCGGACTTTAGCACATTTCCACCAAATATGATCATGGGTGCCAGAAGCGTTACAGCCCCTGAAGCAGTTCGGGGATATATCACAATTAAACTTAGCCAAACGGGAGGGTACCAAGTACCATCTAAAAAGTAGCTTATAGTTAACCTCAACTAGGTCAGCATTGATACAGATTTTAGGGATATTGGTCCAAATATCCGACGGATCTTCAGGATCAATCGAGATATTTAAGTCTTTCTCCCAGTCAACTATGTATTTAGGCTTGTGCTTAGACTGTGCATGGGATAGTGCCTTGTATATGGTTGAGACGGTGCCAGGAGAAAGCGGATCAGAGGCGCAGATATGCTCAAATGGAGTTCTAGTCAGAGGGGAATCCGTATAGGTAAGGTGGGTTTTAACAAAATGTGAGATCTGCAGGTATCGGAATCTTTCAGTAGGGGGGAGCTGTTTATGTTCATGCAGGAAAGCTAAGGTTTTCATGCCTGTGTCTGAGGATAAGGCGTAAACCGTAGTGAGGTGGGAGTTTGCCCACCAGTGGAAGCTAGCTGGTGAGTCTAAGGCTGCAGGGAAGGAGGGGTTCCCTAGGAAGGATGCTAGGGGCCTGTGGGGGGAAAGTAAGTTTCCAGAGTATTTGCAGCTATCCCAAACGGAAAGGGAATGCTTAATTATGGGGTTAGTGATTGTCGTTCTATTAGCTGGGGTGATCCAGAGGAGATTAGAAGATTTAATTGGATCTACTAAAGACTCTTCAATATCAGCCTATGGGAGTTCAACTGCCATAGAATTAGTGGGGAGATTTGCGCGGCCTTATAGTAGTGCTTCAGATTAGGCACCCCAAGACCTCCATCGGATCTTAATCGATATAAGTATAGACTATGAAACCTCGGTTTTTTAGAGCCCCATATAAAATGATTGACCTTACTCTGGATATTATTTAGAAAAGAGGATGGCAGAGGGATGGGTAGCATACGGAAGGCATAGAGGAGTTTTGGGAGAAACGACATTTTTATTGCCGTGATTCAGCCTAGCCAGGAGATGGAGTATCGTTTCCAACATTCTAACAGTTGAAGCAATTCTTTAGCCAACATAGGGTAATTGTGACGGAATTTATCGATTTATCGGGGTTAACTTGTAGGCCCGAGACAGTACCAAAAGTTGCTAAAAGTTTATTTAAGGCAAGGAAAGAGTTTGTGGGGCGGGAGATGCACAGGACTAAGTCTTCTGCGAAAAGATTAACCTTAAATACCTTTTTCCCTAGTGGTATCCCACAAATGTCTGGCGAGTTTCGAATTTGGATGGCTAGGGGCTCTATTGCAAGAGCGAAAAGGAGAGGGGATAGGGGGCAGCCTTGATGGGTACCTCTAGTGATTTTAAAGGAAGGGGAGCTGAAACCATTGTATTGCACGAATGCTAGGGGGGTAGAATATAAGGCTTGTATCCAAGCGATAAAATGATCGCCAAAGCCCCATTTGTGTAGTATTGCAATTAGGTATCTCCATGAAACAGAGTCGAAAGCTTTCGTTATATCTAGGGAAAGGGTCATAGAGGGTATTTGGGTAGTACGGGCATGATGAATGATTTGGATGAGGCGTCTCACATTGTCACCTGCTTGCCGATGCGGCATAAATCATACCTGGTCGTTATGTATGAGGGATGAGATTTCAGTGTTGAGGCAAGTGGCTAGGATTTTGGCCAAGAGCTTAACATCTATGTTTAGAAGCGAGATTGGTCTATAATTGGACCAAAGTAGGCTGTTTGTATTAGGTTTCGGGATCATGCTAATGGAAGCCGTGGTAGAATCAGAATGAAGCTTAGTACCTTTAAGGATGCTATTGAATGAGCTAGCTAATTTAGGAGTGAGGACAGTACTCAGCTTCTTGTAATATTGAGCTTTGAAGCCATCTGGTCTCGGTTGCTTATTCAGTTTGAGTTGTTTGATTGCCAGTTGGACTTCAGCCAGTGAGATTTCTCGTTCCATTAATTCTATAAAACCAGCAGGCATACTGGGGAAAGGTATATCTGACAAGAAGTTTGATAGTTGACTGGGGGAAGAGAGATCGGGTGAGTTATATAATTGTTCTAGGTGTTGACGAAAAGTGTCAATTATAGTGTGTGGATTAGAGGTGGTTTGGTTCGGGCTCTGTTGTAGGGTAATAGGTTTATGGGAAGAGTCAGTCTGTCTGAGGCGCCTGGCTAAGAGAGTGTCCAGCTTGTTGCTTTTGAGGTAGAATTTAAATTTAGTGTTGGAGAGTTTTCTCTCCGCAGAATCTGTTAAACTTAAGTTGAGAGCAGTTTCCGCCCTTAAAGGACTTACGAGGCGAAAATCAGAAAAAATGTTAGTTACCTTATTGTAATATCACACCTCAGGGCAGACGATCAGTGCCTCCCCTGTCAGTTTCAGGCGTTCTGTTACCTAAATCCAGGATACATTACAGGCCCCGACCCTCTGCAGGGTCGCCTGAACTGATGAGCTAAGAATTGCCGCTTTAAACAGCAATGTGAGAGTTACTCGTGGCCGCCACATAGCGGCTCCCTCCCCCGCTGTGAGCCGCTGCTAGGAGGGAGCCGCTGCTATAGTAGGCAACCCTGTCCCTGCCGGTATCATCCAGTCACACGCCGCCGCCTCCCTTCCCCAACCCGCCGAGCAGCCAGCACATCTATTCTACCCCCTTTTGCGGAGGAATTGCACGCTGACATGCTGTCACTGAAGAGCCGCTGGCTCATGAGCAGAGAGTCACTGAGCCGGCTGGTGAGCCGGCTCACGTACGAGCGGTGTGCGGATAACAAAGAACCGCTGGTGAATCAGAATATTCTGATTCACCAGCGGTTCTTTGTTATCCGCACACCGCCTTTTGCGGAGGAATTGCACGCTGACATGCTGTCACTGAAGAGCCGCTGGCTCATGAGCAGAGAGTCACTGAGCCGGCTGGTGAGCCGGCTCACGTACGAGCGGTGTGCGGATAACAAAGAACCGCTGGTGAATCAGAATATTCTGATTCACCAGCGGTTCTTTGTTATCCGCACACCGCTCGTACGTGAGCCGGCTCACCAGCCGGCTCAGTGACTCTCTGCTCATGAGCCAGCGGCTCTTCAGTGACAGCATGTCAGCGTGCAATTCCTCCGCAAAAGGGGGTAGAATAGATGTGCTGGCTGCTCGGCGGGTTGGGGAAGGGAGGCGGCGGCGTGTGACTGGATGATACCGGCAGGGACAGGGTTGCCTACTATAGCAGCGGCTCCCTCCTAGCAGCGGCTCACAGCGGGGGAGGGAGCCGCTATGTGGCGGCCACGAGTAACTCTCACATTGCTGTTTAAAGCGGCAATTCTTAGCTCATCAGTTCAGGCGACCCTGCAGAGGGTCGGGGCCTGTAATGTATCCTGGATTTAGGTAACAGAACGCCTGAAACTGACAGGGGAGGCACTGATCGTCTGCCCTGAGGTGTGATATTACAATAAGGTAACTAACATTTTTTCTGATTTTCGCCTCGTAAGTCCTTTAATAGTTCGTTTTTGTTATCAGGAGTAGGATTATTTTGAAAATTAGTGTGTTTTTCCTGGTAAGCTAGTTCTAGTTTACGAAGTAATTGTTGTTTTTCTTTTTTGTGTCTAGAGGCCAACTGAATCAGGATTCCTCTGATTACTACCTTGTGAGCTTCCCAGATAGTGAGGTCAGAGATCTCTTCGTCAGGGACATTTAGCTCAAAGTAATCATTTAATTTGGCTTTTATTTGTTGAATTGTGTCTTCATTGGTGAGTAGATATTGATTCATTACCCAACGGATTTCAGTGGGGCGTTGAATCAAGGATGAGAGAGTTACAATGTTCATGTCATGGTCCGACCATGGGGTGGGATGAATAACAGCTATCTTAACTAGGGGTAGTGTGGAAGAAGTAACCCAACAGTGATCTATGCGAGAAAAGGATGAATGGGGATTGGAGTAGAACGTGAAGCCCTTCTTAAGGGGACTCCTTTCTCTCCAAACGTCAACTAGGTCATGAGACTGAAAAGCTGATACGATAGAAGCAGCTTGTTTCTGTGACGCTCCTGGAGTGGGGTTTCCTGAAGGTTGCCTGTCCCAGAATGGGTTCAGGCAATGATTAGTGTCGCCAGCTAAAAACAGCCTTCCTTTACTGTGTGTGGCGAGAACTTGGAGGACATGAGATAGAAATGGTGCTTGTTTGTCGTTGGGGGCGTAATAGGACATTATAGAAATAGGTTCGTCTTGAATTTTACCTATCAGTAAGACATATCTTCCTTCAGGGTCTGCGATAGATTTTGAAAGAGTGAAGTTAGTAGTGTTCCTAAAGGCTATAAAGACTCCTCTTTTTTAATAGGAGCACTCGCAAAGTATACCTGTCTATGGTCTTTATGGAAAAATGTTGGTTCTTTACCAGCAATACAATGAGATTCTTGTACACATATAACATCAACACTAAGTCTCTTGAAATGTTGAAACGTTCTTTTTAAAGGGACTCCGAGCAGTGCAGAAACTATGGAAAGATGCGCATAATTTTAAAGCTCTCTTTCTCCTCTTTCCAATTATATATAAACCACCACCCTACGCCTTTTAGTTTTCGCTATTTTCGCGATTGAAATTGCCGCGGCCGCGATTTCGATCGCAAAAATAGAGAAAACTAAAAGGCATAGGGCAACGATTTAGGTGTCGTCATAAAGAGGAGAAAGAGAGCTTTAAAATGATATCCATCTTGCCATAGTTATATTGTATTACACAGGGCGACTTTTTCTCAAAGTCAGCAGCTGCATTCAGCAGAATGGAGCTGCTGACACTGGGGAAAGTGTCGTCCTGTGTAATACAATATAACTATGGCAAGATGGATATCATTTTAAAGCTCTCTTTCTCCTCTTTCTGACGACACCTAAATCGTTGCCCTACGCCTTTTAGTTTTCTCTATTTTCGCGATCGAAATCGCGGCCGCGGCAATTTCAATCGCGAAAATAGCGAAAACTAAAAGACGCAGGGCGGTGGTTTATATATCATTGGAAAGAGGAGAAAGAGAGGTTTAAAATGATATGCATCTTTCCATAGTTTCTGCACTGCTCGGAGTCCCTTTAAGGGGGGATTGAGGCCCTGAGCATTAATAGATGCAAATTTGATTGAAGAAGTCATGGAGGTTTGAGTGTGAGCAGCTGAGCAGTACTCCTCGTCCCATGGAGTAGAGAAGAGAGAAGAGGGATCAGGAGGAAAAGAAAAGATAGGGGAGTGAGCAGCAAGAAAAGGGCTGCAAAGGGTATAGAACTCCTACCAGAGGTACCCTTAACATGGTAGGTAGACACCGAACGGTGACTAGGTGTTGGGTTCCCTTTAGGGATCAAAAACCCCATAAGAGAATTAGGGAGCGGCATGAGGAGAGCACGGGGCAACCTCAGTTTAGTTTTAAACTTGAAAGGAGTCAAGGTAGCACAAACTTATTAAAGTTTCAGGATGGGGAGGACGGGGTGGAAAGAGGGAGAAGGAGCCTAGTGACGGGGTCTCTAACAAGAGAGACCGGGGTATAGGCAAATGGATAGGAAAAGGCTAGGGGAGAGGTCAAGGAAAGGGGCCTTAGGGGGAGGGAGGGAAGAAAAGAAAAAAAGGGGGGGGGAATTATTTTCTACCCACAAGGATTACTCTAGGTTGGGTATTCGAGTCATGTGTATTACGCTCTAGGGTGTATAGAGCCCATCAGCAGTGTCATGAGATAGCAGTATATTCAGCAATCTAGCATGGGAGATGATACTATCTCAAAAATAAGAAAGTTGAGGGGTATTAATGGATATGATCCTGGGTGAAAGGGGGAGAGGGAAGATAAGGTAGGGTGACTTAGGGGAGGGGGGAGGGGTTTGAGGTAAAAAGTTAGTGAAGATACAGGTAAACTGCCAGTTTGTACGTAGCATACTTTACTGAATATAAAGCTATCACATATGGGTTATAAAAGAAGCATTTAAACAAGGAGAGCATCTTAAATTTTTATCTATGGTCCTATCCCAGTATAAGGACTAGGTAGGTGGAAGGATCTTATATCTCCCTTTAGTACTTAGCACTGTTGCAGGTCTGCTGAGCAAGTTGTACAAGTGGTAGCGTTTATACATACCCTCTATGCAAGTGAGAAGTATTTCTGGCCGACAGTACAGAGACTGGGCTGTGTTTTAAGTAGATTCAGAAGAGTAATTTTAGTGTTTTGGCGACCTCTGGTGGAGACCGAAGGTAGTGGGATGCTCAGTGGATTCGTTGGAGGCAGAAATATGGCTGTAGTCCTAAAGGGCTAAGTCTAAGAATAATAGGGATAATAAAAGTGGATTTAGGAGGGGAAGGACGAGAAAGAGAAGGGTAGTGATAAGGAAGCGAGGATGAACAGGTAGAGTAAAGGGAGGGCTGGGTACAGAGCCACTCGTCAAAGTGACTCAGAGGGAGGAATTCACTGAGCATCTCTGCGACAATCACAAATTAAATATGTGCAGAAAGAACCTGATATGTATGGGTATGAAAAACCTTCCATCATACATAGATTGCAACTTAAGCTTAAGTATGTGAAGGAGGGCAGAGAAACACAATCATAACATAAAAAGTAACGGTATGTTACATGTAAACAGACATCGCGTATGGTAACGAACAGATTAACCTGGGGAAATGGGGGGAGAAGGAAGCTATACAAAAGGACTGCCTAGAACAGGGCTGTGTGGCAAAAGTAACGTTCACAGGGAGGAAAGTTCAGCCAATACAAGGGTAACGTCATGGAAATAAAGGTTTGAGCGCTGGCAACTAAGAAGGTTTCGTGGTTTGAGCTTCCCTGGTAAGCAAACATTGCCCAGAGCTGGAGGATAGTCCAGAACGAAAAAGCCCAGTATAACGTTTATAAGCAGAAGGTTCAGCCATTTTGAGGGCAGTGCTTAGTTCAGTGGGGTTTCCTAGTGTCTCTGTGGGGGGAGTCACTGAGAAAGAGCGGGAAGACCAACTGCCCGCTCACAGTGGAGAAGAAGCCCGCCATTTTAACGTTTAATGATGAACTGCTAACGTAGCAAAATGAAATAAAAGTATGTAACCAGGCAATTAAACCTAAATAACTTTTGTAATGGATGTGCCTCAGTACCTGGGGAGGCCTAATGGCAAGGCTCACAGGGGTCCCCAGCCATAGGAATAAGTTCCTCGAGGAGGAATTAAAAGCAAGCGTGTACTTATTTGATCAGGTGACTGAGTGAAAAACTTGCGAGGAAAGCTCTCGAAGTGCAACAGCTCTTCTCTTCCGTTGTCGTTGCTATTTTGGGCTGCCAGAGAGAAGCAAGGGACCACTTTGATTGCTTCGTTGGGAAGGTGGGGGGGAAGCAGGTTTCGGGGAGGCAGAATTCGGAGGTGGAGAAGGCTGTGCTGGTAGCTGAAGGTTCTGCGCTTGGAACAGGTCCTGGAGCTCCCGGGTGGAAGAGGCAGCGAACTGGCGGTTTTCTATGGTGAAGATGAGTGCGAAGGGGAACCCCCAGCGGTATTTAATCTGCCGGTCTCTAAGCACTTGGAGATAGGGCTTCATTTCCTTTCTTCGCAGGAGAGTTGCTTGGGAAAGGTCCCCGTACACCTGGTAGGTATAATCCTGGAAAGTAAGTGGGGACTTAGCTCGGGAGGCTGCTAAGACTGCTTCCTTCGTTTTGTAGAACAGAAACTTCATGATAATATCACGTGGAGGCCCGTTTTCTGGACGTCGGGTGAGAGCTCTATGGACTCGGTCGAGTTCTAAGCGGTCCACTGGAATGTCAGGGACTAGCTCTTGAAGTAGGGCTGTCATTGTGCCCGGCAAATCAGTCACCGTCTCAGGTATGCCCCTAATCCGGAGGTTTCCTCTCCTGGAGCGGTTTTCGCTATCTTCTGCTTGCATTTTCAGGTGGTCTACATCGTTTTGGAGGGTGTAGATGTCCTCTTCATGCCCCTCGAGCACAGTGGTAGTATTGTCCAT
Organism: Hyperolius riggenbachi; assembly: GCF_040937935.1. Taxonomy (NCBI): domain Eukaryota; kingdom Metazoa; phylum Chordata; class Amphibia; order Anura; family Hyperoliidae; genus Hyperolius; species Hyperolius riggenbachi. The sequence goes on along the minus strand of NC_090646.1, from coordinate 277,077,470 downwards.
GCGGCTCTCAAGTCCTGCTGTGCGTTGTGAGAGCAGTCTCATCTCCTGTAGGATGTCGCTGCTAAGTTGTTTAGTAGCTGCCGTAATTTCTCTGCGGACAACCTCCCGGACCTTCTGCAGTAAATCGTGGTTAGAGCGAGGGGGAGGTCGCTCGACATCCGAGTGATCTCTGCTTTCATCGGAGCCGTACTCTTCTAGGCCAGGGTCTGCCATGAAATCTGTTATGGGCGGCTGTTGAGAGCCGCGTGTCTTCTCAGAGCCAGAGGATTTACCTCGTCTTTTGGGCTTGTTGCTATTTGCCATACCGATCAAAATGACCCTCAGGAGGTCGCACAGCTTTTCCCGATATAGTTGGGAGGGGAGTGATGCCTAGACCGGTGATAATCTGGAAAATAGCCCCGTGCTCTGCGCAGAGATTAGGTTAAGCACCATCACCATCCTGGGCGCGCATGCGCTCTCCCATTGGTGACTTTTAAAGGAAACCAGAGACTTTAATGTAAAAAGATTTGATACTTACCCGGGGCTTTCTCCAGCCCCATGAGTACTGATGCGCCTCATGCTGTCCTCCCGAGTGCCTCAGTTCAGCCGCAGTCACTGCTGGTAAACTGTCTGTCATGTTAGTCGGCTCTTCTGCACATGCACCAACTGTCGCAACTGAGACAGTTTACTTGGGAGTATTGCTGCTAAACCAAGACACTCGGGAGGATGGCAAGGGACACATCAATGCTCATGGGGCTGGAGGAAGCCCTGGGTAAGTATCAGATCTTTTTACATTGACGTCTATGGTACACTTTTTAAACAGAAATTAACTGACCGTGGCTTTAAAGGATACACGATGTGAGAGGTAGAGGGCTGCCATATTTATTTCCTTGTAAACCATGTCAATTTCCTGGCAGCCCTGTTGATCTTCTGGCATAAGTAGTGTCTAAGTCAAACCCCTATAACAAGCATATGGCTAATCCACTAAAACCTGAGTCAGAGAACCTGATCTGCTGCAAGCCTGTTCCGAGTCTATGGCTAAAAGTATTAGAGACACAGGATCAGGAGGACTGTCAAGCAGCTGGTATTGTTTAAGCAGAAATAAATATGACAGCCTCCATATACCTCTCACCTCAGGTATCCTTTAAGTGTTTACATTGTAGCATACCTGAACTGAGAAGTGACATGATGAGATAGAAACATTATCTATCAGTCCTGCTTAGTACTGTCGATTCCCCTTCTTATTTTTTTCCATGTAGCCTGTATATAGAGCTTGAGGGCCTGATCAGACAGACTGCTTTCTTTTAATTTGGCAGCAGGGTTCCCTTGCAGATGACAGCTGTTGAGCCATTTCCATCAAATGCATTCCTGTGGAAGGGCCTATACTTTGAACTTCCATCGAAATAAGCCCAAAGTGTTTAGAAAGGCAGTTGGATTGGCAGTTGCCCAGGCAATTGTTAAAGGGAGCCTTAAAGAGGAACTCCAGTGAAAATAATGTAGTAAAAAAAGTGCTTCATTTTTTACCATAATTATGTATAAATGATTTAGTCAGTGTTTGCTCATTGTAAAATCTTTCCTCTCCCCGATTTACATTCTGGCATTTATTACATGGTGACATTTTTACTGTGGGCAGGTTATGTAGCTGCTCCTAGCTGTTTTGGCTGTTAGAGAGAGCTGTGGGCAGCTATTTCCTGTCTGTGAACATTGTTACATTGTGGCAGTTTGCCCAGAGTACCTGGTACTCAGAGCTTCTTGTGGGAGAGGTTTCAGCACAAAATCAGTCATACAGCGCCCCCTGATGGTCTGTTTGTGAAAAGCATTATATTTATCATGTAAAAGGGGGTATCAGCTACTGATTGGGATAAAGTTCAATTCTAGGTTGGAGTTTCTCTTTAACTGAGAGAGATATGGATGTTTCCTTTTAAACAATACTAGTTGCTTGGTAGTCCCGCTGATCTATTTGGCTGACGTGTGGCTGAGTCCCACACCTGAAACAAGCATGGAGCTAATCCAGTCTGACTTCAGTCAGAGCACCTGATCTGCATGCTTGGGAGTGGCTGTGGCTGAAAGTATTAGAGACACAGGATCAGCAGGAGAGTCGGGCAACTGGTATTTTTTTAAAAGGAAAAATCCATATCCTTCTCAGTTTAGGTTCTGTTTAACCACAATGGCTGATCACAGTTCTTCAGTAGAGATTGTCTGTAAGATGCAAACAAATTTGAGTTGGTTTATGCTAATTTTATGCAAAGGTTTTCAACATGAAAAATAGACCAATGCAATGTTGCTGTGGCATTCAAATGGTCAATTTATAAGATGCACAAATGTACCAGTGTTTAGCATAACCTTTTGCATCAGCTTGGAATTCTTTGCTTCTTAAAGTGGATCCGAGATAAACTTTTACTCATTGCATAATTGTGTTCCTTTCATATAGTTTATAGGGTATTCCTCAAGCCAAATACTTTTTTTTGTTTTGTTTTAATACTAATTCCCTATAAACTGAACAAGCCGTGCCCACAGCTTTTTAGAGTGCCTTGGCAGTGTAGCAACGGCTTATGGGAGACTGAATTTGTCACATTGTCACAGGCTGAGGGCTGGAGATGCTATTAGCTTGCCTGTGTGTAAACAGAACATGGCTGCCCTCATTGTATCAAAGGAATAAATAATCATAAACTATTAAAGCTGTTTGCAGCTAGATTTGCTGTGTAAACTATCTAAACTTTAGCTAAGATATATAGACAATTTACTTGTTATAGTTAGTTTTTCATCTCTGATCCGCTTTAAATTGGAATGAAACCCAGCATTTCTTCTTTACTCTAAAACAAATTATTTACCGCATATTATATACGACCAGCATTTCTGCCTTCAGTACGTAAGGAATAAAATCAGTTATTAATATAATGCAGTCAGCTCTTAACCTCCTTAGCGGTAACCCCGTGTGTGACACGGGGTAAGCCGCCGGAGGGTGCCGCTCAGGCCCTGCTGGGCCGATTTAAATAAATTTTTTTTTGCTGGACGCAGCTAGCACTTTGCTAGCTGCGCCAGCACCCCGATCGCCGCGCGCCCGATCGCCGCTATCAGGTGCGGCGTGCGCCCCCCCCCCCCCAGACCCCTGCGCTGCCTGGCCAATCAGTGCCAGGCAGCGCCAAGGGGTGGATCGGGTCTCCCAATGACGTCGCTGACGTCATCCCGCCCCGGGGGAAGCCCTCCAGGAAATCCCGTTCTTTGAACGGGATTTCCTGATCGCCGGAGGCGATCGGCGGGGCTGGGGGGATGCCACTGAGCAGCGGCTATCATGTAGCGAGCCCTGGGCTCGCTACATGATTTAAAGAAAAAAAAATTTAAAAAAAACTGCTGCGCTGCCCCCTGGCGGTATTTTTCATACCGCCAAGGGGGTTAAAGCAAAAAACTGTACATTTGGGAACTTGTAATTTCTAAATGAATAATAATACTTCTGCACAAATGCAAATATGATAACCATATGGCATTTAAAAGTAGGAAAACATGTTTTTATTGAATATTATGTCGGGGTTTTATACTGCCTTAAGGCTCATACACACTTCAACAAAAGTCTTTTAAATGACTGATTATCAAACAACTTGAAGTTGGACAACTTTTGTCAAGGCATTATCACTGATAAGAGGCGACCTATGACTGATAAGACACAGCTCAAGTCAATCCAACTGACTTGGGGCCCGTTTCCACTGGCGTTTTGGATGCAAGGAGGTCGCCGCATCGCCTGGCATCCCGCCGCAAGTACAGTGGAGGAAATAATTATTTGACCCCTCACTGATTTTGTAAGTTTGTCCAATGACAAAGAAATGAAAAGTCTCAGAACAGTATAATTTCAATGGTAGATTTATTTTAACAGTGGCAGATAGCACATCAAAAGGAAAATTGAAAAAATAACCTTAAATAAAAGATAGCAACTGATTTGCAATTCATTGAGTGAAATAAGTTTTTGAACCCCTACCAACCATTAAGAGTTCTGGCTCCCACAGAGTGGTTAGACACTTCTACTCAATTAGTCACCCTCGTTAAGGACACTTGTCTTAACTAGTCACCTGTATAAAAGACACCTGTCCACAGAATCAATCAATCAAGCAGACTCCAAACTCTCCAACATGGGAAAGACCAAAGAGCTGTCCAAGGAGGTCAGAGACAAAATTGTAGACCTGCACAAGGCTGGAATGGGCTACAAAACCATTAGCAAGAAGCTGGGAGAGAAGGTGACAACTGTTGGTGCGATTGTTCGAAAATGGAAGGCGCACAAAATGACCATCAATCGACCTCGCTCTGGGGCTCCACGCAAGATCTCACCTCGTGGGGTGTCAATGGTTCTGAGAAAGGTGAAAAAGCATCCTAGAACTACACGGGAGAAGTCAGTGAATTACCTCAAATTAGCAGGGACCACAGTCACCAAGAAAACCATTGGAAACACATTACACCGCAATGGATTAAAATCCTGCAGGGCTCGCAAGGTCCCCCTGCTCAAGAAGGCACATGTGCAGGCCCGTCTGAAGTTTGCCAATGAACACCTGAATGATTCTGTGAGTGACTGGGAGAAGGTGCTGTGGTCTGATGAGACCAAAATAGAGCTCTTTGGCATTAACTCAACTCGCTGTGTTTGGAGGAAGAAAAATGCTGCCTATGACCCCCAAAACACCGTCCCCACCGTCAAGCATGGGGGTGGAAACATTTTGCTTTGGGGGTGTTTTTCTGCTAAGGGCACAGGACAACTTAATCGCATTAACGGGAAAATGGACGGAGCCATGTATCGTGAAATCCTGAACGACAACCTCCTTCCCTCTGCCAGGAAACTAAAAATGGGTTGTGGATGGGTGTTCCAGCACGACAATGACCCAAAACATACAGCAAAGGCAACAAAGGAGTGGCTCAAGAAGAAGCACATTAAGGTCATGGAGTGGCCTAGTCAGTCTCCGGACCTTAATCCAATAGAAAACCTATGGAGGGAGCTCAAGCTCAGAGTTGCACAGAGACAGCCTCGAAACCTTAGGGATTTAGAGATGATCTGCAAAGAGGAGTGGACCAACATTCCTCCTAAAATGTTTGCAAACTTGGTCATCAATTACAAGAAACGTTTGACCTCTGTGCTTGCAAACAAGGGTTTTTCCACTAAGTATTAAGTCTTTTATTGTTAGAGGGTTCAAAAACTTATTTTCACTCAATGAAATGCAAATCAGTTGCTATCTTTTATTTAAGGTTATTTTTTCGATTTTCCTTTTGATGTGCTATCTGCCACTGTTAAAATAAACCTACCATTGAAATGATACTGTTCTGAGACTTTTCATTTCTTTGTCATTGGACAAACTTACAAAATCAGTGAGAGGTCAAATAATTATTTCCTCCACTGTACATCTGTTTGTCTTTTGTACAACCGGATGGGGCTTCCCGTCGGCGGCTATGGGGACTTGGATGCGTGCTGCGGAAAACTGCAACATGCTATCCATTGTTTCCTCCGCATCGCGTAGGTAAGTTCGCGTCAATGGAAGCTACTCCATTGCCGTGAATTGGTTGCAGTTTTCTTGCGATGCGGAGCGGTTTCCGCATCTAGTGGAAACGGGCCCTTGACAAACAACTGAGAGAAGTTGTGTCCAACATGGTAATGTGTACAGAAGTCTACTATGACTTTTCAACAACTTCTCTTACTAACTAAAACATATTAGTAGTTCACTAGTTCAGTAACAATATGTCAGGCAGGCTCATCTCTATGACGCCATCTAGTGGCGCTTCCGTCTTGGAGATGAGCCTGCATCAGAGCAGCTATAGAGGGATCCCCACAGCACGAAGGACTTTAGGAAGTAAGAGGAGCAAGCACGTAGCGCTGTTTATATCTCTGCACACAGCGGCAATCAGATCAGCACATAGCTGATATTTACATGCCGCTTCGCTCTAGCGGGGGTGGGGGGGGGGAGAGAGCCGACAGTCAGTGCGGATAAACCACACTGCATATGCAGGGGAGGCACTCAGGGGACATAGCTGTAATTTAGATACTACTCTGCTCTGGAGGGGGAACCCTTGTGACTGCAGCCCTAATCATACAGCACTATATAGAGGGTACACTCTGGATGAGACACACAGGATTTTCTTATAAACTGCTCTGGATGGAGATGGGGAAAATGATGGCTACATGTGTGCCCTAATCACACAACAGATAGATAAAGAGAATACTCTGGCTGAGACGCACAAGATTTACTTATAAACTGCTCTGTTCTGGATGGAGATGGGGAAAGTAAAGTGATGGCTGTAGATGTGCCCTAATCACACAGCACTATATAAATGAGATTCTCTGGCTGAGACGTACAGGATTTATTTATAAACTGCTCTGCTCTGGAGGGGGAATGGGGACACAGTCATGGCCGCATATCCTCTCAAATTACGCTGCCTATGGGGGCACAGTCATTTGCAGGATTGGGCACTTGTGTAGTGTATGGCTAGCAGGACAATGACTTTAGATTTCTGTCTGTTCAGCAACTTGGTTGGAAAGTTATAGAACTAAAATTCATCTGCATGATGCTACAGTGTTATTCATACTTGCAATACCAAAAATTATTTAGCTGCTTTCCTGACCTAAATGACACAAAACAGTCTTGTCTTTTGCCATTCTGTGAAAACACACAGAACAGAGCACAGCTTTCCTCCCTGCGATGCTGGTCATCCATATGACTTTTTGATTCTAGCATCTTAAAGGGAACCTTAACTTGTGGGGGGAAAAAAAATCACTTACCTGGGGGCTTTCCCGAGCCTCCTGCAGCCGTCCTGTGCCCGCGCCGGTCTTTCGGTGCCCTCCAGTCTCCCTCCGCGGCTACGTTTCGTTTTCGGACGACTGCCAGTCGTCCTCGGGCAAAGTGTCCTCTTCTTCCGCATTCCCCGTCGTAAAGCGCGTCCGCAAGACGCGTCATGCGGACGCGCTTTATGGCTCTTTACGACGGGGAATGCAGAAGAAGAGGACACTTTGCCCGAGGACGACTGGCAGTCGTCCGAAAACGAAACTTTGCCGCGGAGGGAGACCGGAGGGCACCGAAGGACCGGCGCGGGCACAGGACAGCTGCAGGAGGCTTGGGAAAGCCCCCAGGTAAGTGAATTTTTTTCCCCCACCAGTTAAGGTTCCCTTTAACCACTTAAGGACCAACATATAAAATGGCCTTAAGGACCAGAGCGTTTTTTCTGGTTTTGACATACTTTGTTTGAGTTAAGATATTTCAGTAAATTTTTTGTCTATCCAAACAAATGAGATATTGTTGTTGTTTTTTTCAGAACAAATAGGGCTTTTTATCTATACCACTTAACTATATTGATAATGGAATTTTATATGTTTTTTAAGAGAATTTATGCTAAAAAGGTAAAAAAAAAATGTATATTGTCTGAAATTTTTAACCAAAAATATTTATATATCGAGTTAAAACATAAATTCTTTTCAAAATGTATTCTGCCATATGTTTCTAATATAGATGTGCTAAAAAAATGAAAACTATTTACATCTTTGGTACATTGTAGGGACTGTGAAAAAAAGTGTAATTTTGCTTTTCAGTGAACAAAATCTGCAATGCTTGTTTTCTGCGTTGTACATCACTTCTCTGAAGCACTAAGTCACTGAAATAGTAAAATTCCCACCAAAATTACCCCATCCTCTAAACTAGACCTCCTGACGTATCCATCGATGGGGGCATTGGTGATTTTGACTGCACCGATTATTAGTGGAAATTGATGGAATGTATAAGGACAAAAAGAAAAAAATATTTTTTTTTTATTCAGACATGTCAGTTTTTCTGTGTTTTGACAGACTTGCTTTGAAGTATTGTAGAAATTCACCCCACAAATGATTCAGTAATTCCTTCTGAATAAAACGATACCACATATGTGTGAGTAGACTATTGCTGTAGGTCAATACAGTGCTTAGAAGAAGTTGTCAATTATTGAACCTTCAAAGACCATAAATCATGCTTGCATTTCCCAGCACAGCCCGCTTTTGATGAAGTCTGAGGTAAAAAGTCTGTCAAAATCCTGCCAAAATGACCCCATTTTGTAAACTAGACCACCTGAAGTATCCATCCGTGGGGGCATTGATTATTTTGACTGCACAGATTATTGGTGGAAATCGAATAAAAAAAATGAAGTTTTCTTTTTGTCCTTATACATTCCATCAATATCCACCAATAATATGTGCTGTCAAAATCATCAATGCCCCCACAGATGGATACTTCAGGGGGTCTAGTTTACAAAATGGGGTCATTTTGGTAGGAATTTGACAGACTTTTTACCTCAGACTTAATTGAAAGCAGCCTGTGCTGGAAATTGCAAACATGTGATTTATGGTTTTTGAAGGTTCAATAATTTAACAACTTTTTCTCAGCACTGCTTTGGTCTAGCCACTCATATGTGGTATCGTTTTATTCAGAAGGAATTACTTAATCATTTGTGGGGTGAATGCCTACAATACTTCAATTTGAATGGAATGTTTGGGAAGAAAAAATAATTTATAAATTTTGGGGGGGGGGGGGGGGGGGGATTCAGTTGCTCCTTCTGAATAAAATTATATTGCCTATGTGTGGCTACTGGCGCTGCTAGGTGGTTTTGTGAAGCCTGGTAGGAGAAAAAAAATATATTTTTTTTTTATCTTACACTATTTGTGTACCATAAATTTGAAGGACAATCCAAGCTAAAAATTTAGGCAGGTGTGGTACACTTTGAAACAGTCTGTCCTGGTTTTTCGGGACATTCAGGGCAATGGTATCGTGTATCCGTCCTTATTTTTTGTTTAGTGCAGAACCTACACTTTTTCTGGGGGTATTGCTTTTTCCCCGTCTATGGTATAATTTCTGGAACATGATATCCAGAAAGTCTCTCGACTGAATCAAATCTTCTGCAATGGTGAGTTGCAGCTTTGGAAATGAGAGATTCAGCGATTTCCTCCTGGAATTCTAAATTGCTGAGAGGGTTTTTTGACATTTTGTACAATATATAGCTGTTGTAAATTCCCAACTGCAGCAAGTATAAGCCTACTTTTTTATACCAATATCTGGTTTTGCGTGCGGCCAGGTACGGCTTCATTGCCGCGTCATTGCGGTCTACACCACCCATATATTGGTTGTACTCATGAACACATTAAGGTTTCTCTTCTGCTCCAGTCCTGGGTGTTATGCTTTCAGGAGTATGTATGGTTGAAAGCATATATATGTCCCTTCTTCCCCTGTACTTCAGAGCTAGCATCTCTTCATTGTGGAGACCCTCAGATTCATCGGGTTTGAGGCGCTTGTTGACAAGGCTCTGAGGGAATCGTTTGCGATTGGATCTGATGGTACCGCAAGCTGGTGTGTTCTCTCTCGCTAAATGCTTGAATAGTGGGATGCTGGTGTAATAGTTGTCAAGGTACAGGTTGTATCCTTTGTTCAGGAGAGGGTGAATCAGATCCCATACAACTTTCCCATTTGTGCCCATATAAGGTGGGCACCCAGGTGGATCCAGCTGGCTGTCTTTTCCCTCGTACACTCGGAAAGCGCATGTAAAGCCAGTGCTGCTTTTACAAATCTTATACATTTTTATGCCATATCTGGCACGCTTGGAGGGAATGTATTGCTTTATCCTAAGTCGACCAGTGAAGTGTACAAGGGACTCTGAACATTTTTATGATAGCACAATAAGGGAAAGAGGCGCCCTGATTTGAATAAAAGCTTTTAAAACCAGTTTAAAAACGAAAAAGAAAAATGAGGTATCTTACCTCAATGACGAAATCTCTGTAAACTTACAAAAGATTTTTATATAATCAAATAAAAATCTTTTGTAAGTTTACAGAGATTTCGTCATTGAGGTAAGATACCTCATTTTTCTTTTTCGTTTTTAAACTGGTTTTAAAAGCTTTTATTCAAATCAGGGCGCCTCTTTCCCTTATTGTGCATAGTTATACCCCCGTACATGTTTGTCCGAGGGGTGGTGACAGAACACCCGTTGTTTTACCACGGTTAATGTTTTGTGCATCCTTTTTCATCTAAGAGAGCGACCGCAACCAGGTCCGTCCAGGACCACCCCGAGTGGAGTCGGGTTTATGGTCTCCACCTGCTTCCTGTGGTCGGTTGCCCCTTGCAACCCTCCTTTGTGAGTAGCCCTTTCAATCAATTGATTTCTCCACACACCTACTATTGACATACTGCACTATCGGGCTCCCTTTTTTGTCTCCTGTATCTTTTTTTCCCATAGGGTGCCAAGACACCCCAACCACGATTTTTATGATAGGTAGTCAATTAGGGGCCGAATTTTGTATAGGGGATCAATATTTGGATCTTCTTTGGGCCAGTACTCGGAATTGTCACTGAAATGGAGGAAGCGCAAGATTGTCAAATAACGCGTCCTCGACATTGTTTGCGAAAAATTCCCCATTTGTTGAATTGGTCTTTTCGACCAATACCGTTTTAGGTCTGGTTTTTTAGTAATGCCCATGTTTATTGTGAGGCCTAAAAATGTTTTTATTTCCTCCACTGTATTGGGCCACCAGTTCTTAGGCCTCGCATAGCTGGATTGCGGTTTCTCAGCAATGTGTTGCTGAGCATATAAGTTTATTTGCTCAGCAATGGAGCCGAGGAGCTCATCAGTGATAATGAGTTCCATAAATTGAATTGGGGAGAGGTTAGCTGTTTGCACTTTAATTCCAGCCTGGCCTGTGAAAGGAGGAATTGAGGGTGCTTCTAGGTTGGCAGGTGACCACACGGGGTGAAGCAATTCCTCCGGTACGTCAGTGCGGCAACGTTTAGTAGAAGCGCTCTGTTGCCTGCGGCGTCTCTGTCTGGGTGTTGCGTCACTCTCTTCCTGCACCTGACTAGTGCTTGGCTGCTCTGGCATGGCTGTCTCAGAACTCTGTCTCCTCCACATCCGATTCACTTGGTAGGGTGTCACTGTCAGGGATTGGCTCAAACTCTGAGTCTGAATCTTCAGGCTCTGATTCTTCAGAGTCTAATTCCTCACTAGATTCACCAGACTGGCATATCATATCTACAATCTGCTGAGCAGTAAAAGACCTCTTCGCCATCACGTATATAGTGCAGGACACTATAAAGGACACAATATAAAGTACACAATATACCCAAAAGCCTGTATATGCACAGACAATATCAGACCCCACACTGACACTATATACGTAAGCGTATAAACCCTGAACCTATATGCCACCCTTTACACTAATGATATACAACCCTATATACCCTACACTGTACACTAAACCCGATTTACTCTACACTATATACCGGACACTATATACTAAACCCTTTATATCCTACGCTATATACTAAAGCCTATATATACACCCTACACTATATACTAACCCCTATATAGTGAACCCTATACACCCTACACTATATACTAAACCCTATATACCCTACTCTATATACTAATCCCTATACACTATATACACTAAACCCTATATACTCTACTCTATATACTAATCCCTATATACCCTACACTATAAACTAAACCCAATATATCCTACTCTATATACTAAACTATATACTAAACCCTAAATACCCTACACTATACGTTAAACACTATATACCCTGCCTATTATACTAACCCCTAACTGCAGTAAAGCACAATCCAGTTTAAAAAAAATATCTATCTATATATATCTATATCTCTATATATATCTATCTATATCTCTATATATCTATATCTCTATATATATATATATCTATATCTCTCTCTATATATATATATATATATATATAAAATGTGTGTGTGTGGTTGGGAGGGGATCAAGGAATGAAAGGATTCGCACAGTGACAGGGAGAGGGAGGCGGAACAGCAACTATGTTGCCTTTCGGAGGGTGATCGCTGTGATTGGCTCACAGCGATCACACGGCAGGGAGCCAATCAGTGACGGCTCCTGCCGATACCCAGAAGCCTTAGCTGTCATAAGACAGCTAAGACCACCGTCTTCTGTGCATACGATCGCGGCGGCGCCGGTGATAGAAATCTACGCCCTGCCAACCTGGAGCCCATCAAAACAGGGTGTACATCTCTATCACCTCGGTTCTTATCTGGTTAAGCAGTTAAAGTAGACCTAAACTTTAGTTTAACCACAACAGCATATATAAGAAAAAATATAATGCTGTGCCAATTCTGAGTAGGTAATATAAGGGTTCATTTTCTTAAGGGGCCCATACTGCACTGATCGATTTCAGCAATCGATTGTATGGAATCGATCGCTGGCAGTAGATCAATGGCCCATAGAGTTGCATTGGATCTAATGGTCCAATAATTAATTTAGATCGATTTGAAATCTGTTCCTAGTATGTGGCACACATCAGATTCCTGTCAGATTGGACTTGACCGGCATCTGACAGAAATCTATCTGATGGTCGAATCTGCTGCAAATCTACAAGTGTATGGCCACCTTTACACTTGTAATGTGGCAATCCAGGGGTTAACAACCCGCCGGCGCTTCCGATCGGCTCGCGGGTGGGCGGAGCCTATTGCCGGCGGATGCGCGCGCATCAATGCGCTCGATCCCCGGCACGGAAGAGTCACAGGACCTGACGCCAATTGCCGTTACGTGGTCCTGGGGCTGCCACTTTGCCGTCGCCAATGTACAGTGGGTGGTCGGCAAGTGGTTAAGTATCCCTTAAGTTTTTACAATAAAGACCTAGTGAAAGATTTACTGATTATAACAAACTGTCACCTCATCCATCCGCTTCTCACCTGGCCAGTTTTGCTATGGTGTCATCTATGGCATCATTAGGGGCATGGTGCGTCGACTGTGTATATATAATCCCTGTTTGCTGTAAAAAAAAGACCGCGGCGATTAGGCCAGGATGGAGACTCAAGCGTCACGTCCTCCCTGAGCTCGTTAAGAAAGATACAGATGCTTCTGCCCACAAATAGCCATCTGAGAAGGAAAAATTAAATGAATCCAGGTGCTGGTGAATTAAAGTGCAGGTGCCCATAAACCACTTCAACCTTCAGTCGTTTTCACTTTATGCATCCAAGCAATGTTCACCTCCCATTCATTAGCCTATAACTTTATCACTACTTATCACAATGAACTGAACTATATCTTGTTTTTTTCACCACCAATTAGACTTTTTTTGGGTGGTACATTTTGCTAAGAGCTACTTTACTGTAAATTAATTTTAACAGGAAGAATAAGAAAAAGACAGAAAGAATTCATTATTTCTGTTTTCGGCCATTATAGTTTTAAAATAATACATGCCTCCATAATTAATACCCACGTATTGTGTTTGCATAATAGTCTCTGGTATTACACCGTTTAAATTATGTCCCTATCACAATGTATGGCGACAATATTTTATTTGGAAATAAAAGTGCATTTTTCCAGTTTTGCCTCCATCACTATTTACAAGCTTATAATAAAAATTAAAAAATAGAAATATTTCATCTTTACATGGATATTTAAAAAGTTTACACCCTTAGGTAAATATGTACGTGTTTTTTTTTTGTTTTGTTTTTTTATTTTATTAAACATTTTATTTGAGTATATTTGGGAGGGTGGGATGTAAACAGTAATTTTTTTATGTAAATGTGTTTTGTTTTTGTTTTTTTTACTAGTAGATGTAGTTTTACTTTTTGGCCGCAAGATGGCAAGCTTGAGTTTGTTTACATGATGTCACTCTAAGCGTAACATGTACGCTTAGAGCAGGGGTGCTCACACTTTTTCGGCTTGCGAGGTACTTTTAAATTTGCCGAGTGCAGGAGATCTACCAACATTTAGGTAGCAGGTATACGTGTCTTCAGTATAGGTATAGGGGCCTTCAGTATAGGTAGCCAGGTATAGTATAGGTGCTTTCAGTACAGAAAGCTAGGTGTAGAGGCCTTCAGTATAGTTAGCCAGGTATAGTGTAGTTAGGTGTGGGTGGCTTCAGTATAGTTAGCCAGGTATAGTGTAGTTAGGTGTGGTGCCTTCAGGATAGTTAGCCAGGTATAGTGTAGTTAGGTGTGGTGCCTTCAGGATAGTTAGCCAGGTATAGTGTAGTTAGGTGTGGGTGGCTTCAGTATAGTTAGCCAGGTATAGTGTAGTTAGGTGTGGGTGGCTTCAGTATAGTTAGCCAGGTATAGTGTACTTAGGTGTGGGTGGCTTCAGGATAGTTAGCCAGGTATAGTGTAGTTAGGTGTAGGTGCCTTTAGTATAGTTAGCAAGGTATAGTGTAGTTAGGTGTGGGTGGCTTCAGTATAGTTAGCCAAGTATAGTGTAGCTAGGTGTAGGTGCCTTCATGATAGTTAGCCAGGTATAGTGTAGTTAGGTGTGGTGCCTTCAGGATAGTTAGCCAGGTATAGTGTAGTTGGGTGTAGGTGCCTTCAGGATAGTTAGCCAGGTATAGTGTAGTTGGGTGTAGGTGCCTTCAGGATAGTTAGCCAGGTATAGTGTAGTTAGGCGTAGGTGCCACTCACCTCCCTCCAGTGGCGGTGTCTGGGGCTCCTCCTGGTCTCCCCTCCTCCAGCCACGCTGCGAGTGCAGATGGACACTCTAATGAAGGCTCCGGAGTCCTGCGAGCGAAGGGGGCCCAGGCCAGCGCCGCCCCCAGCTGTGGCATCACAGCGGCGTCGTCCTCTCCCGCTGTACCGCCCCTCTCCGCCTTTTCCGATTGGCCAGCGGCTGGCAGCAGATTCTGCCAGCTGCAAAATTTTACATGACGCGATCTACCAAATAGGCGGTCGCGATCTACCGGTAGATCGCGATCGACCTATTGGGCACCCCTGGCTTAGAGGGACGTAAGAGGTAGAAAAAGAGAGAGAAGCTGTCGCTTTTCCTGCCGGGGAGAGGAATCAATGATCAGGCAGCATGTCCCGATTCATTGATTCCTGGGCTAACGATCCGCGGCCGGGAGAATGCGCGTGATTGGCCACAGGAGCGCACATGGTTAGATGGGACCTAAACCGAGAAGGATATGGATTTTTTTCCTATTAAAATAATACCAGTTGCCTGACTGTCCTGCTAATCCTGTGTTTTTAATACATTTGGCCACAGCCCCTCAACAAGCATGCAGATCAGCTGCTCTGGCTGAAGTCAGACTGGATTAGCTGCATGCCTGTTTCAGGTGTGAGATTCAGATACTACTGCAGCAAATTGATCAGCAGGAGAGTCAGGCAACTGGTATTGTTTAAAAGGAAACATCCGTATCCCTCTTAGTTTAGGTTCCCTTTAATGTCAATATAAAAACAATATACCCCATTTATCCAAGACACATTGAATACACTCAACTAATTACAGTATAACCTTTGATGGATAAATGAATAAAAAATAATTATAAGTACATATGAGAATACGTTAAATGATCTGTAAATAAATAAATACCATTAAAATCCTATGCTAATATAAAAGTAACTAACAAATGCTAATTTCAGCCCACGGACATATGAGTAGATATAGAACAAATGTTTCACGGATTATAAACGGCTTAAACTTCTGTCCATTCCCAAACTCCTGTTAAAGTACTGGTACAGGTCATGCAGGGTAAACATTTTCTGCATTTGTAGAACCCGATTTCACCAAACAAGCTATATCCCTGGAATCTTGGCTACCTAATTTCACTGGATGTGAGGATATTTTTTTTAAATTAGGGACTTTCCTGAAGAGAATTTCTGGTTGATCAGGATGTAGGACCTATAACCGAATCCTCTTTCAACAGAGGAAGCGCCTGTACATGTCTTGATGAGCTCAGGGGAAAGTGACACTGGTGCGGTGTCCTGGCTGAGGTAATGCCTGATTCTCCTTCCTAGCCGGGCCTGATCTCCATGTGGTTACCACCCAATAGGCAGAACTTTTTTTTTTTTTAGTTCAATCTACAGGGATTATTTATATATGGTCTACACAGCACAGGGCTCACAAGCCCCTGATGACACCATAGTGAAACCAGTTGGGTGAGCAGCAGGTGGACTAGATGATGGTACTTATTTGTTTCTATATGTGAGTTCAGCTTATCAGGTCCTTATCGTAAGGATCCGTAAGTAAGTGCTCATATCTTTATACATTTTTAACTGAGTGTACTCAAATAGAATCCGTAAATGCTTTTAATATATAAGCGGTTTGCACTTTGAAGACATTTTTCTTCCATATATGATACCCGTGGATCACAATCAAATCAGTGTTGATGGGAGTGATTTGGTGGGAGAAGCTGAAAACTGAGGGAGCCCTCTGCCTCAATACTCTAGTGAGAAATGCATGTATTAGCCAGCTTGGACTCGGAACGGTGTCTCCATTATATTTGGGTGACACTGGACTTGAAGGGCCTTGTACTCATCTATAGCGCACCAATTAGCAATCACAGCACTAAATTCCCATCTTTCAAGATATTCCTCATAGCCTTTGTCACTACAGGCTTACATTCAGGTGGCCACGGAGTTCCCCCTTTCCCACAAATATTTTAGTTTTGATGGGGGGGGGGGGTTCTTTCTCCATGTCGCTGATGAAAGCAAAGGCCTGAGCTGTTTGAAGACTCATTGTATTGCAACTTGGAACGTCTGAGGAATGAACCTTGGCAAATTGGACATCATTAAAAGAGAAATGGCCCGACTCAAAATCGGATTATTGGGAATAAGCGAACTGCACTGGATAGACAATGGCTACTTCCAGATGGATGATTTCACCATTCATGACTCTGGTCATGATAACATCAAAAGAAATGGTGTGGCATTTATAGCCTGCAAGCAAGTCGCCCGCACTGTAGAAAGCTATTCAACGATCGGTGACTGTGTCATTTCCATCCGTATTCAAGGAAAACCTGTCTACATTACAATTCTGCAGGTCTATGCCCCTACATCTGATGCATCAGAGGATGAAATTTAACAATTCTATTCCGACCTCCAACAAGCACTGCGACAAGTATCTAGGAAAGACATAATTTACATCATGGGGGATTTCAATGCATAAGTCGGCTGCCAAGAAGAACAAGGCATAGCTGGCAAGTTTGGTCTGGGTAATAGAAATGATGCGGGTGACCGCTTAGTGCAGTTTTGCCAGGAAAATGGACTCAAAATCATGAACACGTGGTTCATGTAACACGAATTTCAATCAATCATCATTGAAACGGCAGTAAAAACTATCCCACAAAAGAAGCCAGAGAAGAAATGCAAATGGCTAACAGAAGATACCATCAATCTCTCGGTGCAGAGAAGAGCAGCCAAAGTTGCGGGTAATCGAGAGGAGACTGCGAGTTTAAATGCAGAATGTCAGCGAGGCAGGACAAAGAAATATTTTGGAACAATTGATGCAAATTACTGGAAGAGGATTTTGTGAGGGGTCATACCAGAAATACTTTTGCACAAGTAAAAAAGTTTAGAACACACTTCTCAGCACGTAAAGGGACCATCAAAGATAAAAAAAGCAAAGATCTGACTGACCAATGCGCATCAAAAACAGATGGCAGGAATATACAGAAGAACTGTATGCTCACAAGAGTGTACTTCCATTGATTCAAGAAAAGGAAACTGTGACATCTGAATCGGAGCCAACCATCCTCTCAGAAGACATTGCATGAGCAATAAGACAATTACCCAACAACAAGGCCCCGGACATTGACAGAGTCCCATTTGAAATGCGAAGACCCATACCGATTGCATCCATCACTGCAATATGCCAGAAGATCTGGGAAACCAACACATGGACAAAAGAATGGAACCGGTCAGGTTTATTCCTTTGCCAATGAAGGGAGATTCTGAAGATTGCTCTAATTACCGCACAATTGCCATCATTCCTCACATGAGCAAAGTGCTTCTTAAGATCATACATCAACGCCTCAATCCAGTCATTGACAGAGAGTTACCTGATGATCAGGCAGGTTTTAGAAGAGGTCGTTGCACTGCCAATCATATTGCGAACCTTCGATGAATCTTGGTGAAATCCCACGAATTTCAGAAGAATGTCTGTTCTTTATTGACTATAAAAAAGCCTTTGATTGTGTCAAACACGATAAGCTGTGGAAAGCCTTAGGTGAACTGGGCGTGCCAACTCATCTGGTTAAACTGATAAGATCACTATATGACGGCCAAGAAGCCACAGTGCAAACACCCTATGGAGACACGGATTGGTTAAAAATTGGTAAAGGTGTGAGGCAAGGTTGTATCCTATCCCTCTTCCTGTTTAATATTTACACCGAAGTGATCATGAGAAAATTGAATCTTGAGGAAAAAGAAATTGGTGGAGGAAACATCAGTAACCTTTGGTATGCTGATGACACAACTCTTCTCTCAGAAACGGCGGATGGTCTGCAGCATCTGATTAATCGAATCAAAGATGAAAGTGCAAAGTTAGGCCTACACCTGCATATCAAAAAGACCAAGATCATGACAACAGTAGGTGACGCCAATATCAAGATAGCAGTTGACAATGAAAAGATTGTGTGTGCAGAAATTCACCTTCCTCTGCTTTCAGATCGATCGAAATGGTGATTGTAGTCATGAAATAAAAATGTCAGATAACCCTCGGCAGGAACGCGATGGTAAGCATGAACCAAGTATGGAAAAGCAAAGACATTAGCATTACCACCAAATGTAGACTGGTTCATGCCATTGTTTTCCCCATAACTATGTATGGCTGTGAAAGTTGGACCCTGAGAAAAGCAGATAGAAGAAAAATCTACTCCTTCGAGTTGTGGTGCTGGCAACAGTTGGTTCGCATTCCATGGACGGCAAGAATGACGAACAAAGAAGTACTGGAACGTATAAGACCAGACATGTCACTGGAAGGCAAGATCACCAGACGCAGACTCACATATTTCGGCCACGTGATGCGATCAAATTCCTTAAGACCTAATGCTAGGACTGATCAGTGGCAAAAGGCGACAAGGTCACCAGAGAACGCGTTGGCTTGACACCATCAAAGCTGACACAGGATTGAGCTTAACCTCTTGAGGACCATGGGCTTAAACCCCCCAGTGACCAGGCTATTTTGTTAAAAATTGGTCGCTGCAGCTTTAAGGCCAAGCTGCAGGGCCGCACAACACAGCACATAAGTGATTCCCCCCCCTCCTTTTGTCCCCACCAACAGAGCACTCTATTGGTGGGGTCTGATCGCCCCTGCAGTGGTTTTTTATATATATATATATATATATATATATATATATATATATAGTTTTTTGGGGGTTTTTTTAATTAAATTTATGTATTTTTTGTATTTATTTTTTCCCTCCGTCCCTCCCACCCCCCAGGCAGCCAATAACGGCGATCGGCTGTCATAGGCTTCAGCCTATGAGAGCTGATCGCTCTCTTGTCCCCAGTACAGCGCTGCTGCAGATCGCAGCGCTGTACAGTACAATTAAGCGGCGGTTTCGCCGTTACAGTCTCCCAAACGGCGATCGCCGCTCGGAGACTGAAGCTCCGCTCCGCCCACCAAGCAGGAGATGCGCACGCAGCATGCCCGCAATCTCCTGCAAATGTAAGCCCCAGGACTTTACGCCAATCGGCGTTAGGCGGTCCTGGGGCTGCCGCCGTGGCCACGCCCATTAGCGTGACACGGTCGGCAACTGGCAGAAATGGTACAAGATCGGACAGAGTGGAGAGAGCTAACCCATACAATCACCAAGAGTCTGACACAACTGAATGGATATCATCATCATCATCATCATAATCTTTCTCCAAAGATTCAGAGTTTCCTTTTGGAAAAATTTTCACCAACCCACGTCAACCTCTACGTGGGTTGGTGGGAAGAGCTCCATCATTTATGGAGACATGAACCCTTTTTTGGAAACATATAGCCTGGTATGGTCATATATATATTTTTGTTGGTTTGGCAAGGTACAGAGGATTTATTGGTGAATTTTGTGACCTACCTGAATAGGAACAATCTTGCATTCAATTCGCACCACACCTACATTAATTTCTTGATATAATTACCCTGATGGTTCGATCAGTACCAACTCCATAAAGACTTAAGCTGGCCATACACTAGGCCGATTACCCGCCGATCGACAGCAGATTCGATCACTGGGATCGAATCTGCTGTCAAATCGTTCATGCAACACGCTAATTTTCGATCTATTTTGGCCTGAAATAGATCGGTCGCGTCGTGCGGAAAATTACCGTCAATCGCCGCAGGTAAGAAGCGCATCGCTAGCGGCGTACAACTGACGCAGGTATAAATTACCTGAAGCTGGCTCCCGGCTGGCATCTTCTCCGCATCAGCTTCCGCATCCAGCACAACTTCCTGTGTCACTGCAGTGACAGCGGAAGTACAAATAGAGGGCGCTCTATTTGAACTTCCGCTTTCACTGAAGTGACAAAGTTATGCTGGATGCCGGGATGCGGAAGCTGATACGGAGAAGATGCCCGGGACCAGGCTTCAGGTAATGTATGCGGGGGCCCAGGGGCGACAGCGGCAGCTCAACAGATGGTGAATCTGTTTCAGGCTGAAATCGATTCACAATCTGATTGCAGTAAAGGCAGCCATACGATCCCTTTCTGATCAGAGAGGGATCTGTTGGTCGAATCTGATGGCAAATCGACCAGTGTATGGCTACCTTTAAGGTGGCCATACACATCTAGATGTGCAGCAGATTCAACCATTAGATAGATTTCTGGCAGATGCCTGTCAAATTGAATCTGACAAAAATCTATCTGATGTGTGCCACACACTAGGAACAGATTTCCAATAGATTTCATTCTGAAATCTATTGAAAATCTATATAAATGCATTATTGGACCATTAGATCCAATGCAACTCTATGGGCCATCGATCTGCTGTCAGTAGCAGATCGACCTAGATTTTCCATCCTGTCATATCAAATCAATCGAAATCCGGCCGCAAATCGATCCAATGGGGAATTTGATAGAATCTCTCAGCCTTTTTACCCTGGAGAAATTCTGCAAATATGTTTTGGATCTCTAGGAACCCCTGCAAGTAATTTTGGGATTTCAAGAAACCCCTGATTTTTTTTGGGGGGGCGGGGGGCAGGTGGCGGTTTATGTCACTACCCCCTATTACAGTGCTCTTAATTATGTCTCCTTATTGTAGTGCTTTTTATTAATGTGCTCATTATTAATTGAATGCTTTTTACAGTAACCCCTATTATAGTGTGCTCCCTATCATACACCCAACTCCCATGATGGGAAAAAAATGCCAAGGAACCCCTGCAGAATACCGTATATACTCGCAAGCAAGCCGACCCGCATATAAGCCGACCCCCCAACTTTTACCTGGAAAAACAGGGAAAACATGATTGACCCTCATATAAGCCAGGGATAGGAAATGCTGTCTGTGTGATTTCCCCCCCCCCCCCCCCAGTGTGTCCTAGTATAGCTAGCATAGTGCCCAGTATGGGTAGGTGGTTCCTCAGTATAGCTAGTAAAGTTCCCAGTATAGCTAGTATAGTGCCCAGTATGGGTAGGTAGTGCCCCAGTATAGCTAGTATAGTGCCCAGTATGGGTAGGTAGTGCACCAGTATAGCTAGTATAGTGCCCAGTATGGGTAGGTAGTGCACCAGTATAGCTAGTATAGTGCCCAGTATGGGTAGGTAGTGCCCCAGTATAGCTATTATAGTGCCCAGTATAGCTAGTATAGTGCCCATTATAGCTAGTATAGTGCCCAGTATAGCTAGTATAGTGCAAAGTATAGCTAGTACAGTGCCCAGCATAGCTAGTATAGTGCCCAGTATGGGTAGGTAGTACAGCACTCCCCCCCCCCCCCCCCCCCCCCCCCCCCCCCCCCCCACGGCCGCTGCTGCTATTACCTTAGCTCGGCGCTGCTTCTATACCCCTGTCCTGCTCCTCGTAGTAATGAATTCACAGCAGCGCGCCCCACGGCGGCTACTGTGATGAGGGAGAAAGCCGTAGAGAGAGTGGCTTCCTGTAGCGGCAATGTGTATGTGTTACTATGGGAACCGCTCTCTCTCTCTACGGCTCCCTCCCTCATCACCGCAGCCGCCGTGGGGCGCGCTGCTGTGGATTACGAGCAGGACAGGGGAATAGAATCGGCGCCGAGCTAAGGTAATAGCAGCGGTGGAAGCGTGTGGGCTTCATTTCTATAACAAGACTTGCAAGCAAGCCGACCCCCCAACTTTTGACCCACTTTTTGGGGTCAAAAATTCGGCTTGCTTGTTAGTATGTAAGGTACTCGCGGAACCCTGGTTGAGAGAGCCTGGTCTAAGGACTAAAACCTTGCTTTTGCATGCCAACACTTGTAGGGAGAGTAAAGTGAACCTCCGGACTAAAAATCTACTCAGCAGAACTTAAAAGGCTTGGTGTTTAACAGTTTCACAGCATCAGAACTTTGTTTTTCTTACCAAAGCATCATTTTTAGCAGCATTTTTTTTTTCCCTGATGCTGTGCAGAGCTTCATGGGATTTCCTATGTTGTTGTTCACGTTGCCTAGCAACTGGGAGAGGTGCTCAGGACAGTTGGAACTGTGTCTCAGGCTCCCTGTCACCTTTCAACCAAAAAGATGGCTGCCATCATAAAATCAAACATTTGCCTGTTCTTTTGAAACTGTGGGTAAAAGATTATATTACCTATCTATTTTAATCAACATAACTAATGTAACTAATGTAACTTAATGACCGTATGTTTGTTTAGGCTGGAGTTCCTCTTTAAAGGAGTTAAAAGGAGTTGTCAGGCAATTTTAAATAAAATAAACGCTACTTACCGGGGACCTCCCTCGCCGCATCTCTGCAAGCAGCCGTTTGCCGGAGCTCCGACCCAGTCCCCGGCGATGACGTCAGAGCGACCTGGAGGTCGCTCTGTACTGCGCCTGCGCGATCTGCGCTGTCAATCACCGCCACGTGGGCCGGAGCGGACTGCGCAGACGCAGAACTACAACTCTCACATAGTACAACCTGAAATCTGACAATAACGTGCCTAAAAGTTTGCTTACTAAAGTTATTGACAAGAATATTAAAAACAAATTGTATAGGCTTTAGTTTAAATAATAACTACTTATATAGACACAATCCTCTCCTGCCTACTGTGCATCAAAGGAGGATGGTCCTTCCTTGGCTACTGCAGCTAGGCTTTCCAAGGCTTTCCAATCTACACTGGCTGTTTGTAAACAAAACGGTCATCTCTTGTCTGTCTAATGTTAGACATACACTATTCAATTTTTGGTAGATGGGTAAAGGAAATTTGGAAGATACTGCTTACTCTTTCTAGCACCGTGCACCAGCAGATATTGTAATATTCATTACTCTGCTGCAGCTCCTGACATTAAGCTTGCCAAAGCATTATAAAGCTACGCAAATAATGTTCACATACTGCTTCTGCCCGCGCTCCCACCAACATCCATTGGGCAAGTTCCTCCATATATGATCAATGATTTAATCGTAATTGTCAGTTTGATAACGTCTGTTTGGAAGCAGGGTAATAGCCGTCTTTAATGCTGGGAACCCCCTCCCTGACTAGCAAAATCCATGCCTTCTGTACCCCCTGCCATTTTTGAGGTAGACCATAGATCTTGTCACTATTGTTTTTAGCTGCTAACATGGGCTTAGAATAGTTAGAATATAGTTTCTGAATTTCCTAGATGGGGAAGTCCAGTTAAGTTTTTACTTGGTGGAGTTTTTTTTAGGTTTTAGTTTTGTGGAGCAAAGAGATAATTGTACCTGTATGACTAATATGCTTTAATAAAAAATCAGTACAGTAAAACCCCCCTTGTAGTGAACTTCAAGGAACTTGAACGTACACTATATTCATATAGGCACATGGACTGGGCATGAGGACTGACTTTGCTATAGGTAGATGTTTACTATAATGAGATTGTAATGTATTTGGTTTCCTTGTAAATTAATATAGATTGATTTTAAATGTTGTTTTTTTGTTTTCTTTTGTTTAGGGAACCCATTTTGTGTTAAGAACATTGGACCGGGAGACGTTGAGCTGGTTTTCACAAGAATGAAACCATTTAGTGAATGACAAGTTGACCATAGCACACATTCAACATTTTTCATTTATCTAAAGTCTGTTTTATACACTGTTAAAATGTTCTTTTTGTAATTGTTAAGTTTGTTTGGTTATTTTCAACCACTGCCAACAGTAATGCCTGGTACACACCATGCAATTTCCCATCATATAGATGGGGTGATAATTTCTGACAGATCCGATCGGAGTTCTGATCGTTTTTCTGATCACGTCTATGCAAATCAATCAAAAACCAATCGGAAATCAAATCGGACCTGTAGAAAATTATCTATTAGACCCATCTATCTGACGGGAAATTGCATGGTGTGTACCAGGCTTAAAAGGAACCAACATAGGACAGACTTTACAGTAGCTGTGCAATTCACCTTCCCAGTGTCCTAAAGCCACAACAGAATCCTCCTCAGCTAACAAGCCATCCAGTTGCTGTTGTCTGCTGATAAGAAATCAGAGTAATGAGAGGTATTAAAGTGAACCGTGTCGCTGGTTTGGCAGATCCTCTGTGAAAATCTAAATATCTGCTAGTGATGATTACTATCTATGCACACATTGGCTACACATAGCTTTTCATGGCATTTGCATATGGTAAAGTAAATATTGTTGAGGGAGTTCTAGTACAAAGCAATTCATTTAAATCCTGGTAATCTTTCAGCTTACACATTCTAGAAGTCGGGATGTTTTCGGTAAACGACAGCTGCAATTGTATTAAATACACATTGCATTCTTGTTGTTTTTTGTTTTGGGGGGGGGGGGGGGGGGTTCATGTGCATAATGACATGGCTCTGCATTGTTCTATCGCCGCTGCCAGTCCCACCTTTGCTCTGCTGTCCCCCTGAGAATATTGCCAGGCTAGCTACAATCTGCTTGGCACTAGCCTGCTTTGTGTTTACCTGAGGCTTGTCAATCATTCTCCTGCGCATTGCTGTCTCTATTACAGGCTCTCTCCACCGCTCCCCGCCTCTGCTAGCTTCCTCCAGTCGGAAGCCAAGCCGGAACCCAGGATGTACTCCCTGGGTTGGGGCTTGGCTTCTGATTTTCAAGAATCTAGCAGAGGCGGGGAGCGAGTAATCGAGGCGGCAATGGGCAGGAGCGTGACTGACAAGCCTCCAGTAAACAAAGCAGGCTAGCGACAAGCAGATGACGCTAGCCTGGCGATATTTTTGGGGGACAGCAGAGTGCAGGGGGTACTGGCAGACCTACACAGATGCAGGTCATTGTGCACATGACATGCCTCTGGGTCCTGTTAAGATTATCAATGTTCCACCTCGGGTTCACATTAAAGTGAACTAACTCATCCAAGTGCTACAGAAAAAGAAAAAAATGACTGGAAAATCTGGCAAGTACCTTATTGCAGTACCTTGTGTAGCTAGCATTCACATAAATATCAGCTGAGTTGGAATTGGTTTGTTCTTTTAAACATTGCTACCCTTCTCTAACGGCACTAAGTGTCTGCAATAATAAAAATCTCATACTATTTGGAAGCAATCTATAGCCTCTGTCCCTTTAGGGGCCTATAGCTACTGGGTTTTTTTTAATTATTATTTGAAACTCTTACTGATCATGTAACTACAAGAGGTCATAACCTTTTCCTGCTGCTCAATAAGTTGAAACACATTAATAAGCACTAAATACAGACATCCATGTAGCATAACAGTAAATTAATAAATCCAAGGAGTACACTAAAGAGTTAAATAGGGACTTGTCCCTCAGTTTAAAAAAAAAAAAAACCTGTTAAAAACCACAGAACAGTGATGATTAGGTGTTGGCACATAAAATATTGTAAAAGTACCACAATAAACATATTAAACAAGTCACTTTATCAACAGACCGGTCCATAATTGTATTATACTGAAAAGTAAATTGTTGACAGCACAATATGTGTCACCGAATACAGGCTGCAGTAATGAGAGCCAGACACTAAATGATACATTGTAAGATAGTCCACTTGCCCAGGGTCTGAAGGCTAGAGATAGGTTGCTGCAATGTGTCCCGTTGCCACCATGCCTCATGAATATCACAAATTCAATCTGCTTCGCCTGAGGTCTCCTGGGTTAAAGGATACCCGAAGTGAAGTGACATGATGAGATAGACATGGGTATGTAGCTGTGTTCCTTTTTTTCTTTCTCTGTCTGAAAGAGTTAAATGTCAGGTATGTAAGTGGCTGACTCAGTCCTGACTCAGACAGGAAGTGTCTACAGTGTGACCCTCACTGATAAGAAATTCAAACTATAAAACACTTTCCTAGCAGAAAATGGCTTCTGAGAGTAAGAAGAGATAACGGGGAATTTCTTATCAGTGATCAGTTATCACTGTAGACACTTCCTGTCTGAGTCAGGACTGAGTAAGGCACTTACATACCTGATATTTAACTCTTTCAGGCAGAGAAAGAAGGAAAAAAAACCGAACACAGCACAGTTATTTGTGTGCTAGGCACTGTATATACACATGTCTATGTCACATGTAACTTCGGGTATACTTTAAGCGGACTTTCTCTTATATTGTATCATTTAGCTGCTGTCACTTTATTTGGCTATCTGTCATTACTCCAGTCTTTTGTTTTTGTTTTTTTTACATACATTGTGCTATGCTTTTGGGCCTGTTTGTTGATTCAGTGACTTATTTGATAGGTTTATTTTAGTACTTATTCATATATCAATTATTTGTTGATGAAACGATTCCCATTGTTCTGTGTTTTTTTTTTTTGTTTTTTTTTTTTACTTGAGGGACAAGTCCCTAATAATTAATTCATGGATTTACTTTGATTTCCACTTGGAATCATTAATTTATTTTAATGCTATATGAATCTCAGTGTATTTATTGCCCATTGACAACATAAATACAATCGCTCAAAATGGGCAGCAGTAAAAGTTTTTTGAGGGGAAAGCCAAATTGCAGAACAAGTACAGCTATGGAGCCACCATGGTCTCTATTATTCTGGTGTTGACACAATCTGCAAACCACAGGTATTTCAAAAATTGGATCCGAAAGTATGCAGTAAATAAAAGCCCTAAACAGACTGATCATCTCTCCCTAATGATGACTTGGACCCTGGGTAATTAATTAGTCTTTTGCTTAGAGCAGAGGTTCTCAAAGTGGGTGCCGCGGCACCCTGGTGCACGATGAGCACATGTTCCAAATCCTCGACAGTCCTGTTCAGTTACACATGCAGGCTGCCTGTGTTCAGCGTGGAAGTGAATCCCTCTGCTCACTACCATTCTTCATTGCTCCCCACCACCCCTCACTCTGCTCTCCCTTCTAAATCCTCAATTAGTCAGAGGCCTTCCCGTAATTCCACAAGCATAATAAGGTAGATTTAGGCAGAGTTTGGAGGTAATATGGCGACCTAAAATTGTTTTTGCCAAGAGGTGCCTTGAAAAAAATCACTGGCTTAGAGGGTGAACCGCTCAGGTCACTTCAACAAAAGGTGTGAAGATTGTCATTTAGCCTTTTGTACACAGATCCGTTATCTGCACTAAATATTAGCATTGTTTAACTGTAAAAATTGTATGTTTGCAAATCCTGTTGTAATTTTATTTGTTTGGCATCTTCTTTTCATGAGGTGCTATGTTAAAAGCATGTTTGAGTCTTTCTGGACTTGTGATGTTAATATTATTGTAACGTTGGGATAATTGTATTGTGAATGCCTTTTCAATGTGTGCTAAATTAAACTGCTTGTTGCAATGTTCTTTTTTTTTTCTTAGCGTTTTATTTGGCAATGACCATTGGCCTTGCTTTTGCATAGCTTATACAAGTACTGTATACATTTTTATACACTCACCTAAAGGATTAATAGGAACACCATACTAATACGGTGTTTGACCCCCTTTTGCCTTCAGAACTGCCTTAATTCTACGTGGCATTAATTCAACAAGATGCTGAATGCATTCTTTATGGAAATGTTAGCCCATATTGATAGGATAGCATCTGATTTGTGGGATGCACATCCAGGGCACAACGCTTCCGTTCCATCACATCCAAAGATGCTCTATTGGGTTGAGATCTGGTGACTGTGGGAGCCATTTTAGTACAGTGAACTCATTGTTATGTTCAAGAAACCAATTTGAAATGATTCAAGCTTTGTGACATGGTGCATTATCCTGCTGGAAGTAGCCATCAGAGGATGGGTACATCGGTGGTCATGAAGGGATGGACATGGTCAGAGACAATGTTTAAGGTAGCCCGTGGCATTTAAACCAGGGCTGTGGAGTCGAGGAGTCAAAAAATAGTTCCTTGTGCTGCTTCTATAAAGCAGTCCCCTTATTTTTAGGGCCTGAGCCCACTAACGCAGTTGTACGCAGTTGTGTCCGCTTTTCAGCATCTGTAACATTGATGTGTTGCTGAAAGCGGACACACTGCGTTAGTGGGCTTAGGCCCTTAAGTCCGATATACATATCTGATTGTGACTGTACAGTATATATGATGTGTACAAAGGAATCTTGTGTATATATATATATATATTTATATATATATATATATATATTTATATATATATATATATGTATGTGTATACACACACACACTAAATAACATCTATGCTGTAAGAATAAAGCCTGATGTGTAGTTGTGTTTACACATAGAGATGGTCAATGAGATGGAAATAATTCTGCGTTGATGCTGGTTTATGCAAATGTATGCACTCCCTTTGCTCATGAAATCAAATATTTTGATATGTTGTTAAAATTTGGTTTGGTGACTACGAATTAAAGGGTATCTTAGATAAAAAGATACATACATATATACATACCTGGGGCTTCCTCCAGTCCCCTTCAGGCTAATCCAGTCGTTGTCCTCCTCCGCCACCTGGATCTTCTGCTATGAGTCCCGGTAATTCAGCCAGTCAGTGCAGTCAGGCCGCGTGCCACAGCCAGGAACATTCTGCACCTGCACAATAGTGCTGTGCAGGTCTAGTACGCTCCCAGCGGCGGAGTGTGTGCATGCGCACTACGCCCGACTGGCTCAAGTACCTGGACCCATAGCAGAAGATCCAGGTGGCGGAGGAGGACAGCAAGGGCCTGATTTAGCCTGAAGGGGGCTGGGGAAGCCCCATGTATGTATAAAACTTTATTTTCATCTGTCTCAAGTTTACTTTGTTACACAGTAGTACTATACTCTACATATGCACTCCCCACAGAGCTGCAGGGAATCCACTGACAATGTTGTGCACATTGAACGCAGAGGTGTTGTCTATCACCCATAAACCTGGTTCAGATTGTACATGAAGAATGTGTAATAGAGGAAGAATAGCCTCATTCCCCTGCAGAGTACCTGCACATCACTCTTATATGTACTCAGTTATATTGCCTAGGGCCTGATAGATGTTTGTTCCTGTCTTCAAGTACTCTTATCAAGGACTAGTTTTAGTCTGTGACTAAAAGTATTAGAGGCAGAAGATCAGCCGGCTAGCCAGGTAACTGGTATTATTTAAAAGAGAATAAATATGGCAGCCTCCATATCCCTCTCACTTCAGTTGTACTTTAACCACTTTCCCCCCGCCCGTACGAATTTCTCCGTCCCTTTTTCCATCCTTTAACCCCCAGGGACGGAGAAATCCGTACTTTGCGCACTCCCGCCGCTGTCTGCGCTCCCGCTCGTAAACACGCCGCCCGCCGCTAGTAAACACGCCGCCGCCCGCTCGCCCGGAGATCAATGAACGGGAAAATCCATTCCCGTTCGTTGATCTAAGCCCCGCAATGATCCGCTGCTCTCCGATGGGCAGCGCGATCATTGTGATCTTACCCAGCCTCCAAGTACTTCCTCCAAGCTTCCAGGACGCTTGGAGGTCGCATTAAAACAAAAAGTTACTGTGGCCATCTTGTGGCCAAATAGTAAACTACACCCTACACATTTTTCACATACAAATAAATTACTTTTACACAAACTCATTACCTCCCACACTCCCAATTTTTTTTTTTTTTTTTGTAATTAAAAAAAAATAAAAAAAATGTACAATAAAAAAAAAATACATAAATAGTTACCTTAGGGACTGAACTTTTTAAATATTTATGTCAGGAGGGTACAACACTGTTACTTTATAAACTATGGGCTTGTAATTAGGGATGGACGCAAAACTGAAAAAAATGCACCTTTATTTCCAAATAAAATATTGGCGCCAAACATTGTGATAGGGACAATTTTATAACAGTTTTATAATCGGGACAAAAGGGCAAATACATTTCATGGGTTTTAATTACAGTAGCATGCATTAATTAAAAACTATAATGGCCGAAAACTGAAAAATAATTAATTTTTTCCCAGATTTTTCCTATTTTCCCATTAAAACACATTTAGAATAAAATAATTCTTGGCATAATGTCCCACCTAAAGAAAGCCTAATTAGTGGTGGAAAAAACAAGATATAGATCGTTTAATTGTGATAAGTAATGATAAAGTTATAGACGAATGAATGGAAGGAGAGCTGAAAGGTGAAAATTGCTCTGGTGGTCAGGGGGTAAACCCCCTCGGTGGTGAAGTGGTTAAAATTCCTAAGCGTTGGCAGTTAAAAGATGCAATTCCTGTACATACTTTCAATCATCCAAATTGTAATGTGCACTTTAGTAGAGTTTTTGGAATCCTAACCTGAGGAGTCGGAGGATTTTTGTACAGACTCCACAGCCCTGATTTAAATGATGCCCAATTGGCACTAATGGGCCTAAAGTGTGCCAAGAAAACATCACATACACCATCACACCACCACCACCAGTCTGCACAATGGTAACAAGGCATGATGGATCCATGTTCTCATTCTGTTTACGCCAAATTCTGACTATCGAGACTCATCAGACCAGGCAACATTTTTCCAGTCTTCAACTGTCCAATTTTTGGTGAGCTTGTGCAAATTGTACCTTCTTTTTCCTATTTGAAGTGGAGATGAGTGGTACCCGGTGGGGGTCTTCTGTTGTTGTAGCAATCGGCCCATTCTCCTCTGACCTCAACAAGGCATTTTCGCCCACAGGACTGCCGCATACTGTGTTTTTCCCTTTTCACACCATTCTTTGTAAACCCTAGAAATGGTTGTGGTGAAAATCCCAGTAACTAAGATTGTGAAATACTCAGACCGGCCCATCTGACACCAACAACTATGCCGCGCTCAAAATTGCTTAAATCACCCTTCTTTCCCATTCTGACATTCAGTTTGGAGTTCAGGAGATTGTCTTGACCAGGATCACACCCCTAAATGCACTGAAGCAACTGCCATGTAATTGGTTGATTAGGTAATTGCATTAATGAGAAATTGAACAGGTGTTCCTAATAATCCTTTAGGCAAGTGTACATCAGTGACAGGTAACTTTGATGTTATTGCTCTCCCTGTACACTACACTACACATTAGTGTGTTAAAATGGGGACCAATTCGATAATGCACTCTACTCGCTATTAATTTTACCTCCTTTTTCGGCCTCTAATGTAGCAATACACAGGTTGTTGTTTTTTTCTCTGTGCTTATACCAAACCTAAACTAGTTTCAGTGTGTACAGTTCTCTGTTTTGAAAAGGTGCTTCTAGAATATGTTCATACCTGCATTAAAGAGTAACTGTCAGGCTGCAAAAGCTAATTTAAACCTCTATTCTCCTGTGTTAAACAGTTTAGAAGGAAGTCAAAAAGGCAATACTGAAGTTAAAAATCTCTCTTACTGTGATGTGTGCTGACAGCAAGGCTCTGTATTCCCAAGCCCATAAAAAGGACGAGAGGACGCATACCATACAGCAAAGCATTCTGGGGCCCTCCCCTCGGCTGCTAGTGAGAAGTAGGCTCAAGTTACAACAGCATGTCCAGCTAACAGCCCTGATAAATCTCCAGGCAGAGTACACTGGCGGAGTCCGCTATTGTTCCTAGCCACATGGCTAGTTAATATTCACTGCACAGTACTGTTATTCAGTACGAGCTTTTCTGTGAGTGGAATCATCAGGAAGCAGGCAGGACATGACGACACAATTGGCTTTATAGGAGACAGACAAACATGGAACCTGCCATGAGCTGTCAGGAGCATCAATCTCTGCATATACTATATACAAATTATGTGAAGTACAAACGTGGACAGTGAAATGCATATGTAATGTAAGTACAGCCAATATTTAGCTACTGATATATGTGTTTATTTTCTCTGAGACCTTATACCTAACAGCTCCTCTTTAAGCAAGTGACTAGAAAACCTGAGCTACATGGTTGTTCTGGGTCAGTAATTTAGAATGTATATTCCATTTTGGGGATTCACATATTATCCAAGTAAATTATTGTTAAAAGGAAATCATGACACATTTCATATTTGTTTAACCGATTCCAGACTGAGTTTAAATCTACGTCCTACATGTGGCTGCGCGGCTCTGACAAGACGTAGATTTCAACAATCGCCACTGCGCAGTCACGCCGCTCCCGCCGATTGCGTAGTTTTTCCCCGCTTACTGACTACTCTCCGCACATTCTTGCCGCTGAGCTGGTCAGGAGCCAATGAAAGCGGCTCCTGACCGGTGCACAGCGCTCTGCCGTCATAGAGAGGGGAGAGCAGTGGGACTGCACGGAGATTCGGCAGTAAGCACTGCTTTGCTGTACCAGCAGTCTCTGGTCCTTAAGGGGCCAGAGACAGCTGGTACGTAACAGGTTAATTGGCTTTCTTTTAACCACTTCAGTACCAAGACATAAAACCCTCTTAAAGGACAGATGCGAGCTAAAAAAAAAACAGGATCTACTTACTAGCTACATGATTCCCCTCTCCCGGCGGCGTCTTACTCACCTTTCCGATCGCTTCCGGCGCATTAGCCCATCCGGAAATCGCTTTCTGAACGGGATTTCTTGGACGGCTTCCCCTGTCGTCATGGCGACGATCGTGATGATGTCATCGGGAGTCCCGATCCACTGATTGGCCAGGCTGCGCAGGGGTCTCGGGAGGGGGGGCCCCTTACAAAGCGGGTAGCGGCGCATCGGCGGCGAGTGTCCCCCACACGCAGCTAGCAAAGTGCTAGCTTCGTGTTTTAAAAAAAATAATAATTTAAATCGGCCCAGCAGGGCCTGAGCGTCGCCCTCCAGCGGTCATGGACGAGCTGAGCTCGTCCATACCGCCAAGCAGGTTAAAGGGAACCTTAACTGAGCTAAGAAAAAAGTGTTTCACTTACCTGGGGCTTTCCCCAGCAACCTGCAGATGTCCTGTGCCTGCGCCATCTCTAAAAGATTCTTCGGTCCCCGGCAGGCTGCTAGTTTCTTTTTTTGGCAGTGTGCATGTGCGGCTCTGGCCCTACGCGTACTTGATTGCGCTGCTGCTGCTGTGGCCGTCCTGCGCAGGCACAGAATGCATGCTATGTAGCACGTGTACTGCGCAGAGTGGCGGTGGGAGCGCAATTGAGTACATGTGTGGCCAGTGCCTTGCAGGCTCCCCCTCCTTATAATTAATTTTTATCCTTTTTAAAGCACAGAACTAAAAAACTGAAAAAATACTAAACATCTACCCCTTATAGTTTTTGAATAGTGCTACTGTACATAAAATCTTTATAAAATCTTTACAATGTTTTGGGCTAGTTCTCCCTTTTATCACAAACTATGTTCCTGTAATAATTTATTGATGAAGATTTTAAATAAAGGTGGGTATTTACTACAGTGTTACTTGCTCACCTTGAACTGCAAAAATTAAGTATTTTTAATGGTACAAATTTAGAGAGCAAGGGTTAACGGAAAAGGTTAATTAAAGGGAACCTAAACTGAGAAGGATATGGATTTTTCCTTTTAAAATAATACTCGTTGCCTGACTCTTCAGCTGATCCTGCATCTCTAATACGTTTAGCCACAGCCCCTCAACAAGCATGCAGATCACTCCCCAACTTCACTTACTCTCCCTTTCCTCCTCCCCAGCTACACTCTCCCGTTTCATCTTTTACCGCCACAGTTTACTTTAAATAATTTTTCCCCACACAAAAGTCATCATGTTGGACTATGCTGTACAGTGTACATCCTGCAACATGTATGCATGCCTTGATCAGCGGATTGAGGGTGTTTACTGTTGCCCTGGGTGTGTGAGACGCATACACAACATGGAGAAGAGCTTGGATCTCACGATCCAGACACTGGATGGAGCCGTTGAAGATGAGGAGGGTGGAGTACAGCCGGACCAAAAAGCAGAGGCAGCCACTAGTTGGGTCACAGTTAGAAGGGGTAGGGGAAAAAGTGGCAGGGAGGCTAGTCCCGAGTTGTCCCTCACTAATAAGTATGCTTGTTTGCGTAATATTGGGGAGGATGATTCAGGAGTAGCAATGCTGCAGCAGGATGTGCTCCTTAGCAACCAAGGGGCAGACTGTTGTAACGAGAAAGGGAATAGGAGTGCAGCTAAGGCTAGACAGGTACTGGTGGTAGGGGATTCAATTATTAGGCGCACAGATCAGAGGCGTAGCTAGGGTTTTCAGCGCCCGGGGACAAAGACTATTAATGCGCCCCCTAAGGTGAAGGGTCGTGACCAAATGTGGTTATGGGTACTCCACATTTGGTCACGCCCCTTCAAATGTACATGGAGGTTAGCAGGCTCACGCTCACCCACCCTCCCTCAGTATGTACCTTCCAGCATGTTCCAAGACAAATTCAGCAATCATGAGCCCCCCCATCAAGACAAATTCCGCAATCATGAGCAAACATGAGGCCCCCAACGAGACAAATTTAGCAATCCTGAGGCCCCCAACAAGACAAATTTAGCAATCCTGAGGCCCCCAACAAGACAAATTCAGCAATCATGAGGCCCCTAACAAGACAAATTCAGCAATCATGAGGCCCCTAACAAGACAAATTCAGCGATCTTGAGGCCCCCAACAAGACAAATTCAGTAACCATGAGGCCCCCAGCAAGACAAATTCAGCAGTCATGAGGCACAAAAATAGACAGCATTTCACATAAATAGGCAGAATGTCCCCTTAATATGGTAGACACCTCTCACCTGGCAGCAGTTCCCCAAAATACACTCAATCTGACAGCAGTGCTTGCCCAAAAATAGGTAGCCCCAGGTCTATAGGTGGCCAGCAGTATAGATGTCCCCAGAACAGGTAGCCAGGGGTAGAGATGTCCACAGAACAGGTAGCCAGGGGTATATGTGCCCAGTATATGTAGGCAGGGGTATGTGTCCCCAGTATATGTAGCCAGAGGTATATGTGCCCAGCATATGTAGCCAGGGGTATAAATGCCCAGTATATGTAGCCAGGGGTATATGTACCCAGTATATGTAGTTAGGGGTATATGTGCCCAGTATATATAGGCAGGGGTATATGTGCCCAGAGTAGGTAGCCAGGGGTATATGTGCCCAGAGTAGGTAGCCAGGGGTATATGCCCAGTATATGTAGGCAGGGGTATATGTGCCCAGAGTAGGTAGCCAGGGGTATATGTGCCCAGAGTAGGTAGCCAGGGGTATATGCCCAGTATATGTAGTTAGGGGTATATGTGCCCAATATATGTAGGCAGGGGTATATGTGCCCAGAGTAGGTAGCCAGGGGTATATGTGCCCAGAGTAGGTAGCCAGGGGTATATATGCCCAGTATATGTAGTTAGGGGTATATGTGCCCAATATATGTAGGCAGGGGTATATGTGCCCAGAGTAGGTAGCCAGGGGTATATGTGCCCAGAGTAGGTAGCCAGGGGTATATATGCCCAGTATATGTAGTTAGGGGTATATGTGCCCAATATATGTAGGCAGGGGTATATGTGCCCAGAGTAGGTAGCCAGGGGTATATGTGCCCAGAGTAGGTAGCCAGGGGTATATGCCCAGTATATGTAGGCAGGGGTATATGTGCCCAGAGTAGGTAGCCAGGGGTATATGTGCCCAGAGTAGGTAGCCAGGGGTATATGTGCCCAGAGTAGGTAGCCAGGGGTATATGCCCAGTATATGTAGGCAGGGGTATATGTGCCCAGAGTAGGTAGCCAGGGGTATATGTGCCCAGAGTAGGTAGCCAGGGGTATATGCCCAGTATATATAGGCAGGGGTATATGTGCCCAGAGTAGGTAGCCAGGGGTATATGTGCCCAGAGTAGGTAGCCAGGGGTATATGTGCCCAGAGTAGGTAGCCAGGGGTATATGCCCAGTATATATAGGCAGGGGTATATGTGCCCAGAGTAGGTAGCCAGGGGTATATGTGCCCAGAGTAGGTAGCCAGGGGTATATGTGCCCAGAGTAGGTAGCCAGGGGTATATGCCCAGTATATATAGGCAGGGGTATATGTGCCCAGAGTAGGTAGCCAGGGGTATATGTGCCCAGAGTAGGTAGCCAGGGGTATATGCCCAGTATATGTAGGCAGGGGTATATGTGCCCAGAGTAGGTAGCCAGGGGTATATGTGCCCAGAGTAGGTAGCCAGGGGTATATGTGCCCAGAGTAGGTAGCCAGGGGTATATGTGCCCAGAGTAGGTAGCCAAGGGTATATGCCCAGTATATATAGGCAGGGGTATATGTGCCCAGAGTAGGTAGCCAGGGGTATATGTGCCCAGAGTAGGTAGCCAGGGGTATATGCCCAGTATATGTAGGCAGGGGTATATGTGCCCAGAGTAGGTAGCCAGGGGTATATGTGCCCAGAGTAGGTAGCCAGGGGTATATGTGCCCAGAGTAGGTAGCCAGGGGTATATGCCCAGTATATGTAGGCAGGGGTATATGTGCCCAGAGTAGGTAGCCAGGTCAGGTGTCCCCCTCCCCAGCAGGAGGGGAGCAGCGCAGAGAAGAGCTGCTCTCCCTTCCTCGCTCTCCCCTCCAATGTCCGGGTGGCTCAGGCTGGCAGCGGCGGGCGGAACTTACCTCCGTCTCTCGCAGCGCCGGATGGATCTGCCACTACTCTGGTCTGGTCCAGAGCAGCGGCTGCGCACCCGAACTTCCGGCCGGCGCTGGAGCGAGACGGAGGTGAGTTCCGCCCGCCGCTGCCAGGCCAGCCACCCGGAGGACATTGGAGGGGACAGCGAGGGAGGGAGAGCACCTAAGGTGAGGGAAGGAGGGGGGAGATGGCCCCCCTTCCCCACCGTCCGCACAGCTCTCCCTCTTCTCTGCGCTGGCCCCCTTCCCCTCCGCCGCAAAAAAAAAAAAAAAACCCGCAGCTCAGCCAGGCTGAGGGCGCCCTCAGGGACCAGGCGCCCCGGGGCACTTGTCCTACCCCGACCCCCCCTAGCTCCGCGCCTGGCACAGATAGGGTAATCTGTCGAAGAAACCGTGAATGCCGTACAGTCTGTTGCCTCCCGGGTGCTCGGGTTCGGCATGTAGCGGAAAGAATTGACAGATTACTGGGTGGGGCTGGGGAAGACCCGGCTGTCATGGTACACATTGGCACCAATGACAAAGTTAGTGGGAGATGGAAGGTCCTCAAAAATGATTTTCAGGTACTTGGAGATAAACTTAAAGCAAGGACCTCCAAGGTGGTGTTTTCTGAAATACTGCCAGTGCCACGTGCTACATCTGAGAGACAGAGGGAGCTTAGGGAGTTAAATAAGTGTCTGAGAAATTGGTGTAGGAAGGAAGGGTTTGGGATCCTGGAGAACTGGGCAGACTTTGCAGTCGGCTACAGGTTCTACAGCAGGGATGTGCTGCACCTTAATGGGGAGGGTGCAGCTGCATTGGGGGAGAAGATGGCTAAACGGTTGGAGGAGATTTTAAACTAGGATCTGGGGGGAGGCAGGAGGATAAAGTCTCAATACGTAGACAAGATGAGGTAAAAAGACAGTGGGAACCTATCATTATGGAGGGTGGGGACAGTGTAAAGATTAAGGAGGTTGGTAAAAATTCAAGTAGCCCATTTCATGTAAACAAAATTGGTAAATGTGGTGGTAAAAATATAAAGTGCATGGTAACCAATGCTCGGAGCCTTGCAAATAAAATAGACGAACTAGAGTTCATTCTGAATGACAAAGGCTATGACATTATGGGAATAACCGAGACATGGATGGATGAAAGCCATGACTGGATAGCTAATTTAGGAGGGATAGAACAGGGAAAAAAGGTGGAGGGGTTTGTCTCTTTGTTAAGAATTATCTTACAGCTGTCCTCAACGATGAGATGGAGGAAGATTGCGAAGATGTGGAGTCCGTTTGGGTAAATATTCATGGTGGAAATAAAAGTTGCCAATTGCTTATTGGGGTATGCTACAGGCCACCTCTTATTAATGAAGCTGCAGAACTGCGATTACTACAGCAGATTGAAAAAGCTGCAAGTAAAAATGAGGTCATAATTATGGGCGACTTCAACTTTCCAGACATTGACTGGAGTATTGAGGCTACCCATTCTGGTAAAAGCAGCAGATTTCTGGCAGCACTACAGGACAATTACTTGACTCAAATGGTAACTGAACCAACTAGGGGGAATGTGTTACTGGATCTGATCATTTCTAATAGACCAGATAATGTATCAAATGTGCAGGTTCAAGAACATTTGGGAAATAGTGATCACAACATAATGTTTGATCTGTTGACTGATAGGCCACGGGGCAGCGGGACCACTAAAACTATGAATTTTAGAAAAGCAAAGTTCAATCAAATTAGGCAGGCACTAAGTTTGGTGAACTGGGATAATGTACTACAAGGGGAAGACACTGAAGGGAAATGGCAAGCTTTTAAACTTATACTCAATCAATACTGTAGTATGTATATCCCATATGGAAACAAAATGTCTAGGAATAAAAAAAAGGCCTCTATGGACGAATAGAAAGGTTAAAGACAAAATGAAGAGGAAAAAGAATGCCTATAAGGTCTTAAAACAGGAGGGGACCGAGGCTGCACTAAGCAATTATAAGGAGTGCAATAAAAATTGTAAAAAAGAAATTAGGCAGGCAAAGATTGAAGCTGAAAAACAAATCGCTAAAGATATCAAATCTAACCCAAAAAAGTTTTACAAGTACATTAACTCTAAAAAAAGAAAGGTTGACTGTATATGACTCCTAAAGGATGAGGGTGGGAACTCAATGGTGGATGACCAAGGTAAGGCAGAGTTATTAAATGCTTTCTTTGCTCCTGTCTTCACAAAAGAAATAGCACTGTTGCAAACTACAGAGGCGGAAGAGTCTCAATCTTCTAACTGTAATATTAAATACTTAACGGAGGAAGAAGTGAAGGCAAGACTAAATAAATTAAAAATAGACAAGGCACCTGGCCCGGATGGCATGCATCCTCGGGTCCTAAGGGAATTAAGTTCAGTTATAGATAAACCCCTTTATCTTATCTTTTGTGACTCTCTTGCAACTGGCAGAGTCCCAGTGGATTGGCGTACACCCACGTTTTCCCATTATTTAAGAAGGGCAAAAAATCTGATCCAGGAAATTATAGACCTGTAAGCTTAACATCAGTTGTATGCAAACTATTTGAGGGGTTACTAAGAGATACTATACATGACTTCATAGTAGAAAATAATCTTATTTCTCAGCATCAACATGGGTTTACTAAAGACAGGTCCTGTTTGACTAACATGCTCAGCTTTTTTTTGAGGTAGTGAATGCTAATATGGATATTGGGAATGCTGTAGATGTGATATACTTGGACTTTGCAAAGGCCTTCGACACTGTTCCCCACAAAAGTCTGGTGCAAAAGTTGAGGATGCAAGGACTGGGGAAGAGTCTGTGTTCATGGATAGGGAACTGGCTAATGGACAGAAAACAAAGAGTTGTGGTCAATGGATCGTACTCAAAATGGGAGACTGTTAGCAGTGGGTCCCACAGGGGTCTGTTCTGGGTCCAGTGCTCTTCAATTTATTTATTAATGACCTAGTAGATGCAGTAGTGAGCAATGTTGCTATTGTTGCAGATGATACAAAATTGTGCAGAATCATCAACTCTCAGGAAGATAGTGTCATATTGCAACATGATCTGGATAGGATGGCTATATGGGCACATACATGGCAGATGAAATTCAATGTTGACAAATGTAAGGTCATGCATTTTGGACGTACTAATGGTCTAGCACCATACAAAATAAATGGGATACAGTTGGGGACATCAAACTTGGAGAAGGACTTAGTAGTACTCATTGACAACAAGTTAAATAATCGTACTCAATGGTTGAACTCGATGGACGTATGTCTTTTTTCAACCAAAATAACTATGTAACTATCAGGTGCTCTGACTGAAGTCAGACTGGATTAGTTGCATGCTTGTTTCAGGTGTTTGATTCATCCACTATTGCAGGTGAAGAGATCAGCAGGAGTGACAAGCAACTGGTATTGTTTAAAAGGAAACATCCATATCCCTCTCATTTAAGGTTCCCTTTAACAATTTTATTATGTAGAGGGTGTAGTCTTAAAAGTGGGTGAGGTTACGAGCACAATGGGGAATGCGTGTGGCAGTACAGCACGCCTTAGGACGACTACACTAGAGAGACTGGGTCGGCCAGAGGAGGATAGAAGCATCCCGAGAGGATAGCGAGGGAGCCCACTAGGCCGGAGGGAGCCCCAGGTAAGTATAAATGCTTTTATGTGAGTATACTTGAATTTCCTTGTGGTCCAGTGGGTCCCTTTAGCTCCCCAGTGGTCTAGTGGGTGGTTCCATGTAGGGGCATAACTAGAAATCACACAGAAATATAGCTTAATATGGCAACCTGGGGACCTATAGGATAATAATGGCAACTTATATCTATAGAAAACTAATAACTCCGATAAATATACAAATTCACATGCAGCATGTCAACGACATTATATTCCGTACATTCAGAAAAGGATTGCCTGTGGGTGCAAAGCAAAAAAATGTGGGTGCAAAGCAAAAAAAGACAAAAAAAAATGCCTCTTTAAAATTGACCATATTATGAGGATATATGTGGAAACCAAGGGGCTGCAGTCCCCTGCCCTATAAAGTACTGTTAAAAGTAAATAAACTCACTTATGAGACACTCTTCATTCATTTGCCAAAATCATAGAAGTCTTTATTTCTTGTACAAGGGCGTTTTCTCAGTCAGCATGAGTATGGATTGTAGCTACACAAATCCTGCTAAGCAAAGAAAAAGCAAGCTCTTCCTGTGCGCAGAGGCTTTTAAACCTAATGAATATAATAAAATATTCCTCCCTTTGGGCAGTTCTTTCTGTTAAAAGTCCAATCAGCATGTCCAGTTCCTCCTTTTAGGTGGGGTTGTTCTTCCTCTGTGTCCCTCATGAATAAATGAAAAACAGGAAAGAGAAATCTTCTGACATCAGTTTCTTGTCTCATGTCCTTCAGAATCACCCATACTTTCAGAGAACTGGTTTAAACTGGTCCTCTCAACCTGCTGGCTCTGTGCTTGGTACAGAATGACACTGAAGGGGGGTTGAAGGTTGTTCTGGCTTACTGTGAAGGAATATGGAAAAAAACTGTACACAGTAAATGGTTCAAAACATGTGCAGAATATATATATTCAGTGATATCGTGATAACTCCTCGATTAACTTAAAGTGTCATTCTAACACAATAATCTGATCTTGTGCATGTGGTCGTTATAGCCACGTAGGTTATAAAAGGTTAACATATTAATTATTAAAATTCTTTCCACATTTCCCTCCTGTTTATAATTAATACTGTGGGTTGTGGCCTCTTTTTTTTTTTTTTTTTTATGAATATAAAAAGAAATATTTACATTCACATTTCTGTGCTTATGCTTACTTAAACCTCAGGTATCTGCAAATGTGTCTCCACTACAGGGGTTAGAAATTCAAGCAAACACAGCCTTCTATTCCCCTTTGCTGCAAATGGGTATGCACTACAGCAAGTCAAGGCATAGAAGTGAAATGATCAAAAACAAGAAATCAGGCTCTGGCCGTGAGCTGGAATTATTGCCTCACACGTTGGCCTGGCCATCTCCTTCCAGCATACCATCATCATGTTTGCATTAAGGTTACATACATATCTGATGTAAGAACATGGGACAAAGGAATGAGCATTCTCATTCAGGGACTGTCTGGCATTTGCTTCAGGCACTGGTCTCCTTTTGGGCTTTCACCAGTGTCGTCATACAATCCAGTTTCCCTTTCAGTTTACACACCCACATATCCCAGTATTTATCCTTTGCAGCATCAGTGTACACGTATAGGTCTCAATTGGGCGTGAGAAAGATTTCGGGCATGTTCTCCCCACCATACAACAGACAAATTTAGTCTTCACTTCAATTAATCAGTCAATAGATTTATTATTCTAAACAAGTCACTTCTAAGGTCTGTGATGTTATTGTCAGTATCTGTCGTCTCAGGTCTTTTTAATATTATCCAAACTTCATTTGCGACTTTCTGGATGCTTATTCTGTCGTACAGGTTTATGTCTTTGGGGTCTAACTTTGTACTGCATGTCTCCCACCCAGATGGATCAGTAGTCTTCCACACATCTTTCCAGCTTAATATGGGTAGTCTGTCCCTTGCTCCCAAGTAAAAGTTGTAGTTAGTTCCGCACTTATCCACAAATATTTCAGTGGCTTTAGTCTAAACACTACATTGTCCATACCAGGTGAGATGGTTGCATTCAAGTCGATCACCCCTGTCCCATACCCGTGGTTTGTATATTTGGACGTTCTTTGTGTG
The DNA here is from genome assembly GCF_040937935.1 of Hyperolius riggenbachi. Taxonomy (NCBI): domain Eukaryota; kingdom Metazoa; phylum Chordata; class Amphibia; order Anura; family Hyperoliidae; genus Hyperolius; species Hyperolius riggenbachi. Next base: position 277,035,187 of record NC_090646.1, on the reverse strand, counting down.
ATTAGTTTTCTAACTTGTCTAGTTAAAGTCTCGTCGGTAGGGAGTTGTAACCAGGTGATTCCTTCAACTATGATCACAATCAGGGCCAATGTTACCATAGCAACTATGGTTCCTTTTCCCACTGGAGTGTTAAAGTATCCTGTATCCAAGATCCCCATTCTTTTTTTTTTTTTTTTTTTTTTTTTAAACAATTACTCTGAAAATTAAACGGGCCCCCCACTCTCCCTAATCTAGCTCCTCAGTTATCCTGTTCAGGGCTTGTGCCCACTTTGAATGGTGGAAAATCTCTAATATTCCCCCCACCCGCTGTGACGTTGTCTTGACTGGAGCTCAGGCAAATGTTCCTCACACTCCAGGGCCCAGGAGCGTACACCTCCCGTCACAGGATACTGTCTATTCTGTCCCTGAACCGGGAATGGGTGCCCTTTTACAGTGAGTCAGATGGACCCAGGAATTCCTTCTTGCTTGCTTCAGAAACTTGGCAAGGGCCCTCCCACCCTGGGGAAGGACAGAGGGAGCTATAGTTGTAGACGTTAGGACTGCCAAAGCGTTGCCACGGGGGATGAGGGGAGTGGGAAATTGCACACAAGCGTATGGCCAGTGCTGCGGGAACCCGCATAACATCCATGGTCAGTAGGACGGGTGGGCTCTGGATCTTCAATTAATCTAGACCGGAAGGCCCATGTGCGCCCTCTTGCAATGGCTCAGATGTACCCATGTTGCTCTTTCCGCTATTCTGACAGCGGTTGGTGTGCTTATCAAGACTTGGTAGGGGCCCTCCCATCTTGGAGAGGACCAGCATTTCCTCTTTATCACCTTTACCCACACCCAATCTCCAGGATTCAGTTCCTGTCCCTCTTCCACCTCCCCTTTGGGTATTGGACCCGGATACCTGGCCCTCTGTCTTTGTCTGCAAGTGTACTTCAGAAAGTCAGCAAGCTCACAGTCTTCTAGGGTTTGTTCTTGTGTGTCAAAGTCGGGAAGTCTGTACTGTCTGCCAAACAATATCTCATAAGGTGACAGTCTCTTTTTCCCTGGTGTTATTCTAATGCTCAGTAGTACTGCTGGCAAACACCAGACCCAACCTCTCCCTGTTTCCTTGATGGCTTTACTGAGTTTATTCTTAATTGTCCCATTAACTCTTTCCACACTTCCTGCTGACTGAGGATGGTATGCACAATGGTTTCTGACGTCTATACACAATGAGGTAGTCAGGTGAGATATAACCTCATTTACAAAGTGACTGCCATTGTCGCTAATCATCTTCTCTGGGATCCCCCATCTTGGTATTACATCTCTAGTGAGGGCCTTGGCGACTGTTAATGCATCTGCTTTGTTGGTGGGGAACACCTCCACCCACCCAGAGAATATGTCCAGTATGACCAGGGCATATTTCTTCCCTTCAGAAGGTGTCAGCTCAATGTAGTCTAGTGCAATGGTGTGAAAAGAGTATGTACCTGATGGGGTGTGTCCTTTCACTGGCTTTAAGCCTTTAGCCGTGTTGTTCTGGGCACAAATCGTGCACTGGGCACAGAAACTCCTAAGGAAGGATTGTATACCTGGGGCATGGTATCTTTGTTCAAGGATAGCCACCATCCCTCCTGTTGACACATGTGAAACCCCGTGTGTCACAATAGCAAGCAGCCTGAACAAAACCCTTGGTATACAAGGTTTACCATCAACCATCCACAAGCCTGTGGAAGACTGAGTAGCACCTGCTTTAAGCCACTTATCTATCTCCTGTTGGGGGACCTGTTTTTGGAAACTCAACAGGTCAGTGGAATGTAAAGACTCAGGTTCTTTGGAATGCAAGTCAGTAGGGGGTGTAGCTGCGGCTAATTTAGCTGCTTTGTCTGCCAGGTTATTGCCACGAGTGACAGGGGAGTCATCATTTCTATGGGCAGCACATTTGCAAACAGCCAACTTTGAGGGTGCTTGGATAGCTTCTATTAGTTGGAGAAGCAACTCTTTGTGACGGACAGGCTTCCCTGCCGCCGTAACCATACCCCGCTGGTGCCACTGAGCTGCAAATGTATGCACGGTTGAAAAGGCATACTGGCTGTCAGTGTAGACAGTGAGAGGTTGATCTTTGTGCAGCAAACAGGCTCTAGTAAGAGCATAAAGTTCCGCAGCTTGAGCTGAAAACGTGGAAGGGAGCTTACCGGCATCCACGGTTGATTCCAGCGTCACTACTGCATAACCCACTAGGTTTTCTCCATTCTCTCCTCTGCTTGCAGAGCCGTCCACAAAGACTACTTTACTCCCCTCTAGGGGCTCACTCTGGAGGTCTGGACGGGGAAGAAAACTACGGTGGGAATTTTCAATACAGTCATGTGGAGACTGGTTGTCAGATGGCAAGGGTAGTAAAGTGGCGGGGTTCAGGGTGGTACAGCGTTGAACAGTGATGTGGGGTTGTCCAAGCAAAGTGGCTGTGCAATACAGGTGACGAGCAGGTGTTAGCAAGACCATCTTTTCCTGCAGGAGCAGGGCATGAACAGCATGTGGCACTTTCACTGTTAGTTCGTGATATAAAACAATACCTGCTGTGCTGTCCACAGCTTTGGCTGCTGCTATGACGGCTTGGACACAATGTGGCAGTGCTTTGGTGACTGAGTCTAATGGTGCTGAGTAGTAGGCCAGAGGCCTCATTTTGTCACCCCACTCCTGGCAGAGGACTGCCGTCATGCATCCTTCTCTGCAATCTGTCATGAGATGGAATGGCTTGTTGTAATCGGGATAGGCCAAGACTAAGGGGTCTTTAAGTTTGTCTTTGCATTTTTGGAAGCTTTCCATCAGCTTGTCATCCCACTGTATCTTGTCTAGCATACCCATTGGTTGTGAATGTATGGCATCATACAATGGACGTGTAATGATGGAACAGTCAACTATCCAGGCTCTGCAGTAGTTCAGGGTACCCAAAAAGGTCATCATGTCTTTCTTAGTGACAGGTGGGGGTATGGCAGTAATTGCAGTAATTCTGTCATGGTCTAGGGACTTGCCCCCCGGAGTCAGAATGTGACCAAGGTATTTAACCTCCTGTTGGCAGAACTGTAGTTTGGCTTTTGAGGCCTTGTGACCTTCTTGTGCTAGGAACTTAAGTAGGTCAAGGGACACTTTTAGACACAGGGGCTTGTCAGGGGCTGCTATCAAAAGGTCATCTACATAGGTCAGGAGAACACACCCAGGTGGGACAGGGAAGGGTTCCAGGGAGCGTGCAATTTCAGCTGAATAAATTGCTGGACTCTCGCAGAAACCTTGCGGCAACCTTGTGTACGTGTACCTTTTGTTCCGGAAGGTAAAAGCAAACCAAAATTGACTATCCTTATGCAATTTTACAGAAAAAAACGCATTAGCAAGATCTACAATCGTAAAAAACTGCACATCTGGTGGTATTGAGTTAAGCAGGGTGCTGGGGTCTGGGACCACCGGCGCCCTGGGGATGATGGCAGCATTTACAGCTTGTAGGTCCTGGACCATACGGTACGTCCCATCATTCTTGCGTACCGGGAACAAAGGAGTGTTACATGGAGAGTCTTTTTCTTCCCTGATTACCCCTTGCTCAAATAGTCCCTGTATGGTAGGGGCAATGCCCGCCTCTGCCTCCGGTTTCAAAGGATACTGTCTCTGGTAAGGTCTGTAATTTCCTTTTGGCGTAATGACCACGGGGTCTGCTGTTCTGATCAGGCCTACATCAGTTTTTGACTTGGCCCACAGCTGAGTCGGGACATCGGTTAAGATGTCCTGTTCTGTTAATAACCGTCAGGCAGAATTGGGAGGGGCCTCCTGGTACCTGGTCAACTCACCAATGAAGTCATGATCAACATCCATCCATCTTACACCCTCTGCTTCCAGTTCTTCCTTTTTCATACCTTCCCACTTAGTCACAAGCTCACCACACCGTTTCCATGCACCCCACTGAGGTTTTCTCAAAGGCACATGGGGCACCACCTCATTCAACCTGTACATTTCATCTCCCATATAGTTAAAAGGGGAGTTCTTGGTGTATCCTGGTACTGCACACGCACACACAACATTCCCTTTGCTGTCTGCATACACACGTGTCACTTTCACTTTCGCCCTCCTTCCCAGGGGATACTCTTCCTCATATTCAATGTCTGGAACACATGTGTTGAGGAAGTGGGTGGTTACATGGGGCTTGGTAGTACAGTTTCCTTTTCCAGGGAACTTCTCCAGTTGCATTTTAACCCATTGGTGTGCGGACTGATCCAACACTAATCCATACCAGATGTAACCTTCTTTGGCTATGGAGCCCCCCCTTATCACTCTAAGGGAATCCTCCCCAGGAGCTATGGTGATGCCTAGATCACCTATCAGGTCCCTGCCACACAAGTTAATCGGACAGGCTTTTGAGACAATGAACTGACATTCTACCCTTTTCTTTGTACAGGGATCTTCCACTACTATTGGGTCACTAACTGGTTCCCAGGATGCCCCACCTCCAGCGTTCCTAGCAAGGACTGATCCTTGCTGTTTCCACTTCACACCACTTTCAGCCATCAGCACAGATCTGCAAGCTCCTGTATCCACCAAAAATCTAACTTTCACACCTGCCACCAATAAGGTAATCTCAGGCTTGTAGCGATCTGCATAGTTAATCTCTACAACCTCAGTACCTTCACCCATGCTTAGTCATTGTGGACCTTGGTGTCTCTCGGGACACTGACGGACCAGATGACCCTTCTTTCCACATTCAAAGCACTCTCTGCGTTGCTTGCGACCTTCATAGTCCTTAAATCTGCGCTTTTGTGGGCGTGCGATGCGCCCACTGTCATTCACATAACAACCATTCTCATCATCACTGCAATCAATAACATATGTGGCAGCTTTCTTTCCTTTCTTTCCCTTCTCCTTAATAACACGCTCAGCATGCCGGGCATATTCCAGGAAATCAGTCAGTCTGCAAGTTCTATGATTAACCATGTGCTTTGTCACAAACTTGCCCACATCTTCTTTCAAAGCTCTGTGTACAGCAATCTTAAGTTGTTGTTCATATGGGGAATCTACTGTGCGGTCAGCAGGGGGAGCTATGCCACTATGTCTGTTGAAAACCTCCACCACCCTTGCTACTAGCTCATCCACTCCCTCTCCATCTTTTTGGGTGATGATGGAGATCTGGCCCCAATCTGGTGACGTCTTATACTTCTCCTTAGCCCTGTCAAGTACAGCATCATATCTTTGAATCAGATCAGCGCTGTCCCAGACCAGGGGTTTAGGGGGAACAGGTGGATCTTTTGTTGGATCTCCTGCATCAAAGGGGTTCCAGGTACCAGCTACCATGTGCCAGTCTGTTTGGAACTTCCCTCTAAGGACCCTCTCACATTCCAACCCGTCTAAGCCATAGCTGATACGGAGGTTTTTCATATCCCTTATGCATGTATTTATGTCTTCACGATGTGAGGGTATGCCCTGTAGAGCTTCCTTCACATCGTTATCTGTCCATGGCCTATAAACCCTCACAGCCTCACCTCCCGCAGGGTTTGGCATCTGAATCATGGGCATAGTAGTTGCCTCACAGGCAGGGGCTGTAGCCCGCAGGTGCACATATGGTGGGGGTAGTGATGGATACATTTGTGAAACGTGCACCCCTGCCTCCCCCTCTATCTTCTTTTTTGTGGCCCTTGTCAGCACTCCCCCTCTATCTGTTCCTACCTCCGAACCTCCCGTGGCCCCCCCTTCCTCCTCTTGCTTAGTTCCACTTCCCTGTGGGGCCCCATCTGCGTCATGTGGGAGGGCCGCAGCCTGGTCTAAGACTGGTACGGCTTGGCCCTGGACTGGGGGAGGGATCTGAGGGTCTTGGCGTGGAGTGCATGTTACCACTTCCAGGTCTTTGTTCTTTTTTCCTAACCAATATGTATTCACCTGTTTCTGCCTCTTGTGCGCCTCTTCTAGCCATATTTTAGCTTCTGCTAAACCAAACCGACCTTCTAGCTTCCTGTCACCTTGTGCTTCACATTTTATTTGAGAAACGAGCTTCTTGCACCCCTCAGGGTGAAGGTGTCCCAAAAAACCAAATCTACTTCTCCACAGGCTACAATATTTTACCCAGCTTTTGTTCCTTCTGCGCATGACATATTCATCATCAGTAGCCTTGATCTTTCCTGTATTTTGGCCCATTCTCTCACAACAATCGAACAATTCTTTTACTGTTTAACTCGCCCCCCCCCTTGTTTACACACCTCTTCACAATGTTCCGTGGGTCCCCTCCCGGAAAGCGTACTGCCCTTTATGCACAAAGATGTAACAATTCCTGTATTTACAGCGCAAAAATCTTACAATTCCCGCTAAGGCAGAGTGCCTGCATTAAGATAAAAAACTTTCCTGCTAAGGCACCTCGGGGGCTGCAGCAGAGACCTGACAATGCTCAGTGTAATAAACCGTTACTTGGGACTTAGGACTTAGGGAGTTAAACCTTTAAACATACTTCAAACATCATAACAACACATCAACAACTTACACTCTAATTTTGCGCAGCCCTGCGTATGAGAAGTTACAGAAATAAAAAGGTAGTACTTACAATTTAAGAAGCTTTCAGGACACCCGAGAAGTTTGTTTTAGAATCCTAAGTAGGCGATTTCACCGACCTTGGCTGAAGAGGTCTCACGGTTCGAAATAAACCGTACGTCACAAAGACGTGAGCTCCAGTTGCGTTTGGCCACCTGCTTTTTGAAGGAAACGTCGTCCCGGTGGGCTTTCACCAGCTTGTTATCAGATTCGCCAGTCGCAAACGCGCTCCTCGGACTCACGTTTCTGTGACTATAGGTTTTCCGGTTCGATGAAGACCAGATGTTAAAAGTAAATAAACTCACTTATGAGACACTCTTCATTCATTTGCCAAAATCATAGAAGTCTTTATTTCTTGTACAAGGGCGTTTTCTCAGTCAGCATGAGTATGGATTGTAGCTACACAAATCCTGCTAAGCAAAGAAAAAGCAAGCTCTTCCTGTGCGCAGAGGCTTTTAAACCTAATGAATATAATAAAATATTCCTCCCTTTGGGCAGTTCTTTCTGTTAAAAGTCCAATCAGCATGTCCAGTTCCTCCTTTTAGGTGGGGTTGTTCTTCCTCTGTGTCCCTCATGAATAAATGAAAAACAGGAAAGAGAAATCTTCTGACATCAGTTTCTTGTCTCATGTCCTTCAGAATCACCCATACTTTCAGAGAACTGGTTTAAACTGGTCCTCTCAACCTGCTGGCTCTGTGCTTGGTACAGAATGACACTGAAGGGGGGTTGAAGGTTGTTCTGGCTTACTGTGAAGGAATATGGAAAAAAACTGTACACAGTAAATGGTTCAAAACATGTGCAGAATATATATATTCAGTGATATCGTGATAACTCCTCGATTAACTTAAAGTGTCATTCTAACACAATAATCTGATCTTGTGCATGTGGTCGTTATAGCCACGTAGGTTATAAAAGGTTAACATATTAATTATTAAAATTCTTTCCACAGTACTCTGTACCAAAATTCTTTATATCAACCCATGTGGGAGGTATAGGTATCCTACATGGATGACAGTCAATGCTTTCAATAATTGTATATACTAGAGCAGGCTCTCTCAACCAGGGTTCCCTGGAACCCCAGGTTTCCTTGAGTACTCTGCAGGGGTTCCTTGGCATTTTCCCCCATCGTGTGGGGGGGGGGGGGGGGAAGTATAATACAGCACACTATAATAGGTGGTACTGTAACAAGAAGCACTAAATTGGAGCATCAGGAGATGGTATAATGAGTGGCAGTGTAATGGGGTAGTGAAATAAACAGCCCCTCATACTTTTAAAGACCATGCCTCCTGCAAAATAAATGCAGGGGTTCCTCGAGACCAAAAAATTGTTTGCAGGGGTTCCTTGAGATCCAAAAGTTACTTGCAGGGTTCCTCCATGGTAGAAAGGTTGAGAAAGGCTGTACTAGAGTCTCCTAAGCTGCCTTGAAAACCACAAGTTGTGTCCATCCAAACAAAACAATCATGTAGCTCCCAATTTACAGATCCACGGACTGAGTTGGACAGGTCCACAGTAAGGGATAAAAAACTTAATATTGAAGAGAAATCACTAGAGTCCTATTCACAAAGCCATCTGGACACGCCATTCAGTAAACCTTGGTAGGTGTAGATAAGTTGACAAATCCCTTTTGATTCCCAATCGCGGAATCATAGGTACAGTAGCGTCACACAGGCGGTTCAGATTGGCAGTAAGCAGAAGCAAAGCTTTGCATAAGCAGCAGTTAGCAGGCAGCATATAGCAAACAATTGTGTTACCCCTCCAGGCAGTCGGTCTTCCATATTAGCAGTGGCTGGATGGTAAGGGCTCTGACACAGGAGACCTGGGTTCGAATCTCAGCTCTGCCTGTTCAGTAAGCCAGCACCTATTCAGTAGGAGACCTTAGGCAAGTCTCCCTAACACTGCTACTGCCTATAGAGCGCATCCTAGTGGCTGCTGCTCTGGCGCTTTGAGTCCGCCAGGAGAAAAGCGCAATATAAATGTTTTGTCTTGTCTAGATTGTTGATCCTTCCATATGATGGATTGAATGGTATATAGGGTTTCGTCCACAGTCTCAGCTTGTCAATGGTGATGTCTGAAAATACTCTACATGTTTTGCCGACGCGGTCGGCCTCAATCAGGAGCAGACATCTGTTTGCATGATAAAGTTTGTCAGAAATGGAGAGCTGCCATTTAAGTGTTCGTTCCAATATGCGCCTGTCCCCATGCTGCCCTCTGAAGACCGCCCCTGTACCCACAAGGCCCTGTCAGCGCGCACAACCATTGGCTGTTGCGCAACGACGTGCCATGCGTGCCACTAGCCTAGCCCAGACACAAAAGCGTGTGGTCCAAATCTGAGCGCCACCCCATGCGCCCCAGACAGAACAGCAGCAAGGTGGTGGGCGGGTCAGAGGGAGGCGTAGCAGAGGATATGCAACCCACAGCAAACGTTTGGCCATCAGAATACAAAATAAGAACATCATGAATATGAATAAATATGCGTATGCACATCATTATGCTTGGCAGAAACTGATGGTGGCAGAGAGGCATTGAGAAGAGGGGAAACGCCGCACTATGTAAAGCACATCGCTGCATTGAGAATAGTACATTGCAATCCTCACACACAATGCAACATCAGCCGCCCGATCCACCCGCCACAACTTTCAAAAATGCACATCACTAGGCGAGCAGCCCAGGTCCACAAAGTAGATCCGTGGCTGGACCGTCCAGTATCATAATAATAAGGATGTAGAGATGAAGAGCCCCGAATTACATAATTAAATGTGGTGGACAAAATTGTACCACCACCAATAAAAAGGGGGGGGGGGGGTACCCGCACCACATAGGGGAGATGGGGGGACCTGATCAGAGAGTCCCCACTGATGCAACAAGGACAAAGGGAGAGATAAAATGAATATTGAATATTACTCAGGCAAAAAAGCCAGATAGTTTATACTATCATTAAGACCTTTTCCTCTTGTGGCGTCAATTAAAAATCTAGCATGATTCCAGCTGGAGTAATTTGCGATCAACATCACCTCCTCTGGGATGTCTATGAATCCTATCTAGGCCTATAAAACTCATATTTTGGGTCCCCCCCCATGGTCCATTTTTACATGACGGGAGATCAGTGATTTAAAATTGCAGCAGGCAATATCTCCAACATGATCTTTGATAAGTTCTTTTAAACTCTATCTCCTACAGACAGAAAGGCAACCGCATTACAACGACCAGCTTCTCCCACCAGGCAGAGTTATCTTAGAGCTAATCCTTAAGTATTGACAATAAATGCAGCCTCCACCGCTGTATGTTCCCCTTGTGGGGCAATGTTTTAATTGAGATTTCCTAGAGAAGTGACTAGTTTTCACCCTCTCTTTGATGGCCATGGCACATCTGTAGGTAATCTGCGGCCTTGTGGGCACAAACTCTTATACTAAAGGCATCATTGCTCAAAATGTGCCAATGGCGCTGAAGGATATGGTCAAGCTGTCCACCCTGATCATTAAACCTGGTGATCAACCAGACCGGTCAAAAGCTGTCCTCAGCCCCCTTAACATCAGTTGATTTTTTTTCCTCATTAGTTGGCTACGGTCAGAATTTTTGGCTAGTTTGCAAGCATTTTTCAACTACTAGTCCTTGTAGCCCGTCTCTCTAACATGATCACGCAACAATTTTGCTTCATTTTAAAATACTTTATCATCTCTACAATTCCGATGTATAAAAAGATATTGACCAATCGGAATACTTCTAATTACATAGGCCGGGTGTGCACTTGCGTGCCGCAAGAAGGCATTGGTGGCCGTATCTTTCATAAAAAGTTGTGTGGTTAGGTAGGCATTAGTGCCAATATTAATATGAATGTCGAGAAAAGGGATACTGGACTGGTTGTGCGAACATTATGATTTAGAATTGTAACAAATTCAAGCAGCATCTCTATGCCCCCTGTCCATAGGACAAACACCTAATCTATGTACCTGTGCCACAACAAAATGTGGCACATGTACATGGAGGGAATCACTGCCAAACAGGGCACCTTCCCAATCCCCCAGGTACAGGTTCGCGAGTGATGGAGCAAAGGTCATGGCCATTGCCGCACCCTGCACCTGGAGGTAATATACACCATCAAAAATAAATACGTTATGTAAGATGAAGGCGAGCTAGTCCAGTGCAAACTCACTGCATCCGCTCGCCTGCATCCAACTCTGACAGAAACCTTGCCACTGCCTCAATATCCCCTTGTCTTGTGGGATACTAGACTAGAGTAAAGGTATATATTTATAGTTTGCACACCTAAAATAGCCAAATATCAATTATAGTCATCAACATATATATATATATATATATATATATATATCAGGGTGCTGTGTATCTTAATCTAATAACAATATCCTATATACAATAACACGCACACCAGTCCAAGAATTTGCTATGCTACATAATAATTCATTATTATCTGGCATAGCAAATTCTTGGGCTGGTGTGTGTGTTATTGTATATAGAATACTAGAGTAAAGGGCCTCCACATCCAGAGTCGACAAGATTGTCCCATTAGGTACCTGAAGACCTTCAATGATCTCCAACAAATGCATCATGTCAAGTACATACGAAGGCAAGCGGTGCACATGAGGTTGGAGATGTTTATCAACATGCACACTGATTATTTTGGGCAATGCACCCCTTCCCGACACAATAGGTCATCTGGGGGGTCTCTGTAGACATTTTTGTACCTTTGGTAGCGCATAGAAGGCTTGAGTAATGCAGTTCTCCGCCTATTATTATTATTTATTTATTTATAAAGCGCCAACATTCTGTGGCCCAGTACAATGTAAGAAAACAAACAAGGGATACATAATGATACAATGATATACATCAAATATGAACACTGATACACAATACAGCACTGCTGATTACAATTCGATTTAACATGATGACTAAAATGTATAAATGTCTAACAGAGTGCAAGCAATTAAATTAATAACCTTCCATGACACAAAAGGGTTAGAGCCCTGCCCTTGCGAGCTTACAAACTAATGGAATGGGGTGGAAACAAGAGGTGAAGTATACAGTATATGTACAGGCAGTGCATAATTAGGTTATTTAGTGGGTGCATGGCCTAAGCTAGAGAATATGCTTGTTGGAAAAGGTGGGTTTTGAGGGAGCGTTTAAAGATTTCGAAGGTGGGAGAGTGGCGGATGTGCTGTGGAAGGGCATTCCAGAGTAGGAGTGAGGCACGTGAGAAGTCTTGTATACGTGAATGTGAGGAGGTAATTGCAGAAGAGGATAAAAGAAGCTCGTGTGCAGATCTGAGATTGCGGTATCTGGAGACTAGTGAGGAGATATACAGGGGACAGAGATTGTGGAGAGCTTTGTAGGTTAGGGTTAAGAGTTGGAACTGAATCCTCTCGTTAATTGGTAGCCAGTGAAGATGCGATGGCCTACAATAATGCCGTGATTTGTGGTGACACAATACCTTTTGTCTCCGCCTGTTCTGTATCAAACAGTTTCCGTTGGTTCATGATGACTCTGGATGGGGAGACCCTCTGATAGCACTTGCGATGGCTCAGAATCCTCTGACACATATAGACATACTGCTCCACACTCATTACTACCACATTCCGCTCCCCCTTGTCCTAGGGCTTTAAGACCAATCGGTCGTTGAATCGAAGTTTGTCTAAGGCTGCCACTTCCTCGTTTGAGAGGTTAGTATGAGGTCTTTTTTTTCAATCCAAACCTTCCATATATCCTCCTCAACCAAATAAATAAATTATGCCCACTCGGACAAAGGGACGATGGGGTAAATGAGGTGGAGCGTTTCTTAAACTGCTTGTTAATCAAAACGCTGGTACCTCCACTGTCTAAAGATTAATCAAACCAGTTATTTTCATCACTCAGTTTAATCAAGTCCATTAGAGCCCTATAATCTTGATTGGTCCAGTCTGAGATGACTCCCCCTAAAGGGGTAGCATCCTTCTTCCTATGCAATGTTCTCAGAGTGAAGTTGCGCCCAAAGAGGTGGAGGTCCTTTATAAATTCAAATCTGTCCAGGGTAATGTTTGGGCAAAATCCCAAACCCTTGACAATGGACTAAACCATTTGATAGCCTCTCATTTGAAATATTAATAATTTGCATAGCATCCTTTTAATTATCTCCATTGTCTTGTATGGGAGACATGGATGGCCCTCCATCTTTCCTGGGTCACAGCCTAATCTGAGTCCAGTTGTCTGTCCCCTGAAAAAGAAGAGGAGGAGGAAGCAGCGGACCCGTGTAAACTAGACGATGCCGAGGCACCCGGTATGTCTGTTCCCTCCACTCCCCCTCCCCCACTCTGTGTCCAGTGCCACATTCTGCAAATGTGGTTGCTTTTATGTCGGTAAGAGATACAGGCTCTTATGCAATTAACTTTTACACCTGGGTTATATCCAAGGAGCTAATTTTCATCTTCTCTTTAATCTAAATTTTTAGCATTTTACAATTGAAAAAGTACCCACAAGTTGGTGAAAAAGTACTATCAAAATTATTTTGAGTATTTTCTTGCTTGCAGTTGGTTTAAAAGGCATTTTATGACAAGTTGTGAAAATATCACCTAGGAGGAAACTCAGGAGAAAAATGAATTGCATATGGGCCCCAGAGCTTTAAAAAAAAATGTATCAAAGATCATGTTGGAGATATTGCCTGCTACAATTTTAAATCGCCAATCTCCCGTCATGTAAATCTGGCCCATAGGAGGGACCCAGAATTTGTGAGTTTTATAGGCCTTAATAGCATTCATAGACATCCCAGAGGAGGTGATGTCAATCGCAAATTACTCCAGCTGGAATCATGCTGGATTTTTAATTTAGACGCCACAAGAGGAAAAGGTCTTAATGATAGTATAAACTATCAGGCTTTTTTTGCCTGAGTAATAATCAATATTTTTTTCAGCAAGAAAAGTAATCCAGCATAAACCGCACCACTCAGGAGATATTAATAAGGGTAAGTATCAAAATACAGCTATATTAGGAAACATAATTTGCACTTTTTTGATAATTCATTAAACCACAATTAAAAAGAAACCTATAAAACTCTCTGCCTGCAATCCATAACATACACGATGCAATGGTCTGTTTACATGCATAATATACAGGGGTTGGACAAAATAATAGAAACGCCTTGAAAATCAACAAAATATATTTTAATATGGTGTAGGTCCACCTTTTGCGGCAATTGCAGCCTCAGTTCTCTGAGGTATTGATTCATACAAATTGTGAATTGTTTCCAAGGGAATTTTAGCCCATTCTTCAGTTAAAACACCCTCCAGTTCTTTTAGAGACGATGGCGGCGGAAATCGACTTCTTACTTGAATCTCTAATAACGACCATAAATGCTCAATAATGTTGAGGTCTGGGGATTGTGGTGGCCAGATGAGATGCTCAACTTAATTATAATGTTCCTTGTGCCATTCTATAACAATTCTAGCTGTATGGATTGGGGCATTATCATCTTCAAAGATGGCATTCCCCTCCAGAAACAGTTTTTGAACCATAGGATGAACTTGGTCGCCCAAAATTCCTAAATAGTCTCGACTGGTAATTCTTCCATGAAGGGAAATCATTGGCCCAGCGGATTTCCAAGAAATAGCACCTGTGATATTCTGGGGGTTTTTAACTCAATGGTAGAGTAGGTCAGCAGCATCAAGGGTCATAACACACCAGCCAGTGAGACTTTTTAGGGTAAAAATAAACAATCCAGCTTTATTGTCAGTCAAACAGTGTTCATAAACAGCCACAAAATAAACCACTCTGGATATTCAGTAAACACACTGTAGGCACAGCACAAAATATACAGCCTTCTCCAGCTACACTGGCTTTTCAGTGACACCCTGCCATGGGCCTAATGGCAGTCCTGGTGCCACTCACCTTTTCCAGGCTTCTCCTGGTTTTTCCAGTACTGGAGTCCAACTCCCCTCCAGCACTTCCGCATCAGCAGCTGCCCTGCTGCTACAGGCCTGGCAGCCCTCTTGGCTACACAGCCTTTCCAGAGCCTGCTTGCTCCACATACAGCCCACTGAATCCTGACTGATGCAGGTACTTATGCATATTCACACAGGTGAATCCATTAACCCTCCGCCTGCCAGACTCAGGCCTGGACCTGGAGGAGTGGCGTGTAAGGCCCACCCTTCTCCCAATACACGCCAGCTCTGGATCCCAAACTAATCTACCAGATAATGTTGATGCTAAATTGCAACAACAGTCATTATCCAGAACCTTTTCCTTCACATCCAGACCTGAAACGAGCAGACATCTGCTCTGACCATCACACACCCCAGATCATCACAGAACCACCGCCATGTTTTATTGTTGGGAGAAGGCAGTCTGGATGAAATGCTTCTTTCGGCTGTCTCCAAACGTACACTAGGCCGGAGGTCGGAAAGAAGGTAAACAACGAATCGTCAGAGAAAATCACATTTTTTCACTGCTCGAAGGACCAATTCTGGTCGTTTCTACACCACTCTAAACGCTTTGAAACATTTGTCTTTGAGAGCAGAGGTTTGCAGTTCTTCCGTGGAATCCAGATTTGTGCAGCTCCCGACGAACTGTGTTTGTGGAAACTGGGTTCTGTAGGTGTTCATTCAGCTCTGCAGTGATTTTAGGAGCCGTGGTCTTGCGAGCTTTTCTAACAATTCGATTTAGAGTCTGACGGTCTCTCTCAGACAACTTCGACTTTTGGCCACAACTGTGCTTTGCTGAGGATGTTTTTCCTTCTCTTTCAAAGGCAGTCATTACTTTTGAGATGGTACCTCTTGAAATGCCAAGCATTCGGGCAGTTTCTGTTACAGTAGCGCCTGCCATGCGAGCACCAACAATTTGGCCTCTTTGAAAGTCTGAGAGATCTGCCATTTTCATAAATTATAACCAACTTTGGTTTAAATATCTGTAAAAAAAATATTTTAATTAACTACTTTACCCCCAGCGGTACGGATTTCTCTGTCCCTTTTTCCACTCTGTTACCACTAAGGGACGGAGAAATCCGGACCTGACGCCGCTCCCGACACTGTCCGCGCTCCCGCTCGCCCGTCCGCGTGTGCTCGTGCACGCTGCCGCCCGCTCACCCAGAGATCAATGAACGGGAAAAACCTTTCCCGTTCGTTGATCTCTGCCCCCCGCAATGATCAGCTGCTTCTACGAGAAGCAGCGATCATTGTGAGAAAAAACCAGTGTCCCAGACTCCTAACCCTTCCTGCAAGCGTACTTCCTGTACGCTTGCGGGTCGCATAAACAAAAATTTACTGTGGCCATCTTGTGGCCAAATAGTAAAACTACACCCTAAAGCATTTTTCATATACAAATACATTACTTTTACACTAAACATTAATTCATTACCTCCTACACTCCCCTATTTTTTTTTTTTGTAATTAAAAAAAATACATAAATAGTTACCTTAGGGACTGAACTTTTTAAATATTTATGTCAAGAGGGTATAACACTGTTACTTTATAAACCATGGGCTTGTAATTAACTGAAAAAAAGCACTTTTATTTCCAAATAAAATATTGGCGCCAAACATTGTGATAGGGACATAATTTAAACGGTTTTATAACCGGGACAAAAGGGCAAATAAATTTCATAGGTTTTAATTACAGTAGCATGCATTATTTAAAAACTATAAAGGCCGAAAACTGAAAAATACATTTTTCCCACATTTTTTCCTATTTTCCCATTAAAATACATTTAGAATAAAATAATTCTTGGCATAATGTCCTACCTAAAGAAAGCCTAATTGGTGGCGAAAAGAACTAGATATAGTTCATTTAATTGTGATAAGTAATGATAAAGTTATAGACGAATGAATGGAAGGAGCGCTGAAAGGTGAAAATTGCTCTGGTGCTAAAGGGGTAAAACCCCTCAGTTGTGAAGTGGTTAAACATATCAAATAATAAACAAAAAAAATTAACATATGTCAAGTTTTGGTTGCTTAAAACATGTTCAAAGATTATGATGCCAAAATGTTAGGCGTTTCCATTATTTTGTCCAACCCCTGTAGAGCATGAGTCAAAAATGACAGTCCCTCTGTAGGTTCAAAATTAAGCCCTCAGGGGTCTGAACCCGGGTTCGGTATATATAATGTGACACCTCCAAAGTGTTAATATAATAACACTAATACATACATTGTATGTATAAGTGTTAATATAATATACTGTACATTAATACATACATTTTTACGCATTAGTGGTGCAACGCGTAAATTCCTTTAACGGTTATTATGCTGTTGTGTATCTTTAAAGGCGCGTACACGCCATACTTCCTCAAACGACGGGTCCGCCAGACCCTCCCGCTGGGCAGACGTTCTGCCAACAGTAGATGCTGTTGGCAGACTGATAAGGCTGTTTCTGAATGATCTGCTCAGCAGAGAGAACGTTAAAGAGGAACTCCAGTGAAAATAATGTAATAAAAAAAGTGCTTTATTTTTACCATAATTATGTATAAATGATTTAGTCAGTGTTTGCTCATTGTAAAATCTTTCCTCTCCCAGATTCACATTCTGACATGTATTACATGGTGACATTGTTACTGTGCAACATTTGGGAAAATAGCAGCAGGCAGTGCAGGAGACTACTACTTCCTGCACTAGATATAGCACCCTTCCCCCTTCCTGTCCCTTGGGCAATGTGTCTCCTTTCTCTCTACACACAGCATGCAGTGAGAAAACATGCAGAGCAGCAGGGTGAGCTTAGAAAATGATTGCTGTGCTGCAGCTTGGACATTAGCAGGGAGAGGTGACAGGATGTATTTAGAGCTTCCAAATTGCCTGTCATTAGTAGCCATGTGCATTGGCTGCTGTAATACCAGAGTGCCCTGGACTATTGATTATTTATTCTGATCAGAGTAATAAATCAATAATGCAGGGCAGTTTGCTGTTGCAGAAGCCAGTGATACAGGTGCTGACAGCCAACTTATGTAGTGAGCGGAGAAGCAAGCAGTTCCAGGCAATTTTTCCCCCAAAAATCCCTCAAAATTTGCAGCGACATGCTCGGCACCCCAACCCGTCAACCCTCCCATCAAAAAAATTGGTTGGGGGAAGGGGTGTCTGCAAATAATCAGCACCAGGTGTCAAATTACCCAAGTACGCCAGAGGCTACAAATATTATTTCATCTCCATACCCTTTTCTGTCTTGTACTTTTTCCGATAAAACACCAAGCCTACATTTACTGTATGTAAACATGGGCCCCAACCCTTTTTCAATTCTTGTTACAACACAATGGCATTTCATTACTGTACTTTGTGACATCAGAAAAAAATTATCAACATGCATTTCAAGTGAAAAACTAACAAAAACATAGTACTGTACAATATTAAGCAGTAAATGTGTTTACCTTGTTGGAAAGCTTGTCCAGCCATGGTTGACTGACTTAAAAGATTTGATGGGTAGCCTTGCTAGCTGGCCTTATTTCTCTGACTGGCCTTGTGCTGGTGTTGCTGCTACTGACTCTATGGCCTGATGTGCTACCCTGGGGCTTCTGTGACTATACTCAACAATTAAACTTGAGCACTTGGCAGCGCAACCTTTCACATGTAAATCATGACCTGGCTAGGCTATCCACCCCCTCTAAAATTAACACACTCTGGCCAATATGCAATTCATTTTTTCTCCTGAGTTTTCTTCTAGGAGATAATTTTTCATCTTCGATTTTAAATAACTTTTTATCACTTTGTTATGGAAAAAGTACCAAAAAGTAGGTGAAAAGGAACTGTAAAAATTATTTTGAGCATTTGTTTGCTTACAGGTGGCTTAAAAAGCATTTTATTTACAAGTTTTGAAAATATTGCCTAGGAGAAAACTCAGGTGAAAAAGTGAATTACATAAGGCCCCCTGTGTTATACTGGCTGGGGCTTGGCACTCCTACCATCTTAAAGAGAAACTCCAACCTAGAATTTAACTTTATCCCAATCAGTAGCTGATACCCCCTTTTACATGAGAAATATAATGATTTTCACAAACAGACCATCAGGGGGCGCTGTATGACTGATTTTGTGCTGAAACCCCTCCCACAAGAAGCTCTGAGTACCTCGGTACTCTGGGCAAACTGCTACAATGTAACAATGTTCACAGACAGGAATTAGCTGTTTACAGCTGTCTCTAACAGCCAAAACAGCTAGGAGCAGCTACATAACCTGCCCACAGTAAAAATGTCACCATGTAATAAATGCCAGAATGTAAATCGGGGAGAGGAAAGATTTTACAATGAGCAAACACTGACTAAATCATTTATACATAATTATGGTAAAAAATGAAGCACTTTTTTTACTACATTATTTTCACTGGAGTTCCTCTTTAAATCCTTGCTGCCTACACTGTGTCAAATACTTAGTCTGGGATACTGCTCATTAACGCCTTCATCTTTCTCCTCCCCTTGGGTGCATGCTTTTGTGGAAGAATCTGCACAATCCTGAATTGCATAAACTGCTCAATGCACAGGTCTTGATTGCTAGGGGTGTTTTGTATCTTTATCTAGTTTTCTATGCTGGATCCATAGTGACATTTTGCCTTTCTTGCTGCGACCTTTTGGGAGATTTCCCACGTTAGTTGACTTTCTAAGTATCGTTTATATGGTTTGTAAGGAAGGCTTTCTTGCTCTAGTACAAGCCAAGATTTAACAATATTACCAATTCAGATAGCTCTTGTCTGATCTAATATGGTGGCTCTGTAATAGGATTCTAAATCCAGGAACTCCAAAGCCTAGTTTGTTCGAATTCCATCAGATATTTGATTTTGTTAGCCCAGTTGCATTTAGAAACCATGTTTTGGAGCATAGGTAGGAAAAACGTAGGTACTTTAAACATGAACTGTCAGGCTGGTTTCACAGTGGGACGTTACAGGCGCACGTTAGAGCAGCCTGTAACACACCCCAATGCACAGCAATGAAAAATCAATGGGCTGTTCACAGTGCCCACGTTGCGTTACGTTGTAACGCAGCACGTCTACATAACGTACTGCATGCAGTACTTTACACGCGGCTAAGCCGCGTTAGACGGTTTGCACATGCTCAGTAGGGTTTTTTTTTCGGTTTATGGGCGGAGAGGAGGCGGGGAGAGGCCGCTACGTAGCCAGGCACATATTATTCACTGCACTTGCAGTGTTTACATCCTGGAGCGGCCGCGGATTGGCTGGTGGGACCACGTGATGCGGAGAGCTCCGCTCACGTGGTCTCCGCAGTGCCTCCGACAGAGCAGGCGCACCAAGAGCTGCTTGTAACACGGCTCTTGGTAGCGTCCTGCTCCAACACCACCAGGCGACCATAATGTCCCCTAAAATGCAACGTCCCACTGTGAAACCAGCCTCAGGCATAAAATCAAAAATCAATTCTTTATTTTTATCTGATAAATAAGTAATAAGGATGCTAACTAGGTAATCCAAAGGTGAAAATATCTTACTTTTCTTGTTGATAAATGATCATTCCCCAGTTTACCTGACTCTTATTTGGTACACACAAAGGAAGTTGCAGGGAATGCTGGGTTGTCCTTTTTTGCTTCTGTACTTCCCCTCAGACTTAACTATTGCAGCCTGATTGGCTGAAGCCTCTTTCCCTCCTGTTTTCCCCTCCCACCCCTCTGTTCCTCTCTGGCCAATATTTCTCATGCTGAGACAATGCACTTTCTATAGTGAAGGGCAGGCAGATGAGACTAAGCGAGGAAATTACATCAGAATTGGCTTCAAAATAGCCACACTTAAAATGGGAAGTGCTAAGAAGGATTTTATCTTTTTTTTACTGTAGAAAAATCACTAAAATCAAAACAGTGCAATACATATGTTATGTAACATATGTTATGTAAATAGTGACAGTTTTTATCTACTTATAGCTTTATGGCAGTTCCTCTTTAATGGGAAGGTTATAAAGTAGATAGTTATTGTTGTAGCAATAACATTTTAAAAGCGGCTGCTCTGCCTAACCAAGAAAACTTCACTTTGGATATAGCCTCTAGTTTATTTTTTAGAGCTGTTATCCAAGGTTCAATAAGGACGTGGAAGGGGTGAGATAGATTCCAAGGATTGATCTTGAGGACCAAGAGAAGATGCAAGACTTTTTTTAAAACCACAATTTTTGAGGAAGAAAGATTTCCATGACAGTTTAATTCTCTTTAAACTTGTAGTATGATATTTTGGAAAAAAAATTGTAGTTAGAGTTTTAGATTTATTAAATAGGTCTTTGGATTCTGTAAAGTTAGCATGATGTCATCTGTAAATAAACCTAGTTTTGCTTCAGATCCATCGCAAGTTATAACTTAAATATGATTACAGTGTTTGCGAAAGTATTTCCACAATTTGTCATATTACTGCGAGAAACATGAATCAATTTTATTGGAATTCCACGTGAAAGACCAATACAAAGTGGTGTACACGTGAGAAGTGGAACAAAAATCATACATGATTCCAAACATTTTTTACAAATACATAACTGCCAAGTGTAGTGTGCGTAATTATTCAGCCCCCTTTGGTCTTAGTGCAGCCAGTTGCCCATAGACATTGCCTGATGAGTACTAATGACTAAATAGAGTGCACCTGTGTGTAATCTAATGTCAGTACAAATACAGCTGCTCTGTGACGGCCTCAAACGTTGTCTAAGAGAACATTGGGAGCAATAACACCATGAAGTCCAAAGAATGCACCAGATAAAGTTATTGAGAAATTTAAAGCAGGTATAGACTACAAAAAGATTTCCAAGGCCTTGTACATCCCACGGAGCACTGTTCAAGCGATCATTCAGAAATGGAAGGAGTATGGCACAACTGTAAACCTACCAAGACAAGGCCGTCCACCTAACCTCAAAGGCCGAACAAGGAGAGCGCTGATCAGAAATGCAGTCAAGAGCCCCATAGTGACTATGGACGAGCTGCAGAGATCTACAGCTCAGGTGGGGGAATCTGTCTATACGTCAACTATTAGTCGTGCACTGCACAACATTGGCCTTAATGGAAGAGTGGCAATAAGAAAGCCATTGTTAACAGAAAAGCATAAGAAGTCCCATTTGCAGTATGCCACAAGCCATGTGGGGGACATAGCAAACATGTGGAAGAAGGTGCTCTGGTCAGATGAGACCAAAAAGGAACTTTTTGGCCAAAATGCAAAACGCTATGTGTGGCGGAAAACTAACACTGCACAGAACTCTGAACACGCCATCCCCACTGTCAAATATGGTGGTGGCAGCATCATGCTCTAGGAGTGCTTCTCTTCAGCAGGGACAGGGAAGCTGGTAAGAGTTGATGGGAAGATGGATGGAGAAAAATACAGGGCAATCTTAGAATAAAATCTCTTGGAGTCTGCAAAAGACTTGAGACTGGGGTGGAGGTTCACCTTCCAGCAGGACAACGACCCTAAACATAAAGCCAGGGCAACAATGGAATGGTTTAAAACAGGGGCGTCGCTAGCCCTATTTTGGGGGGGCACGTGCCCCCAATCTGTCCTGGGGTTCCACGGATCTCTTCCCCAGCCGCCACCCCCTCTGTCAGCGGCTCCCTCCAGCCGCCGCGTCACTCAGACCTCGATCAGGCGGCGAGCCGGCGACCAATCGTGCGGGCGCTAGGACCCAGCACCCGCACTGATATGCGGAAGTGACATCACTTCCGCATATCGAGCGGGTGCGTCCGGCGCCCGCTTGTACTACTGGTCAGGTCGCCGCTGATCCTGAGGTCTGAGTGACGCACTGTCTGCAGTGCAAGGTAAGGGGGGAGCGGCGGCGGCTAGAGGGGGGGCCTCCCTGTCACTCACTCACTACCTAAAGGGGCTCCCTGGCACTCACTCACTGCCTAAAGGGGCTCCCTGGCACTCACTCACTGTCTAATGGGGCTCCCTGTCACTCACTCACTTCCTAAAGGAGCTCCCTGGCACTCACTCACTACCTAAAGGGACTCCCTGTCACTCACTCCCTAATGGGGCTCCCTGTCACTCACTCACGACCTAATGGGCTCCCTGTCACTCACTCACTACCTAAAGGGGCTCCCTGTCACTCACTACCTAAAGGGACTCCCTGTCACTCACTCACTCCCTAATGGGGCTCCCTGTCACTCACTCCCTAATGGGGCTCCCTGTCACTCACTCACTACCTAAAGGGGCTCCCTGTCACTCACTACTCTAAAGGGACTCACTGTCACTCACTCCCTAATGGGGCTCACTGTCACTCACTCCCTAATGGGGCTCCCTGTCACTCACTCACTACCTAATGGGGCTCCCTGTCACTCACTCACTTCCTAAAGGGGCTCCCTGTCACTCACTCACTACATAAAGGGACTCCCTGTCACTCATTCCCTAATGGGGCTCCCTGTCACTCACTCACTACCTAATGGGCTCCTTGTCACTCACTCACTTACTAAAGGGGCTCCCTGGCACTCACTCACTGCCTAAAGGGGCTCCCTGGCACTCACTCACTACTACCTAAAGGGGCTCCCTGGCACTCACTTCCTAAAGGGGCTCCCTGGCACTCACTCACTCCCTAAAGGGGCTCCCTGGCACTCACTCACTCACTCCCTAAAGGGGCTCCCTGGCACTCACTCACTACCTAAAGGGGCTCCCTGGCACTCACTCACTGCCTAAAGGGGCTCCCTGGCACTCACTCACTGCCTAAAGGGGCTCCCTGGCACTCACTCACTGCCTAAAGGGGCTCCCTGGCACTCACTCACTGCCTAAAGGGGCTCCCTGGCACTCACTCACTACCTAAAGGGGCTCCCTGTCACTCACTCACTACCTAAAGGGACTCCCTGTCACTCACTCACTCCCTAATGGGGCTCCCTGTCACTCACTCACTACCTAAAGGGGCTCCCTGGCACTCGCTCACTGCCTAAAGGGGCTCCCTGGCACTCACTCACTGCCTAAAGGGGCTCCCTGGCACTCACTCACTACCTAAAGGGGCTCCCTGGCACTCACTATCGGGGTCCCTGTCACTCACTACCTAACTGGAGGCGCCTGTCACTCACTAGCTAACCTGGGGATCCCTGTCACTCACTGCCTAACTTGGGGGGCTACCATATTAAGGGGGCATTCTGCCAGTTTATGTGAAATGCTGTCTATTTATGTGCCTCATGACTGCTGAATTTGTCTTGTTGGGAGCCTTATGATTTGTTGGGGGCCTCAAGATTGCTGAATTTGTCTTGTTGGGGGCCTCATGATTTGTTGGAGGCCTCATGATTGCTGAATTTGTCTTGTTGGGGGTCACATGATTGTTATCTGCTAAACTATGGGAAAAGCTGAATCCTTATCATATGAGACAATAGCATTAAACCTACTTTTTTAGCTTTTTAAAACAGAAAATAAAACTGAGAGGTTCTAAAAAATTAAATACATTTTTCAGGCGTAGGATGGATGAAATTGTTTATCTTCACTGTTTATTTTCAACTTGGATTTTCCATAATGTTCATGTATGAGTTAAAACGTTTGTACAGTATTTGATTTAAATTGCTATTGCCACTTTGCGATAGATAAGTGACTTTTGGGTTGCAGTTTGGGCACTCGGCCTCCAAAAGGTTCGCCACCACTGTCATAATCTAAAATCCCACCATTGCTAGGTTCATGTAAATTTGTCTCCACCCGTTACCACACCTATATTCTGGACCATGGCCCACTCATTTTTCGGTGCGGCGCGATAAGCACGCCGCACAACGTGATCCTCATATTTTTTGCACGCTAGCTGCAGTGTGCTGAATTCTGCTGCCTACAGTATGTACAGTATACGCTGTTCTCTAGTGCCTGCACTGTGTGCTGATTTACCTCCAGTGTGTACAGTGTAAGGTGTTACTCTGTGCCTTTACTGATTGTAAACCAGCTATATTGTGGGGGGCGTGGCTTGCCTATGGAGCGGACAAGACGTGGGTAGAGAGAGCTCCGATAGCCGGGACCCCTGTGAGCCCTGATCCTGCATCTCTTAGAGGCTGAAATTACTACCTATGGGGAATAACAAACGCAAACAACCTAAACGGTCACCTGGCAAGAACAGAAGTTCGCAAATCAAGAAGTTTCTGAAGCCGTTAGCAGCCGGCCTCAGCTCACCGCAAGCGACCAAGATGGCGCCCACACAACAACGAGGCGAAGGAACGTCTCCCGCCGTCTCTCCGGCGCATGAAGGTCACTCAGCGGAAAGACCCACTGAAGAAGAGCCCATACAGACACCATCAGGCGGATCCAGTCCAGGTACCTCTCGTTCCACGCTCTCACCAAAGCAAAACCCAAAGCGCATAGGGAAGCAGACTCCACCACAAACCTCCCCGACCCACAGCGCGACCTCTCCGGCGGTTCTCTCCCCAGCTCACACCAACACATCCAGCTTAGATACCCCGCCTGCTGAAGCTAGATCGGGGCAGAATCTAAAGCGCAAAGGGAGAGACTCCCCGCCAGCAGCCTCCCTAACACAGCGGAGCATGGAAGCCGCGGGAACCATAGAGGTACCCTCCCCAGCACGCTCGGGTAGCTCCGATTCATACATCGAGATGGACTTACATGACTACATTCGAGCCTTACCCACAAAGGATGATTTAGAAAGATATGTGAGCAGGATTGAGGCAACATACAGAAACGAAATGGCAGAAATAAAACAAGATATTAAGCAAATAGGACACCGGGTCGATGAGACAGAGAAAGAGGTGGATAAAATGGCGCGCACACAAGAGAAGCAACAACAGGAGATAAATCAGCACACAAGTCAAATTAAGGACCTGTACCTGAAGCTAGATGATCAGGAAAACCGCCAGAGGAGAAACAATATCCGAATCAGAAGTATTCCTGAGTCCACCAAACAAGCAGACCTCGTACCAACTCTGGTGGGAATCTTTAACCAATTCCTAGGAAGACCAGCGGATCAAAACATAGAACTGGATAGAGCACACAGAATACTTGCCCCTGTCAGCACAAACCCAGAACGGCCCAGAGATGTCATCTGCTGTGTTCATCGCTACACAATAAAGGACGACATCATGATGGCCGCCAGAGAGAAGGGTAGCATAGATTTTGATGGCGCACGTATCACGGTTCTGGCAGATCTCTCCAAGCTTACACTACAGATGAGAAGGTCACTGAAACCACTACTTATTCTGTTACAGAAAAAGGAAATCTACTACAAATGGGGCTTTCCCTTTAGCTTACAAATCAGATATGAGGGTCAGACCTTTGTCTTAAAAGATCCAACAGATGCTCCTAAGATCCAAGAAGCTCTAGATCTACCTGCATTCGAAATCTCAGAGTGGCCACTACAAGCTGACACTCAAAATACATCTCTCCCTCAGAGACCCCACTGGAAAAATGGTCGCAGAAACAACAGATCGTCGCCACGTGAGTAGCAAGCTTATACAGGAGACATAGCTAGCGCAAAGTCAACCCCTGAAAACAGACATGTTTGTACTGTATCCTTCCAAAACTCCTCAGACTAAACATACTACAGTAATCTAAAACTGTGCATCCCTTACGGGTACTTTATAACATATGTTGATTTGCCATAATACTAATTTTACAAACACATCTTTTGAACTGCAGCTCCCTAACGGACCCTTTTACATGGCTGATTTAGAGATGCATAACTTTTTTCTACAAGGTTTCGCAGTCTACATATGAACACTCTTATACTTTATATCTAGCATCCGCAGGATAATTTGCTAGTTTAGCCTCTGAGGTGTATGATCACAATGTTTATCTGTTTACTGTTCACCTGTTTTTTTTTTAGTGATGAAAATCCTTAATCCTGGAACAAGCAAAAAGGGATTGACTTATCAGGTTTTCCCCTCCCCACATCAGCACATCGGTTAAAAGTTAATAATGTTCACCTCTATATCTGAATGCTTAATGTTATAATTGCATAAATGCAGGTGCCGGGGCGCTGGGTCCTGGACTCGGGGCAATCTTAGGTTCCTTCCAGGGCCTCCACACCCCCACCCATTTAAGAGGTCTTTTCCACATAAGACCTATAGGCCACGCAATGGCCAGAATGAAAGTCTGCGCAGCTCTGTCCTCCCTGGTGGAGACTTCTCTTCGCCGGGGGAGACCGGGATGCGCAAACAGGTGTTATTTAGACACCACCAAGCGACTATCATACGGTCACAATATAAAGGTTCGGGTTCCTACGGGTAACGCATTAATTAAAGACTATAGACTATTGTTTTCTAAACTTTCTCCACACACAAAGCCACCCCCTCGCCTACAACAACATAAATGGGTGATTTAACTGTCACAACTTATAATGTCAACGGTATCAATAACCCTATCAAAAGGTCTCAACTTCTAGATTATCTGCATAAAGAAAAGTCCCAAATTATATTTCTGCAAGAAACACATTTCAAATCCGACCATATCCCAAAAATCCTATCAAAGCAATACACCACCTGGTTTCATAGCATGAATTCCCTCACAAAGGCCAGGGGAGTCTCAATCGGCATTCATAGAACCCTCCCTCATATTGTTAAAAAACAATTGATAGATGAAGAAGGAAGATTTATATTCCTGCTTATAGAGCTATATGGTAGTCTATACACATTAGCAAACCTATACCTCCCCAATACCAATCAATGCAATTGGCTGTCACAGTTTCTCACAAAATTACAGCTTTTCGCAGAAGGGAAAATTATAATCGGAGCTGATCTCAATCTATGCCTAGATCCTGCCAAAGATACCTCAACAGGCTACACTTATATACCACACCGCAAATTAGCAAAGATCAAAAAAACACTATTTGAAATTAGACTGGCAGACTGCTGGAGGTCGGTTAACCCTAAATCATTAGATTATACATTCTACTCATCGGTTCACAAATCCTTCAGCAGACTAGACTATCTCTTAATTTCACATACTTTATTAGATGATGTAACTGACTCGCATATAGGAGCAAAAGTGTGGTCCGATCATTCACCAGTATTTTGCACTTTTAGAGTGTTGGAGAAATCCCGCTCTGGCATCCACTGGCGCCTAAACAACAATCTACTCAGAGACCAGGAATGTGTGAATACACTAAAAAAGACTATATCTGATTTTTCTATACATCATGCAGAGGACAATACAGCAGCCCCAATAAAATGGGAAGCACTCAAATGCACTCTGCGAGGCATACTTATTGCATACGGCTCTAGGCTTAAAAAAGAACGTTTGGCGCAGATAGACTCCTTGTTTACAGAAATCTCTACTTTAGAGCAACAATTTAAAAACAGCAAAGGCAGTGATACAGCTACTTCTCTTCAGCTATCCAATGCCAGACAAAAATTACTGACTCTACTAGACCAAAAATCGCTCAGAAGTAGAGAAAAGTTTCAGGGAGTCTTATTTGAAAAGGCAGATAAATGTGGCACCTTGCTAGCGAACTATTTACATCCCAAGCAGCTTACCACATTTATTCCCTCTATCCGAACAAATGACAACTCCCTTAAAGTTAAACCCACTGAGATAGCCGACACTTTTAAAACTTATTATCAAGAGCTTTACTCCATCAAAGGTAAATACCATAATCTCCCCACAAACAAGCTAAATCACAAAATTGACGAGTACTTACAATCCACTAGCCTCCCTCCTCTGGAACCAGAGGAGATAAATACCCTAGACGAGGACTTTACAGATACTGAACTCATTTCAGCCATCAGATCACTAAAAACTGGAAAAAGCCCTGGGCCAGACGGCTTTACAGCAGCCTTTTACAAGGCGCTGGCGCCGGAGCTGGCTCCATTCCTACTGGCCTCTTTCAACTCAATTTCGGCAGATACCTCATTTCCTACCCAGTCCCTTCAAGCATATATTACAGTAATCCCCAAACCTGGAAAGGATCATTCAGTTTGCAGCAATTACAGGCCCATATCCCTAATCAACATAGATATTAAACTATATGCCAAAATGCAGGCCGAAAGATTAAAACTTATCCTACCACGTATATTACATACAGATCAGGTTGGATTTACTCAATTTAGGGAAGCCAGGGATAACACCCTCAAAACCACCTCCATAATGGCCCAAGCACAAAAACGGGGGGTACCCCTGTGTGTCCTTTCAGTTGATGCAGAAAAGGCATTCGACAGGATCCATTGGAATTATCTTGACCGGGTATTAGTAAATTTAGGACTGGGACAAAAAGCATTGCATAGAATCAAAGGCCTATATAGAGGACCTTCAGCTAAAGTAAAAGCAAACGGAGTCCTGTCGGATGCCTTCAGCATACAAAATGGGACGAGACAGGGGTGCCCCCTGTCCCCCCTATTATTTGTTCTATGCATGGAACACTTTGCAACCGCCCTGAGAAAGAACGATAACATCACAGGCTTCAAATCCCAATCTAAAGAATATAAATTGGCACTTTACGCGGATGATTTACTGCTGTACATTACGAATCCGCTTATCACCATCCCAATTTTTTTACAGGAGGCTGACAGATTTTCAGCTCTTAGCAATTTTAAAATGAATCTCTCCAAAACAGAAGCCTTAAATGTTACACTTACAAGTGATTTAGTGTCCACCCTAAAACATTCTTTCCCTATCAAATGGAAACAGGACTACATCAAGTACCTGGGAATCAATATCCCCACAGATCTGACAAAGCTACAAATACTAAACCAAGATCCACTTATACATAAAATACTCCGGGATCTGACGGATTGGAACAAACTCAGGCTATCCTGGCTGGGCAGGGTAAACGTTTTAAAAATGAATATTCTGCCCAGACTTCTCTACGTATTTCAAGCCATCCCGATTCAGATTCCCCAGAAAACACTTAGGACCCTTAAATCTTCCCTGACTAAATTTATCTGGGCAGGCAAAAAGCCAAGAACTAACTACACCCTGTTAACAAGGCCCAAAGAGGAAGGAGGAGTGGGTCTCCCAGATATGATAAAATACTACCAGGCCGCAAGGCTTTTATTAATTGTAGATTGGTTTCAGGGAAGAGGACAGAAACAGTGGATAGAGCTAGAAGAGGATGAGCTGGGTATAGACCCAAGATCACTGCTGTGGACGATCAAGAATAAAAGGGTAATGACAGAAAACCTACCTCTGTGGGCTGGGAAATCTATCACCTTATGGGACAAAATAGCTAAACCCCTTAATCTCTCCTCCATTCCCAGCCCTCTCACCCCCCTATTAGACAATCCTGATTTTCGGGAGGGATGGAAAGCACCCTCAGTGCTGGGGCAGACTAGATCGGAGTGGCCGCAAATCAGACACTATCTCCTGCAACGAGGGATTAAAAACATGGTAGATTGGCCATCCTCAATCTCCAACTATAGGCCCATGTGGCTTCATAAATTTCAGATGGACAAATTTTACGGTTCTCTACAACCAAGAGCGAACATTCACAGATCTCTTACTCCCTTTGAGAGCCTATGCTCACAAGCAGGAAGGTTAGAACATACCCTTTCCAAATTATACTACATACTTCTTTCCAAGGGCTCAGAACCATACTTGTTGAAAATCACAGACGGTTGGGACAAGGATTTAGGCACACCACTTCCTGCTGAAACATGGGAGAAAATTTTCATACTAACTCATAAGCTATCAGTGTCTACCAAACATCAAGAGAGAAATTACAAAATCTTCTCTAGATGGTACAGAGACCCAGCTAGAATACATACTTATGACCCTACCACCTCGGAATTATGCTGGAGGTGTGGCACGCACAGAGGTACATACCTACATATTTGGTGGGAGTGTGATAACTTACAGAACTTCTGGGCTAAAGTCTTCGCACTGCATGAGGAACTGTACCTCACCCCGCTCCCGCCCTCCCCAGCAGTGGCCCTACTGTCAGCCCTCCCAGGCTCACTTTCCCATATTAAAAAATCAATATTTAGATTTATACTCACCGCTGCACGCACCCTAATAGCAAGAAAATGGAAGGGAGCGGAATCACCCAACATTGCCGAGCTCTTCTCCCACCTAAATGAACTAATGAGACTAGATGACTTAACACTCACCGCACAAGATATGCAAGAAAAATTTGTCAGAAGATGGGCAATCTGGGTGGATTATAGGGAGTCTGATAAAGCCAAAATCTTCTCTCGAAATTAGCTATTTAATACCCATGCTTCCGGCTGATAGATCCTGAAGTCAGACACTATTATTCTAGGGTTGCAGATACCAGACACTCTTGACCCAAAAAATCAATATACATAAATAAAAGGAGAAAATGGCTTTTGTGCAAAACGATATCAACTTTAGAATGTCTATTGAAGTCAAGCCTACCTGCTTGAAAGAGCAGGCTTCACAGCACATTGCCCGGTGAACCCCCATGATGTTTTAAAGATGTAAAAGTCGCCCCTAACCCCATACTACCTTTATCTTCCACCCCTCCTTCCCTCCCCCCCCCCCGCCAAACCTCCCCTCCCTCCTCCTCACACACCCAACCCCTTTTTCCCTCCCCCACCCCATTGCTTCATATTGACGGGAGGTACCTCTCAGTGGACCTTTCAGTTATGGTTTTATTAAGATGTACCATCTAACTCATGATTATATATACATTATAGATAAGGCACTACTCAATCACCTGACAATATGTTTTCATAAGGCCTGTTATGTTCTGACATGTAATACCACTTTGTCTCTCTGAGGACCGCCTGTATATTGATGGCAATGTTAATCGTTTCTGTTCATGTCTTAAAACTTCAATAAAAATATATTCCTCAAAAAAAAAAAAACAAGCTATATTGTATGCTGATCCCTGCTACTTTCAGTATGTACAGTATTAGCTGTAAAGCCTGGTACACACATACAATTTTGATTAGCCAATTTTAGCTCTGTTCATAAAATTCATTGTCTGTTGGCCCACTTACTGCACGGGGGTGGTAAAATTGGGGGTCAGTGATTGACCAATCAAAATTGTATGTGCGTATACATCTTTGATCTATGCCTATACTGATTGTAAATTATGTAAATAAAGGACAGGGGGCTCCATCCAATATTTCGATGGGCAGGCTCTTTATCTGTAGCTTACACCGCTGCTAAGTTCATGTACATTTGGCCCCACCCATGGTCACACCCACTCACCTCATGGCCACACCCATTTTTTGCCGCTGCAAAATCTGAAAACTGCTGTTCACAAACGCTGTCCATCTAATCTGACTGAGCTGGAGCTGTTTTGCAAAGAAGAATGGGCAAGGGTTTTAGTCTCTAGATGTGCAAAGCTGGTAGAGACATACCCTAAAAGACTGGCAGCTGTAATTGTAGCAAAAGGTGGTTCTACAAAGTATTGACTCAGGGGGCTGAATAATTACGCACACCCCACTTTGCAGTTATTTATTTGTAAAAAATGTTTGGAATCATGTATGATTTTCGTTCCACTTCTCACGTGAACACCACTTTGTATTAGTCTTTCACTGGGAATTCCAATAAAATTGATTCATGTTTGTGGCAGTAATGTGACAAAATGTGGAAAGCTTTAAGGGGGACGAATACTTTTGCAAGCCAAGGTATATATACTTTAAAGTGTACCCGAGCCGAAGCTCAGGTACAAAATCAGATACTTATCTTAAGAGAAGGAAGCTTTAGAATCCTATTGAGGCTTCCCTCGCTACTCCGCTGTCCCCCGTCACTGAGCGCGGCCCCCTGAAAGACTACCAACAAGGCATTGTCACTAATCTCATCGGGGGCCGTGAAGCTCCTGTTCCTGGATCATGGCAGCGCAATAACCAACCGAGCCCACAGTAAGCCAGAGTCGCGGGCTCCGTTTAGTTATGTATGTTTTTACTTTTTTTTTTTTTGTTCGTTCTATCCCCTGTATTATTAATATGGAGGGAAGAGGGGAAGGAGCATTGAGTATATGAAAGGAATTGTTGACGTTTGTTGTATGTGGAAGGATCCTCCTTCTTCTTTTTTTTTTTTTTTTTTTTCAATAAATTGAAATTATAAGAAAAAAGAAAGATTACGTAATCCCAAGGAGAAAAAGCCATAACCTATTAAATTATGAAAAATGTTGTTTGTTTGTTATTTGCACAATAACCAACTGAGCCCACAGTAAGCCAGATCCGCGGGCTCCGTGCTGCTGTGCATTCGGGGTCGTGTGCCCCGATATGAAGGGGGGCTGTGATTTTCAGAGGCCATCAGACGAGCGAGGGGAGCCACAATAGGGTCCTGAGGCTTCCCTCTTTTTAGGGTATTGGATTTTGAACCCAAGCTTCGGCTCAGGTTCACTTTAATAAATCGTTTATAAATATGTAGAATGCGCTCTCAGTCTATAATAATGACAAGAGGGATCTGCAATGAGGTGTGTGAACACCGCTGCAACCCACAGGACCCTAAGGCTGTGCACGACCAGGTCAGCAGGCCCACAGAAGTACAAGAAAACGAAAGGTCCACACCAGTTCAGGGTTCCAAACTTTATTAGGACATATCCTAATAAATTTTGTGAACACGCTTTGTGCGCACTTCTGGGTTTGATGCGTTCCACGCATCTCCTGGATATGTGCAGGAGATAGAGGAGGAGGAGTTTTAGGAGTATTTGATTCGCCGGCTTTACATGGGTTGTACAGCCCCTGATGAGTCATACGTTATGACGAAACGCGTAGGCCGGAGCTAACATCCTACGTGACCGACAGCGAAGTACGCGGAGTGGATGACCGGACGATTCCAGCGGACGTTGTGTTCTGAAGTTGGATGGGTGTGAGCTGCTACCCGGGAGCTAGCACCCACAGATCTGTCCATGCTTGTTTTTGATGAAAGAATTGTAAGTGCGGTTTTAATCTGTTTTATTAAAATAAGATGGTTTTACGCTATGAAAGTCTCCTTTGAGTCCTAGTGCCATAGTAGATTGTGGAGATCCCCCAACACTTTTCAATCTTACCTCCGAACATAGGAGGCCTACAGGGTGAGTGCGGGCACATAGGGGGAGTGGCCCAGCATGGAGTGGTTATTGTGCCTGTCACCTTGCACTTATCACAGTGAAATCACTCTAGGGTGATGGTGGGGGCATAAATTGATGATAGAAATACGCTATGTTACCTCTCCTTGCTTCCTTTATATATCCCTGTGATGGTCATATGTGATAAGAGAAGAGGACTGTGTACCTGATGGTGAAGTTGCCTTGTGCGAGGGACTGAACTGTACTTGGAGGATTGCCGGGTGATATAGCCCCTCTTGTCATTATTATAGACTGAGAGCGCGTTTATATATATTTATAAGCTTTTCGCAGTGTTTGCAGCATTGTTATAGTACTTGAATCACAGATTGGTGATATTGTACTTATCCTGAGAGCGGACACGATATTGTATTTATTGTTTTAATAAAGAGTTTGTTCAACGTTGACCTTTTTTCATTTTTGTAGTGATAATAATTGTGTGATACTGTCATACCGTGGTATTTTTTGAGACTGTTATGATACCATCATATTTCATACCATTGCAACCCTACTCGCACTTGACCATTTGATAAAGTGCAGCAGAAATGAGATATAAAGGGAGGTCTCTGCCCTAGCAAGCTTACAGTCTAAGGCCGGATTCACACCAGGCATTGGCGGCACAGTGTGGACCGGGGGCGCAGGCGATTTTCAAAATCGCCCTAAGAACACTGGTGCAATGATTCCCTATGAGAGAGTTCACGTCTGAGCAGTTCGTTTACGATCCGCTCAGCAAAGCGTTGCCTGTACCATTTTGAGGCAATTTTGCCTCAATGGAAGGTATAGGAAAAACGCTCACAAAATCGCTTTTTGCAGTGATTGCGGTTGCATTTTTAAGAATGAATACATTGTATTTATTCTTTTACCGGGTCAAAGAGTTCACTTCCTGACTTGTCGGAGTGAATTAAAAAAAATTGCTCTGAAAAAGCACTTAGAAAAGCACTTTTAAACAAAATGCAGCATGCAGCGGAGAGCCGGGAGGTGCTAAAAAAAATTGCGCACAAACTCTCCAAACGCTTGTTTCTGCGATTTCGATTTTAGATGTGAACAAGGCCTTAGGTGTGGTAAAAATACAGCACCACCCCAGTGTGAAAGCACCCTCAAGGTGCGTCATTGAAGCAATGGCAATTATTTGTGGTACGTCATTAAACATGTTTGGAACCCACTATACCTACAACTACAAATCATTTTCTCCAACCTATGACTAACATAGACTAACATTCTTTATAAAACTAAATGTCAGCTGGAGTAGTACATTTTTTGCCACTAGAGGGCAGTAAAACTCTTTGCAATAACTGTACCCTCTCAATAGACACAGCTCAAGCTTCTGTTAGGGCCTTTTTCCACTGCATAGCTGAATCGCAAATTGCTAGTGATGTTTAAATCACTAAGATTGCTACTTTATCATAGAAGAGAAGTATTTTCCACCATAGTGATTCGATTTGAAAAATCGCAATTGCTTTCTGTAGCAATTTTAAGAGGGATAATGCAATGCAAATGAAAAATTGCATAACAAAATTAATGAGCAATCGCTGGGGTTTGTGATTTGCGATCGCGATTGCTAGTGGAAAGGGGCCCTAAAGGACCTTTCCATACCAATCTCCCCACAATTGCGCAGAAGGTCCCAGTCAGGTGCAGTGGTCTCAAGGAGGATGTGGGAAGCCTCTGGAGGTTTTAGAGCAGGGGTCTCAAACTCGTGGCCCGTGGGCCATTTGCGGCCCTCGATACAATATTTTGTGGCCCTCGCCGGCAAAAGCTTCCTTATAGTTTGCTTCAGTGCTCCCAAGTAATCCACCGCATCCCCGCCGCTAAACGAGGGCTGCAGAGCCCCCAAATCGCCCAGGGGGCAATCCGCCGGCATTTCCTGGAAGGGGCAGAGCTTTCAGCTTCAGCTCTGCCCCTCCTGACGTCAATCGCCGCACGGATCGCCACCTCTCCCCGCCCCTCTCTGTGAAGGGAGAGTGAGGGGCGGGCGGAGGCGGCGGTGCGCCGCGATTGTGAAATTCCTTATGCGGCCCAGCCTCATCCTGACTTTGCCTCCTGCGGCCCCCCAGGTAAATTGAGTTTGAGACCCCTGTTTTAGAAACTTTTTTGGTTTAAAGAGAGCCCGAGGTGGGCTCATGAAATTAAAAAGAACTCGGCTACCTGATCCGGGGGGCTGAGCGGATCATGTAACCTCCAAAACCGCCACTCCTGTGGGCTGCAATGGCCCACTTTCACATCAAGACCTTAGGCATTCTCTCATTCACAGCGTGCAGGGAGGCAGGGGACGCAGCCAGGGAGAGAGAGCTGCCCAATGGCAGTTGTGGAAACCAGTAGGAATGCCCCTGGCTGGCATTTTGAATAGGGAATCCCTCTCCCACACGTTTACCTCAGAGATAGCGACAAATATTGTCACTAATCTCGGGAGGTTATAGCACGGGGGGGGGGGGGGGGGGGGGATGGGGGGCAGAGAGAGTCGGTGTGGGGACACAGAGGCATGTCATGTGGCAGAGACCATGCCTCTGTGTCCCATCTGCCCCCAAAAACCACCACAGGTTCTCTTTAAGAGGCTCCCTTCTTTCTAGCTAAGTATATGGCTTTTTATTTTAAAAAATGGCTGTTACTAGGTAAGTGAATAGCTTTTCATTTTAAAGAGGATCTGTAATGTTAAAATATTCCCCTGGGGGTACTCACCTCGGTAGGGGGAAACCTCTGGATCCTATCATGGCTTCCCCCGTACTCCTCCGTCCCACGGGGGTCTCGCTGCAGCCCACTGAACAGCAGGCATGTAAATATTTACCTTCCTGACTCCAGCGCAGGCGCAGTAGTGGCTCTCCACTCAGAAATAGGTGGAAATAGCTGATCCCAGTCAGGTCCACTCTACTGCGCAGGCGCAACTCCCCTGCCCCTGCTCAATAGAGGGGACCTGACTGAGATCGGCTATTTCCGTCTATTTCCGAGTGGAGACCCACTACTGCGCCTGCGCTGGAACAGGGAAAGGTAAATATTGCACAGCCTGACAAATTGTCGGCTGTGCATTCAGTGGGCTGCAGCGGGACCACGGCGGGACGGAGAAGGACGTGGGAAGCCTCGATAGGATCCACAGGCTTCCCCTACCGAGGTGAGTACTCCCTGAACTTTTTTTCATTACAGAGTCTCTTTAAAAATGTCTCTACCTAGGTAAGTATATACTGTAGCTTTTTATTTTAATAATGGCTCTTGCTAGGAAAGTATATAGCGTTTTATTTTTAAAATGTTTTGTTTTGCTTTCTGTAAGGTACCCACTAATGATACAATCTTAATTGTACAATCTTTCCAAATCTATATAGTAGAAGAGTAACTGAGTGAATATACCTTGTTTAGTTTATGTAGTCCCTCATATATCATAGTGTTTAGAGAAGCACTGTTCTGATACTTGCTCAACTCTGAAGCTTTCCTGATGCCGTGTACACTGGCTATGGAGCTGCTGTATATCGGCGGGAAAATCGTTCGGTGTATGGGCCCCTTTAATGTGTCCTTCTTAATCTTGCAACCCCAGCTATGACACACTTCTCATGGAATAATTTGGACTTGAATTGCTGGGTCTCTGTAAAATCACATGATCATGCATCTTATACTGTTTGCATGTATACCCTTGTGCTATGTTGTATAACCATTTGCTACCTCTCTGTCTCTCACCCCTTGTTTACATTGTTTGTATCCCTATTTATTGTGCAGCGCTGCGTAATATGTTGGTGCTTTATAAATACAATTAATAGTAATACTTATCAAAACGTCCATAGAGTCAAAGAGAAACAAACAGTGCATTGAATAAAGGGAGATTATCGTGAAACATTATTTTTTTCATGATCCTTTCTGTGTGTTGCAACAGACATTTAAAAAAAAAATATCTGTGAACAGTGTGCCATCTTATCAATTCTGTTACACCATTCTTTCTTTTGTTATGCTAGCAGGGGCGTAGCCATAGGGGATGCAGAGGTTGTGACCGCATCTGGGCCCTTTAAGGGCCCTCTTTCATCCATTTCATTAGCATTTTATTATTACTATGCTGGTAATGAACACCTCTATATGTGCATTGAAGAGTGGTAATCCTTAACTGTTTTACACCTCTCTAACACTAAAGTTGTCCTTTGTAGGTTTTGAGGCTCCATATCAGTAGAGTGCTTGGGGCTCCATGTAAACTTGCACCGGGGCATCTCCAATGCTGACCAAGTCCAGTCCATAGCCGGCCACAATGCAAACGTGCACAGAGAGCAAGGTGGCTGCTGCAGAGGCAGCTAGCAGCAGAGTACCTGCATTGCAGCATTTGCAAACTTGCAAATGCTGCACCAGTTTAGCTTGGTGCTTTGGTGCCCCTGCTCCTGTGGTGCCCTAGGCCATGGCAGGCCAGCCCTGCTTGTTATGCTATTCTCAGTTTTAAGATCTTGTACAATCTATGTACAGTATAAGTTATTCCATTTTTTTCTGGGTTGCTGTGCGCGCTTCATACCATACCATTATGCCATTCCTTCTTTTTGATTCCTGTGCACTGTTCATGTTATCATACACTTAGTCCATGGGACCGGCCCTATGGGTATATCTTCAATAAGCAGTAAGCTTAGCGTAAAAGTCAGTTCAGAATTGCTGGATACTAAATGGTATCACATGCACAGGTTCACGCGTGTATGTACACTGCTACAGCCTCTACGTAGAGGTTGAATACAACTATAAATGGAGATCCTTGCTCATCCCCCGCACCTCTGAGGCGTGGTGTAGCTATTCCATTCAAATTGTAAGAACCTGTAGATACACTTGTGGGGAGTCGTACAGGCTACTCTGGTCTACAGATACGTTATGCCTGCCAGAGGAGCCCTAAGGTCTCATACATACCCATCCCACAACAAAGGAGGAACATATATAAATACAGTGAGAGTGCCTATTTACAAAGTGCTTGTTATATGAGTCTCGACATGTTTCACCTCAACGGCTTTTTCACAGAGTGCTATACATATATACAATGCTTGTGTTTTTCTATCTTTTGCTTCCCTTGATTCATACATTTTGATAAGAGCCAATTTCCGGGCAAACAGATTCACATCCTTAACCCATTCAAAAGCATTATACCTAGTGGTTGGCACATATGATAGGCCCTTGGACAGAAGTGAGTTCTGTGCAGGAGATATTACACTTGTGGATAAATTGATCACCCGCATAACATTAGTGTCTGTACATTCCATTTTCATAGGGCCTACCACTGATGGTATGTCTTCCCTCTTTTTTGTCCGGTGTATCCCCATTTCTTGCGATCTCTCAACCCTTGTGTGTTTGGGGTCGCCATATTCCCTGCTATGCCTACACATTGTGGGTCCGGTGTTGTCGGTGGGATGTCTAAAAAAACACTTTTTGGGTCAGTGTTACTGGAGGGTTTTTTGGGGTGGTATTTAGGAGTATATTTTTCCTTATTTTTATTTTTATATGTCTTATGACGGATAGATGTGGTTGATGCACTTGATTCGCACTCGGATTGTGTTTCACTATCTGATGCACCCACTGGTTGGTTCCCCTGTCCTCCTGTCCCTTGTACTTTTTCAGCCCATGTATAGACTTTATTATTCTTAAAGTCTGAACTATCTCGTGCAAACTTTTTTTGCTTTCTGTTTTTTATTTCCTCAGTATATGCCTCTATCTTTCTCTGAAGCTTGGATTCGAATTTCTCAAATTGAGGATGTCCTGACAGTTCTAACAATACTTTTTGTTCGCCGAGTAGTTTGTTCCTTATTTTTTCAGAGTAGATGAATTCATAATCATGGAGGAATTTCATCTGCTCTAAGGTTTGACGTGTTTTTAATTCCTCCCACCCTTTGATAAAATCAGGGTCATCGGTGTGTGAATGGGGTTTTGTTAACCACTTAAGGACC
Source organism: Hyperolius riggenbachi (assembly GCF_040937935.1). Classification (NCBI taxonomy): domain Eukaryota; kingdom Metazoa; phylum Chordata; class Amphibia; order Anura; family Hyperoliidae; genus Hyperolius; species Hyperolius riggenbachi. The sequence continues at coordinate 276,996,008 of NC_090646.1, read as the reverse complement.
AAGGTGATAGAGATCTACGCCCTGTTTTGATGGGCTCCTAGTTGGCAGGGCGTAGATCTCTATCACCGGCGCCGCCGCTCCCCGCCGCGATCGTCTGCACGGAATCCGGAGCTCTTAGCTGTCTTATGACAGCTAAGGCTTCCGGGTATCGGCAGGAGCCGTCACTGATTGGCTCCCTGCCGTGTGATCGCTGTGAGCCAATCACAGCGATCACCCTCCGAAAGGCAACATAGTTGCCGTTCCGCCTCCCTCTCCCTGTCACTGTGAGGATCTTTTGTGACAGGGAGAGACGCACAGCCTGCAGCCGTGACAGGCTGTGCGATTTTACAAAAAAAACCACTTTTAGATACATTTATTTATCCCGATCTCCCCCCAATTCATCCCTTGATCCCCTTCCAACCACCCATATATATATATATATATAGAATATATAGCTATATATATATATAGTATATAGCTATATATATATATATATAGCATATAGCTATATATATAGTATATAACTATATATATATATATATATATATATATATATATATATATATATATATATATATTTACTGGATTGTGATTTTATTTACTGTGCTTTACTGCAGTTAGATAGGGGTTAGTATAATAGGCAGGGTATATAGTGTTTAGGGTATAGTGTAGGGTATTTAGGGTTTAGTATATAGTTTAGTATATAGAGTAGGGTATATAGGGCTTAGTTTATAGTGTAGGGTATATAGGGATTAGTATATAGTGTAGGGTGTATAGGGTTTAGTATATAGGGGTTAGTATATAGTGTAGGGTGTATATATAGGCTTTAGTATATAGCGTAGGATATAAAGGGTTTAGTATATAGTGTCGGGTATATCGTGTAGGGTAAATCGGGTTTAGTGTACAGTGTAGGGTATATAGGGCTGTATATCAGTAGTGTAAAGGGTGGCATATAGGTTCAGGGTTTATACGCTTACGTATATAGTGTCAGTGTGGGGTCTGATATTGTCTGTGCATATACAGGCTTGTTAGGGTATATTGTGTCCTTTATATTGTGTCCTGCACTATATACGTGATGGCGAAGAGATCTTTTACTGCTCAGCAGATTGTAGATCTGATCTGCCAGTCTGGGGAATCCAGTGAGGAATTAGACTCTGAAGAATCAGAGCCTGAAGATTCAGACTCAGAGTTTGAGCCAATCCCTGACAGTGACACCCTACCAAGTGAATCGGACGTGGAGGAGACTGAGAGTTCTGAGACAGCCATGCCAGAGCAGCCAAGCACTAGTCAGGAGCAGGCAGAGAGTGTCGCAACACCCAGACAGAGACGCCGCAGGCAACAGAGCGCTTCTACTAAACGTCGCCGCACTGACGTACCGGAGGAATTGCTTCACCCCGTGTGGTCGCCTGCCAACCTAGAAGCACCCTCAATTCCTCCTTTCACAGGCCAGGCTGGAATTAAAGTGCAAACGGCTAACCTCTCCCCAATTCAATTTATGGAACTCATAATCACTGATGAGCTCCTCGGCTCTATTGCTGAGCAAACAAACTTATACGCTCAGCAACACATTGCTGAGAAACCGCAATCCAGCTATGCGAGGCCTAAGAACTGGTGGCCCACTACAGTGGAGGAAATAAAAACATTTTTAGGCCTCACAATAAACATGGGCATTACCAAAAAACCAGACCTAAAACGGTATTGGTCGAAAAGACCAATTCAACATATGGGGATTTTTTCGCAAACAATGTCGAGGACACGTTATTTGACCATCTTGCGCTTCCTCCATTTCAGTGACAATTCCCAGTACCAAACCGGAGAAGATCCAAATATTGATCCCCTATACAAAATTCGGCCCCTAATTGACTACCTATCGCAAAAATTTTCAGAGGTATACGTGCCAGAAAAAAATATAAGTATTGACGAGTCCCTGGTACACTTCACTGGTCGACTTAGGATCAAGCAATACATCCCTTCCAAGCGTGCCAGATATGGCATAAAAATTTATAAGCTTTGTGAAAGCAGCACTGGCTTTACATGCGCTTTCCGAGTGTACGAGGGAAAAGACAGCCAGCTGGATCCACCTGGGTGCCCACCTTATATGGGCACAAATGGTAAAGTTGTCTGGGATCTGATTCACCCTCTCCTGAACAAAGGATACAACCTGTACCTAGACAACTATTACACCAGCATCCCACTATTCAAACATTTAGCGAGAGAGAACACGCCAGCTTGCGGTACCATCAGATCCAACCGCAAAGGCTTCCCTCAGAGCCTTGTCAACAAGCGCCTCAAACCTGATGAATCTGAGGGTCTCCGCAGTGAAGAGATGCTGGCTCTGAAGTACAGGGGAAAAAGGGACGTATATATGCTTTCAACCATACATACTCCTGAAAGCATAACACCCAGGACTGGAGCACAAGAGAAACCTAAATGTGTTCATGAGTACAGCCAATATATGGGTGGTGTAGACCGCAATGACGCGGCAATGAAGCCGTACCTGGCCGCACGCAAAACCAGATATTGGTATAAAAAATTAGGCTTATACTTGCTGCAGTTGGGAATTTACAACAGCTTTATACTATACAAAATGTCAAAAAACCCTCTCAGCAATTTAGAATTCCAGGAGGAAATAGCTGAATCTCTCATTTCCAAAGCTGCAACTCACCCTGGCAGAAGATTTGATTCAGTCGAGAGACTTTCTGGATATCATGTTCCAGAAATTATACCACAGACGGGGAAAAAGCAATACCCCCAGAAAAAGTGTAGGGTCTGCACTAAACAAAAAATAAGGACGGATACACGATACCATTGCCCCGAATGTCCAGAAAAACCAGGACTTTGTTTGAAAGACTGTTTCAAAGTGTACCACACCTGCCTAAATTTTTAACTTGGATTGTCCTTCAAATTTATGGTACACAAAGCGCCAGTAGCCACACATAGGCGATATAATTTTATTCAGAAGGAGCAACTGAAACCCCCCGCCCAAAAAAAATTGCTACATTTATTTTTTCTTCCCAAACATTCCATTCAAATTGAAGTATTGTAGGCATTCACCCCACAAATGATTCAGTAATTCCTTCTGAATAAAACGATACCACATATGCGTGGCTAGACTATTGCTTTAGTTCAAAGCTGTGCTGAGAAGAAGTTGTCAATTATTGAACCTTCAAAGACCATAAATCACACGTTTGCAATTTCCAGCACAGCCCGCTTTCAATTAAGTCTGAGGTAAAAAGTCCCTCAATTTCCCACCAAAATGAACCCATTTTGTAAACTATACCCCCTGAAGTATCCATCCGTGGGGGCATTGATGATTTTGACAGCACATATTATTGGTGGAAATTGATGGAATGTATAAGGACAAAAAGAAAAATTCATTTATTTTATTCAATTTCCACCAATAATCTGTGCAGTCAAAATCATCAATGCCCCCATCGATGAATACCTCAGGGGGTCTATTTTACAGAATTTGACAGACTCTTTACCTCAGACTTCATCAAAAGCGGGCTGTATTGGAAAATGCAAGCGTGTGATTTATGGTCTTTGAAGGTTCAATAATTGACAACTTCTTCTAAGCACTGTATTGGACTAAAGCAATAGTCTAGCCACACATATGTGGTATCGTTTTATTCAGAAGGAATTACTGAATCATTTGTGGGGTGAATTTCTACAATACTTCAAAGCGTGTCTGTCACAAAACAGAAAAACTGACATGTCTGAATAAAAAAATGATTTTTTCTTTTTGTCGTTATACATTCCATCAATTTCCACCAATAATCTGTGCAGTCAAAATCACCAATGCCCCCATCGATGGATACCTCAGGAGGTCTAGTTTACAGAATGGGGTCATTTTGGCGGGAATTTGACAGACTTTTTACCTCAGACTTCATCAAAAGCGGGCTGTGCTGGGAAAAGCAAGCGTGTGATTTATGGTCTTTGAAGGTTCAATTATTGACAACTTCTTCTAAGCTCTGTATTGGACTAAAGCAATAGTCTAGCCACACATATTTGGTATCGTTTTATTCAGAAGGAATTACTGAATCATTTGTGGGGTGAATTTCTACAATACTTCAAAGCATGTCTGTCACAAAACAGAAAAACTGACATGTCTGAATAAAAAAATGATTTTTTCTTTTTGTCGTTATACATTCCATCAATTTCCACCAATAATCTGTGCAGTCAAAATCACCAATGCCCCCATCGATGGATACCTCAGGAGGTCTAGTTTACAGAATGGGGTCATTTTGGCGGGAATTTGACAGACTTTTTACCTCAGACTTCATCAAAAGCGGGCTGTGCTGGGAAAAGCAAGCGTGTGATTTATGGTCTTTGAAGGTTCAATAATTGACAACTTCTTCTAAGCTCTGTATTGGACTAAAGAAATAGTCTAGCCACACATATTTGGTATCGTTTTATTCAGAAGGAATTACTGAATCATTTGTAAGGTGAATTTCTACAATACTTCAAAGCGTGTCTGTCAAAAAACAGAAAAAACTGACATGTCTGAATAAAAAAATGATTTTTTTTTTTTGTCGTTATACATTCCATCAATTTCCACCAATAATCTGTGCAGTCAAAATCACCACTGCCCCCATCGATGGATACCTCAGGAGGTCTAGTTTACAGAATGGGGTCATTTTGGCGGGAATTTGACAGACTTTTTACCTCAGACTTCATCAAAAGCGGGCTGTGCTGGGAAATGCAAGCGTGTGATTTATGGTCTTTGAAGGTTCAATTATTGACAACTTCTTCTAAGCTCTGTATTGGACTAAAGCAATAGTCTAGCCACACATATTTGGTATCGTTTTATTCAGAAGGAATTACTGAATCATTTGTAAGGTGAATTTCTACAATACTTCAAAGCGTGTCTGTCAAAAAACAGAAAAAACTGACATGTCTGAATAAAAAAATGATTTTTTTTTTTGTCGTTATACATTCCATCAATTTCCACCAATAATCTGTGCAGTCAAAATCACCACTGCCCCCATCGATGGATACCTCAGGAGGTCTAGTTTACAGAATGGGGTCATTTTGGCGGGAATTTGACAGACTTTTTACCTCAGACTTCATCAAAAGCGGGCTGTGCTGGGAAATGCAAGCGTGTGATTTATGGTCTTTGAAGGTTCAATTATTGACAACTTCTTCTAAGCTCTGTATTGGACTAAAGCAATAGTCTAGCCACACATATTTGGTATCGTTTTATTCAGAAGGAATTACTGAATCATTTGTGGGGTGAATTTCTACAATACTTCAAAGCATGTCTGTCACAAAACAGAAAAACTGACATGTCTGAATAAAAAAATGGATTTTTTCTTTTTGTCGTTATACATTCCATCAATTTCCACCAATAATATGTGCAGTCAAAATCACCAATGCCCCCATCGATGGATACCTCAGGAGGTCTAGTTTACAGAATGGGGTCATTTTGGCAGGAATTTGACAGACTTTTTACCTCAGACTTCATCAAAAGCAGGCTGTGCTGGGAAATGCAAGCGTGTGATTTATGGTCTTTGAAAGTTTAATAATTGACAACTTCTTCTAAGCTCTGTATTGGACTAAAGCAATAGTCTAGCCACACATATTTGGTATCGTTTTATTCAGAAGGAATTACTGAATCATTTGTGGGGTGAATTTCTACAATACTTCAAAGCATGTCTGTCAAAAAACAGAAAAAACTGACATGTCTGAACAAAAAAAATGATTTTTTCTTTTTGTCATTATACATTCCATCAATTTCCACCAATAATCTGTGCAGTCAAAATCACCAATGCCCCCATCGATGGATACCTCAGGAGGTCTAGTTTACAGAATGGGGTCATTTTGGTGGGAATGTTACTATTTCAGTGACTTAGTGCTTCAGAGAAATGATGTACAACGCAGAAAACAAGCATTGTAGATTTTGTTCACTGAAAAGCAAAATTACACTTTTTTTCACAGTCTCTACAATGTACCAAAGATGTAAATAGTTTTCATTTTTTTTGCACATATATATTAGAAACATATGGCAGAATACATTTTGAAAAGAATTTATGTTTTAATTCAAGATATATACATATTTTTGGTTGAAAATTTCAGACAATATACATTTTTTTACTTTTTTTTAGCATAAATTCTCTTAAAAAACATATAAAATTCCATTATCAATATAATTAAGTGGTATAGATAAAAAGCCCTATTTGTTCTGAAAAAAACAATATCACATTTGTTTGGATAGACCAAAAATGTACTGAAATATCTAAACTCAAACAAAGCATGTCAAAACCAAAAAAAACGCTCTGGTCCTTAAGGCCATTTTATATGTTGGTCCTTAAGTGGTTAATATGCGTAATCCTCGGACTGTGATTTTTTCTTTCAGGTATACACTAAAGCTGGCTACCTCCCATGTCGCTTGTGTAAATTCTTTATATGTTTTGAAAATGTCCTTAAATACAGGTTCTACATCAGTATCAGCACTATATGTCTCATCATCATCTCCAGAATTGTTAGATATAAACGTATCTCTAGCCACAGAGGTCAGAGATTCAATGGTGGGGAGGTCCTCCGATAGGTAGGCCATACCCCAAAGGTGCTCGGTACACCTAACACAACGTTAAAAGATCATGCACTATCCGAGAGGATACCAGGGAAATTCAATCATACACTTAGTCCATGGGACCGGCCCTATGGGTATATCTTCAATAAGCAGTAAGCTTAGCGTAAAAGTCAGTTCAGAATTGCTGGATACTAAATGGTATCACATGCACAGGTTCACGCGTGTATGTACACTGCTACAGCCTCTACGTAGAGGTTGAATACAACTATAAATGGAGATCCTTGCTCATCCCCCGCACCTCTGAGGCGTGGTGTAGCTATTCCATTCAAATTGTAAGAACCTGTAGATACACTTGTGGGGAGTCGTACAGGCTACTCTGGTCTACAGATACGTTATGCCTGCCAGAGGAGCCCTAAGGTCTCATACATACCCATCCCACAACAAAGGAGGAACATATATAAATACAGTGAGAGTGCCTATTTACAAAGTGCTTGTTATATGAGTCTCGACATGTTTCACCTCAACGGCTTTTTCACAGAGTGCTATACATATATACAATGCTTAGTGCCACCCCCACCACCACAATGTCCCCCCGCAAGAAAGCCCCAGTCAGAGCTGAAGCACCTCATCCGGTGCGAGTTTAAATACTGGAGGTTTGATGTGTGTGCACCCACTGGGTGTGTCCACACTCATATTGCATACCTGTTTGCGGGGCCCTTGCGCGTCCTATGTATCTGGATGCTAGGCGTCTGGGTGCCCCGTACAGTGTATGTTCATACCCCGCCTGACCCCAGCCTGTGTTTCGCCGGAGTACTTCCGGGTCACGCACGCGTAACTTCCGCATTGTGCGTCCTCATGGCAACCCGGCCGCCGCTCACATCAAGTGCGGCGGCCGTTCCATATGCGTGTGTTGCCATGGAAACACCCACGCCTCCTGGATGTTTGTAAACAGTCGCCTCCACATGACGTATGCTGCTGGCAGCCTGGCCGTCTCTCGTGTCGCGCAATGCGGCGGCCATTCAATACATGTACGTTGCCATAGCAACAATGACGCCTCATGACATGTATACACATTCGTCTTCTGTTCCATTGGCTCAAGACGCTCGTTTCACATATTCCTTCCCATGTCCATCATCTTTATGAGAAATTACATGCCCATCCATATATTTCTAGATACTGGCACTGTGATTCATGTTATTCCATTCCCCTATATTTTAGGGATATATCGGACTGGTGCAATTTTGTTCTTATATCTATGGTGTGTAGGGACACATCTATCAAATTGTGCGCTTCCCTACCAAGAGGAGACTCTTGCCAGTATGCCAGAGAGACCACCGAGGAAACAGAATGACAGGGCACCTACAAGTACAAAACGTGTACCACCGAGATTAGTGGCAACATATACAGAACAGTCACACACAGTATTTGAGATCGTTAAACATTACTGGCCTATACTGAAAAAGGATAAAGATCTGGCCAGCATACTCCCTTCATCTCCATCCATAACATACAGGAGGGCTAACAACCTGAGGGACATCCTGGTCCATAGCACCTTCTCTAAGATCCAGACACCACAAAAGACCTGGTTACCAACTAAACCACATGGGTCGTTCCATTGTGGGAAATGTAAGGCCTGTAGGTACATGCCGACCATCAAACAATTTACATCACCTATGAATGGGAGATCTTTTGAGATCCGTTCATTTATTACATGCAACACTAAGGCAGTTGTATATGCCGCTAAATGCAAATGTGATTTGATGTATATTGGCAAAACCACCAGAGCCCTGAAAGAACGTGTTCTTGAACACATCGGTGATATCACACATGTCAACGATACATCAGTGGCATGCCATATGAACCAGGTACACCCCCGATCGAGATATGACATTGTATTCTGGGGGATCCAACATTGGGAAAAGAACATTAGAGGAGGGAATCTTGATAAAAAGTTAACACAAATAGAATCGCAATGGATCTACCGATTGGATACAATTGCCCCTAACGGTCTAAATGAAGACTTTAATTTAGCATGTTTTCTATAGATGGATTGAAAAAGCGTCCAATTACAGTACTATGTGCAGCACAAATAAAGAATATATGTGAACACCTTATATGTACGATCAGCTAATGCACCACACTGGTAATCCCTAGTGACAGTATGCATACCCTTCCATTATACATAATAATATCTATGGTAGGGAAGCGCACAATTTGATAGATGTGTCCCTACACACCATAGATATAAGAACAAAATTGCACCAGTCCGATATATCCCTAAAATATAGGGGAATGGAATAACATGAATCACAGTGCCAGTATCTAGAAATATATGGATGGGCATGTAATTTCTCATAAAGATGATGGACATGGGAAGGAATATGTGAAACGAGCGTCTTGAGCCAATGGAACAGAAGCCGAATGTGTATACATGTCATGAGGCGTCATTGTTGCTATGGCAACGTACATGTATTGAATGGCCGCCGCATTGCGCGACACGAGAGACGGCCAGGCTGCCAGCAGCATACGTCATGTGGAGGCGACTGTTTACAAACATCCAGGAGGCGTGGGTGTTTCCATGGCAACACACGCATATGGAACGGCCGCCGCACTTGATGTGAGCGGCGGCCGGGTTGCCATGAGGACGCACAATGCGGAAGTTACGCGTGCGTGACCCGGAAGTACTCCGGCGAAACACAGGCTGGGGTCAGGCGGGGTATGAACATACACTGTACGGGGCACCCAGACGCCTAGCATCCAGATACATAGGACGCGCAAGGGCCCCGCAAACAGGTATGCAATATGAGTGTGGACACACCCAGTGGGTGCACACACATCAAACCTCCAGTATTTAAACTCGCACCGGATGAGGTGCTTCAGCTCTGACTGGGGCTTTCTTGCGGGGGGACATTGTGGTGGTGGGGGTGGCACTAAGCATTGTATATATGTATAGCACTCTGTGAAAAAGCCGTTGAGGTGAAACATGTCGAGACTCATATAACAAGCACTTTGTAAATAGGCACTCTCACTGTATTTATATATGTTCCTCCTTTGTTGTGGGATGGGTATGTATGAGACCTTAGGGCTCCTCTGGCAGGCATAACGTATCTGTAGACCAGAGTAGCCTGTACGACTCCCCACAAGTGTATTTACAGGTTCTTACAATTTGAATGGAATAGCTACACCACGCCTCAGAGGTGCGGGGGATGAGCAAGGATCTCCATTTATAGTTGTATTCAACCTCTACGTAGAGGCTGTAGCAGTGTACATACACGCGTGAACCTGTGCATGTGATACCATTTAGTATCCAGCAATTCTGAACTGACTTTTACGCTAAGCTTACTGCTTATTGAAGATATACCCATAGGGCCGGTCCCATGGACTAAGTGTATGATTGAATTTCCCTGGTATCCTCTCGGATAGTGCATGATCTTTTAACGTTGTGTTAGGTGTACCGAGCACCTTTGGGGTATGGCCTACCTATCGGAGGACCTCCCCACCATTGAATCTCTGACCTCTGTGGCTAGAGATACGTTTATATCTAACAATTCTGGAGATGATGATGAGACATATAGTGCTGATACTGATGTAGAACCTGTATTTAAGGACATTTTCAAAACATATAAAGAATTTACACAAGCGACATGGGAGGTAGCCAGCTTTAGTGTATACCTGAAAGAAAAAATCACAGTCCGAGGATTACGCATATTAACAAAACCCCATTCACACACCGATGACCCTGATTTTATCAAAGGGTGGGAGGAATTAAAAACACGTCAAACCTTAGAGCAGATGAAATTCCTCCATGATTATGAATTCATCTACTCTGAAAAAATAAGGAACAAACTACTCGGCGAACAAAAAGTATTGTTAGAACTGTCAGGACATCCTCAATTTGAGAAATTCGAACCCAAGCTTCAGAGAAAGATAGAGGCATATACTGAGGAAATAAAAAACAGAAAGCAAAAAAAGTTTGCACGAGATAGTTCAGACTTTAAGAATAATAAAGTCTATACATGGGCTGAAAAAGTACAAGGGACAGGAGGACAGGGGAACCAACCAGTGGGTGCATCAGATAGTGAAACACAATCCGAGTGCGAATCAAGTGCATCAACCACATCTATCCGTCATAAGACATATAAAAATAAGGAAAAATATACTCCTAAATACCACCCCAAAAAACCCTCCAGTAACACTGACCCAAAAAGTGTTTTTTTAGACATCCCACCGACAACACCGGATCCACAATGTGTAGGCATAGCAGGGAATATGGCGACCCCAAACACACAAGGGTTGAGAGATCGCAAGAAATGGGGATACACCGGACAAAAAAGAGGGAAGACATACCATCAGTGGTAGGCCCTATGAAAATGGAATGTACAGACACTAATGTTATGCGGGTGATCAATTTATCCACAAGTGTAATATCTCCTGCACAGAACTCACTTCTGTCCAAGGGCCTATCATATGTGCCAACCACTAGGTATAATGCTTTTGAATGGGTTAAGGATGTGAATCTGTTTGCCCGGAAATTGGCTCTTATCAAAATGTATGAATCAAGGGAAGCAAAAGATAGAAAAACACAAGCATTGTATATATGTATAGCACTCTGTGAAAAAGCCGTTGAGGTGAAACATGTCGAGACTCATATAACAAGCACTTTGTAAATAGGCACTCTCACTGTATTTATATATGTTCCTCCTTTGTTGTGGGATGGGTATGTATGAGACCTTAGGGCTCCTCTGGCAGGCATAACGTATCTGTAGACCAGAGTAGCCTGTACGACTCCCCACAAGTGTATCTACAGGTTCTTACAATTTGAATGGAATAGCTACACCACGCCTCAGAGGTGCGGGGGATGAGCAAGGATCTCCATTTATAGTTGTATTCAACCTCTACGTAGAGGCTGTAGCAGTGTACATACACGCGTGAACCTGTGCATGTGATACCATTTAGTATCCAGCAATTCTGAACTGACTTTTACGCTAAGCTTACTGCTTATTGAAGATATACCCATAGGGCCGGTCCCATGGACTAAGTGTATGATTGAATTTCCCTGGTATCCTCTCGGATAGTGCATGCACTGTTCATGTTATGCCATTTATAATTTTGGTTTCCTGCATACGCTACATGTTATGTAATTGCTTCTTTTGGGTTCATGTGCACTCTACATGTTATGCCATTCTTTCTTTTAAGTTCCTGTGCAACCTAAATATTATGCCAGTCTTTCTTTTGTGTTTCTGTGCACTCTATATGTTATGCCATTCTTTCTTTTGGGTTCCTGTGCACTCTACTGTATATGATATCATTGTTTTTTGCTTTTGGCTGCTGTGTATGGTACTTGTTCTGCTCTTCTCCATTTTGAGTTCTCATACACTCTGTTATTCCATTTTTTTTTCTGGGTTGATGTGTACAATACATGTTATACCATTCCTTCTTTTTGGTTCCTGTGCACTCTTCATGTTATGCCATTTTTAATTTTGGGTTTCCGTGTACTCTTCATGTTATGCCATTCTTTCTTTTGAGTTAATGTGCCTTCTACATGTTATGCCATTCTTTCTTTTTGGTTAATGTGCATGCTACATGTTATGTCATTCTTTCTTTTGTGTTTCTGTGCACAGTGCACTCTACATGTTATGCCATTCTTTCTTTTGTGTTTCTGTGCACTTTACATGTAATGACATTTTTTCTTTTGGGTTTCTGTGCACTCTACATGCTATGCCAGTCTTTATTTTGCGGATCAGTTCATTTCGGCGTGCGGCTCTGAGAGCCGAGCGCCGAAGCTGGGCGCCATCATAGCAGCAATGCTATTATGCCTGCCCTGCGTAGCAGTAATTCGGGGCTCTGGCGGCTGCCAGACCCCGGATTACATCTCCCTCCGAGTTGCGACAACTCGGAAGGGGGGGGGGGGGATAGTATTTAAAGCCGCCTGTGAATTTAGCGGCAGCAGAGAGAGCCGTCATTCGGCTCTTCCCGTGCCAAATTGAGTGACACCGAAGTAATATGTACTCTTATTTTGTGTTTCTGTGCACTCTACATGTTATACCATTATTTATTTTGGGTTCCTGTGCACTCTACCTGTTATATCATTTTTTTTTTCCGTTTGGCTCCTGTGTATGATACTTGTTATGCTATTCTCAATTCTGAGTTCTTGTACACTCTAAGTATAAGTTATTCCATTGCACACTTTGTTATACCATTCCTTCTTTTTGGTTCCTGTGTACTCTTCATGTTATGCCATTTTTAATTTTGGGTTCCTGTGTACATGTTATGCAATTACTACTTTTGGTTTTATGTGCACTCTACATGTTATGCCATTCTTTCTTTTGTGTTTCTGTGCATTCTATTTATTTGTCTAGTCTGTCTTTTGGCAGGGGTGCTGCTAGGCCTAGGTGAACCAAGCAGCTGCTTGGAGGCCTCCCCCACAGCAGGGGCCTCCCATGCTGCCAGGGCCACCCTGTCTGTGACTTGTATGGCTGCTGCTGCCTCACCATCACTTACACACAAACCTTAGATCAGTGGCAATGTGAACAGGGGGAGAGCGGCTCAGTGACCACTGCAGAGTGCAGATGTGGAAGTGAGGTAATTGCTAATTTCCTGCATTTGAAGTGTGCCGCACGGTTACTGTGTGCTGCTCATCTCTCTTCAGGCCAAGTCTTATATGCAGGCCTATGAGTGTTGGGGACGGGGAGGCATCCGGAAGCTACTTGGGTACTTTTTCACTCTGAAAACATGGTTTGTCATCATGTACCCCTGGTCCCCTGAAACTGATTTGGTGTCGTTTTTTGCAGAGTTCTAACTACCACATCAATACCGTACAGTGCTAAGAACAAGCACAACAAAACCTTTTTTAATATCATGCAGAAAGTATGGCACTGTACATTAAAAACTGCCTCATCTCTTTATCTTCAAAAATGCCCGGTACTGGCAGCCATACTGCATGTTAACAGATTACACAGAGAGTCTAAAAATTATGTTGGAGTATGTTACAGTTTAAATCTACAGCAATCTCCCAGCAACTGTTGTAAATATTAATATGTTCAGCATTAACATACTTATTTCTAGCCTTTGGCAATGTGCTATTGACTTTGTCTGTGTACTGATGTATAACTGATGTTTTCAGTTATGTAGTGGTATATTGTTTTTATGATTACATTATAACTGTAAGGCAATTAAATTCTGAAAAATGAAAATGTTCCAGCCGTACAGGAGCTGAACCACAGATCTGATTTTTGAAAGATTAGAACACTTTTGAAAAACTGAAGTTAAATAAAGTTGTCGAGCTATAAAGTTATAAATGATCGCTTATGCTCAGCAAATCAGTAGATATTGACTTGAGCTTTTTTTATGGGTTTGCAGATGCCAGAAATGCATACAAATTATCCTACAATTTGATGTGCTGCCATTTACTAGGCATTATATATTACTCAGAAGCAAAAATAATTTTTACAACAAGTTTGCTGTACCATCATTCTGGATTTGTTTGATACCAAAATACAAGTCCAGTTTCACACTGTAAACCAGCATTTTTGTTGAGGTGCACAATTACATTGCATCATAACGTCAAAAACAGCCTGCAGAGATTTCCACAGCAATGCGCAGTCATTTCTATTCTGGCTGCAAGTCAAGCAAGAAGTGAGGCTCTGTGGTGGAAATAGGAAGTGCACGGAAGTGTATTGTCAAAATACGCTTCCACGCATGCGCAACGCAAACGTGGCGAGTGGCAAACAGTTTAAAATATCTGTGGTGCCATAGACTTAAATTACTTGCAATCACCGCACGTCGCTTTGGGTAGTCGCCGGTAACACGCTGTTGTCATCACAGTAAAGTTGATACTTCCGGCACATCGCACCATGGTAGGTTGTTATTGCTTTAAAGGAACACTTAAGTCATGCAAAAAAAAAATGTTTTACTCACCTGGGGCTTCCACCAGCCCCCTGCAGCTGTCCTGTGCTCACGCAGTCTCCATCAGATCCTCCAGTCCCCGGCCGACAGCCACTTCCAATTTCGGCGACAGGCCGGGAGCACGAGTGATTCTTTGCGTTCCTGGCCGCAATAGCAGTATAGAGGGCACTATTGCGGCCAGGAACGCGAAGAATCACTCGCGTTCCCAGCCTGTCTGCGCCGCCGACCGGAAGTGGCTGCCGGTGGGGGACAAAAGCATTGGAGCGAGACTGTGTGGGCACTGGACACCTGCAGGGGGCTGGTCAGTGGCGGATCTAGTGGGGGGCAGGCATGGCTAGTGCCATAGGCACCACAGCACCTTGGGGGCGCCATGCCTGCCCCCCGTGTTGCGACCGCTGCCTCCCCGACACACCTCAGATCAGCGGCAACTAAACCGGAGATCTGTGAAGCACTGTACTTCCCCTACTTAAAAAACCCTCACTAGACCCCTCACTTCCATCCAGCTACCGTCCCATCTCCTTACTCCCTTTTGCATCTAAACTCCTAGAGCGTTTAGTCCACCAACGCATGACCCATTACCTTGACTCCAACTCCCTGTTTGATCCCCTACAATCAGGATTTCGGCCAGGCCACTCCACCGAGACTGCCCTCACCAAGGTCGTCAATGACCTCACGCATGCCAAGGCCGAAGGAAAATACACTATCCTTCTCCTCCTAGACCTCTCATCAGCATTCGACACTGTTGATCACTCCCTGCTACTCCAGTCCCTGCAATCTGTGGGTATCCAAGACCGTGCCCTAGCATGGTTTTCCTCCTACCTCTCAAATCGCTCCTTCAAGACCTCCTTCAATGGTTCCTCCTCAACCTCCTTCCCACTTTCAGTTGGGGTCCCCCAAGGCTCTGTTCTTGGTCCCCTGCTGTTCTCCATCTACACTGCCTCCATCGGAAAACTCATCTCCTCTCTGGGTTTCAACTATCACCTATATGCAGATGACACCCAGATTTACCTCCATACCACTGACCTCTCCACCAACACCATGGAGAAGGTATCCTCTGGTCTCTCAGCTATTTCATCGTGGATGTCGGCCAGGTTCCTAAAATTAAACCTGGATAAGACTGAGCTCCTAATCTTCCCGCCCCGTGCTGCTTCACCCCCCACTGACCTCTATGTCACTGTCAATGGCACAATCATTCATCCAACCACACAAGCCCGCTGCCTGGGTGTCACCCTAGACTCGGCCCTCTCCTTCACCTCCCACATCCAAACCGTAGCTAGAGCCTGCTATTTCCACTTACGCAACATCTCCAAGATCCGGCCTTTCCTGACCCCAGACACTACCAAACTCCTTGTCCATGCCCTCATCATCTCCCGCCTGGACTACTGCAACTCCCTCTTGTCAGGCCTTCCTCAAAACCGCATCGCCCCCCTAAAATCCATCATGAACGCAGCAGCCAGACTCATCTACTCCTCCCACCGCTCTGTCTCCACAACTCCCCTACGCAAATCCCTTCATTGGCTTCCAATTCACTTCAGAATCAGCTTCAAGATCCTATGTTTGGCATACAAATCCTTACACAAGTCCTGCCCAACCTACATCTCTGACCTGGTCAGCAGATATACACCTGGCCGCCCACTTCGCTCCTCCAACGACCTCCTCTTAACCACCCCACGCATCTCGCACTCCCATGCCAGACTGCAGGACTTCACTAGAGCTGCCCCTATCCTGTGGAACTCTCTCCCGCTGCCCATCAGGCTCGCTCCCACCTTCAACACCTTCAAAAAAGCACTCAAAACTCACTTCTTCAAGGAGGCCTACATCAACTCAACACTACCCTAATCCTTTCTGCCAATAACTTCTTGATGCACCTCCTCCTTTTGTGTCACCAGCCCCTCCCTCTAGATTGTAAGCCTTTGGCAGGGTCCTCTTCCCTTGTGTATCATACTTGACTGTGTGCACTTAACCCAGAATTTGGAACTGGTAATTTTTACCACTACCATTCCAGTTTATGATCTGGCATTGTACTATTATCTGCATTGCGTTGCGTATCTTGTTGCTATTACCTGCATTGTTGTATCTATGGTCTGTTACCTGTATTGTTCTGTCAACCCTGTTATGATTGTCTGTAATCCTATTTATTGTACAGCGCTGCGTAATATGTTGGCGCTATATAAATCTAATTAATAATAATAATAATAATAAAGTCCTTACAGTGAGACAGCAGCACTTATGGCTGCAGCTGCTCCTGACGACCAGCAGGTGGTGCTGTGTCCAAGCCCAGTCCTGGAAGATGCGGACTAGGAAAGAGAGATGGAAGGCCCAAGAAAAGAAAAACAAGCTAGCACTCCTGAATGACAGAAGATTATGAATATGAAAGGAACAGAGTAGTGGAAGGAACTGTGGGATCAGTAAGGTCTGTTGTCTTTGGAGAAAGCAAGTTCTTGTAATACAGGGATTGAACGTGTACACTGACACATGGCTGTGAGATGCAGGGCTAGTACATTTGAATGTCATATCTGGGAGGATACCTTACATGCACAAGAGCATCAGTTCATCACATACAGTAGAAAAACTGAAAAACAGATATTCAGTATATGTATATGTAAAAGGAAAGTTCTAAGTGGCTCAGTGATGTGTATGATATATGTGTGTGTGTATTTGTGTAGGTACAGTATGCGTGTGTATATGTGTTTGTGTCTTTCTGAGTGTACAGCATGTATGTGTGTCTTTAGTTGTGTGTGCAAGTCTTTGTATGTGTGTGAGTTAAGCTATGTGTGTATTTGTGTGTGTCTGTGTCTTTGTGTGTTTACAGTACGATTGTTGTGTGTGTACAGCATGTGTGTGTGTTTCAGAGTGTACAGTATGTGTGTGTTTGTATCTTTGTGTACAGGGTGTGTTTGCATTTGTGTGTTGTGAATGAACAGTATGTATGTGTGTCTTTGTGTGTGTAGTTATATACAGGGTGTGTGTGCGTTAGTGTATGTATGTGTGTGTGTCGTTGTCTGTGTATTTATTAATATGAATTAGTGTCTTTGTTTGTGTACAGGAGGGTGTGTGTTTGTGACTTTGTGAGTGCACTGTATGTGTGTGTGGGGGGCAGTTTATGTGCATGTATTAGTTTTAACTTTTGGCAAGGGATCTACAAAAAAAATATACCCATACCATGTTTTAACAGGGTAAGGGGGCTCTGACGGAAGGGGGGGGGGAGGGGCATGTCGGGGATGGGCGCAATTTCTGTGTTTGCCATAGGCGCCTTATTACCCAGATACGCCTCTGGGGCTGGTAGAAGCCCCAGGTGAGTAAAACTCCTTTTTCTGCATGACTTCAGTGTCCCTTTAACGTCACCCTGCAGTAAAAAAGGGTAATGCACCACAATAAAAATGTCACAGTGTAAAATGGGCCTAAAGCTACATTCACACTGGGATGTTGCATCGGGCAATATAATGCAATGCAATTATATTATAGCGGTACCTTTACATCACCGCATTAGCTGTGAAGTACAGTAAAATCTTTTGGCATGGCGCAATGCATGCAGTGCAGTACCTCATAATGTGCATGTTAACAGTTGCAGTGCAGCATACTTTGTATATACTGTATGTGTTGCTCCGCATGCATAAGGTACAGTGCACCTTTTCCCCTTTGTTGCAATTCAATTCTGATTGTAAAAGGCTACGCACTGCAACGTTTCTCTGCGAACGTAGCCTAAGTGGATTCCTAAATATACTGACTCTAATCTGTATTGCCCTCTGACCAATTATGCAGCAATAATTTATGTCTGATGTTTCTCTGTTGAAGAACATCCCCTGGTACATGGCCACCCTCCCTGCTGGGGTTTTGGCTGCTCTTTTCCTGCGTGATCAGCTGGCTCTCTTGAGTCTTTCTTTCCAATCATGTTTCTCAGCATTAAAGTGTTCCTGAAGGGAAAAAATGCCCCAAATGGATACTTACATCAGTAGAGGGAAGTTCTCACTGCCACTGATCCGGGGCTACACCCCCCCCCCCCCCCCCCATACACATACACACACATACATCTTTGACAAGGACTTTCACAGCCGCCCTTTCATCCTTGAGCTGGTGTAGCTGCTTTATACAAGTGCAGGACTCCTCATGTAGGTGCTGATTGTGCTTGGCTTGCTTGTGCCAAGCCGGAGCAACTCTGCTACTGTGCAGGCTCAAGGCGCTCTGCGCCTGAGCAGTGCAGCCACACCAATTCACAGACAAGAACGCGGCGGCAAATTTCCAGAGGGTCCCAGTGCTGGATATATGGTCTTCAGGAGGACATTGGAAGCCTCTAGAGGAAAATGAATGTAAACTGTATGCAGCTTAGAAATGGGTCATTATGAATCAGTAGGAAGTGCATTTGCAAGGCCCAATTCCTAACTACACACAATTTCCTTTAAATTTCTATACGAGCTGGAAACCATCTCATTTAACATCTTTACCAAATATGCGTTCAGTCCATAAACTGTCTGAAGCCAATATAGTAATCAGAATTGATCAAGGATTGGTTTAACAAAAACAACCGCCGGGGGATACATAGAGAGCGCTTTTCTCTTGCGCAGACTGGCTGTGACTGGCTGAAGTTACGGGACCCAGCACCGGAGCTTCAGAAGGCTGAGGACTGCGGGGTGGAAGCGAGCTGTGCGTATCAGGCTGGAGGAAGCCCCAGGTATGTATAAAACTTATATTTTCTCAGCTCTGGTAAACGTTATGAAACGGAAAAAAAAAAACAAATTCCGAAAGCAATTGCAAACAGTTTAAAGCAGTCTATTCAATGCTTGTGCTTGAGGGGGAAATCACTCTTGGGTCTGTGGAGAATGGCAGTGTTTTTCAGCTGACATTTTTTGTTTTTAATGTGTGTTTTCCGCACATGTCAGCTGGCGGCAATGAGAAACGCTTGCGGTGTGTGAAAACGTACTGGAGGCAACAAGTTTTTTTACCACATATAGGAACCATGATTAACTTTGCCCCACTCCTTTGACAAAGCCTGTCACATCTGGTGCGACTCTGCATGTGGGAAAACCGTGCGCATTGCCCCAAGTGTGACCCCTGCCTGAAAGATTATCAGGATAGATACCCTGTAGCCATTAGGTCTAATATCAAGGTATGCATGAAATGATCATACTCTGTTATTTAAATAAAGCCCATGCAAGTGCTATGCATACATTTATATTTGTGCTTTGAGTTTAGTCATTACAATGCTAAATATAGGAATTTATTATGCAACTATAATGCCTGAAAGTGTATTTCCATAGGCAGAGGTTGGCACACACTGCCAGCTGATCCCTAAGCAGTCTTTGCAGTCAAGTGACAAAATGATAACAAAGAGAATGATATTCTCCTCTTGACCTTTATATGGTATCTTTCTCACGTTTACTGCTTCATGAGCTGCTCACTGATGGCGTGCAAGATGGGCGAAGGCAGTCAGAGGTTGAAAAATGTGACCATATTTTGCAATACACCCAGGAAATGACTGCAGCAAAGTAATTTCTTGCTCTGAATCCTATGTAATTTATCTATGCATCTTCAGCTAGGCATTTCATCGAAACCTTTTGTTTCAAGATGCGCTGGTGTAATAGTTTAATCCTATGCCTGCAAGGTAAGACTATCTGAAAAATGCAAGGTCATTTGTGGACTACACTTAGAAAGTCCGTAGGTTGTGTTCACAGGATGCAGTACTTTTGCATTATCGACGCAGATCGTGTCCTTCATGAAGACTGAACATTCAGGGCATTCCTTAGAAATGCAAGACATGAGCACTATCTACTTAGCCACTAATGTTCTGTTGTCAGAACTGAAGAAGAAATATCTGTATTTGTAGTGGTGTTCTATACTATTATTCATCGTTACTATACTCTGATGAGATCAGACCACCAGAAGATGCAGTACTACATATCTTATCATTTTGAACATGCACAAGAAATACAAGATACCAACAATTTGCACTTTAACGCTCAACACCTTATCTGTGATGATAAAAGCAATAAATCATACAAATCACAGTGCACTTTACTATTCTATATCCAATCTAGTTTGTACAGATGTGTTATCAGTCTACATAGTAGGTCATTTAAAAGGTAGGGATTATACCAAATACTAATGATAATGATATAAAGATGGCTGTATGAATCATAAGGGTAATATAATCAATAATGTAGAGGAATGTGCAAATAGATGTGCATATATATATATATATATATATATATAAATAAATTACCAAGGGGTGAGCAGCACAAACCAAATTTTTATGCAATTCTATGCAAAGCATGCACGCAGCACTGGAGGTCCCCAGACTCCATAAGAAATATATAAGTACAGAGGGGCTGCAGCACACAACAGGAAAACAGTGACAGGGGCTCTTGGTTACGCTTTAACGCGTTTAAGCTCACCAACTGCGCCAAAGTGTCCCCAATCTGGTGAGTCCTACTCTACCATGCAAAATGCCAGTTTTTATAAGCAGTCTAGTGGGAACTAATCCAAAAACCCAAAAGTCAACTAGATGGAAAAAAAGGAAATTAAAAACACCTCACCTTTCACTAGCTGCCAAACGAACTCTCTGAGCATGTGCAAAGCACTCATTTATATACTTAACTGTGCTAGAGGCGGGCGTGGTCATGCAGGCTCACAGGGGAAAGTTATGAATAAATTACCAAGGGGTGAGCAGCACAAACCAAATTTTTTTGCAATTTTTTGCAAAGCATGCACGCAGCACTGGAGGTCCCCAGACTCCATAAGAAATATATAAGTACAGAGGGGCTGCAGCACACAACAGGAAAACAGTGACAGGGGCTCTTGGTTACGCTTTAACGCGTTTAACCACTTCCCGACCGCCCACTACACAGGGGCGGCGGGGAAGTGGAGCCCTGCAGGACGGCCTCACCCACAGAGGCGGCAGTCCATTTAAGGGCATGGGCGGAGCGATCGCGTCATCCGTGACGCGATCCTCCGCCCGGGATCGAAGCACGGGCATTTTGTCTCTGCTCGCCGGCCACTTAGCAGAGCCGGCGAGCGGAGGAATCCGCAGGATCCACCAATCAGGGAGTATAAGGCACTTTGTTAGGTAAACAAAGTGCCTTATACGTGCTTCCTCCTCGCCTCGTGGTCTCATTGTTCCAGAGACCACCAGCGAGGAGGAAGCACTTTGTAAGTGACACTGCACGCAGCTTGAGTTTGCCCACAGCCTCCCTGATCACCCACCCCAGGCCTCATACCCCCCCTGATCACCCCAGCAGACCCCTGCCCAGCACCCTTGCACCCCTGCAAAACCCCCACCCCCCCCACCTGCCACTAACTAGCGACGCTGCCCCTTAGTTTAGGTCCCTAACTGCCTCCTAGTCACCCCTGATCCCCCCTCCCTACCTTTAGATCACCCCCACACCCCATCCCAGACTACCCTCCTGTATACTGTATACATTTGTATACAGCTACATTACCCTCTGATCCCCCTCTGATCACCTGTCTATCACCTGTCCATCAGCCCTCAGCACCCCCACCCATCAGAGCAGACCCTAACTGCCCCGCGGGGGTAACCGATCACCTGCCCAGGCCCTCGATTGCCCTCGTACCCCCCTTCTGATTACATCCCCTGCTGTTTGTTTACATCTGTCCTCCCCAGCAATCACTAACTGATCTTTGATCAGTAACCCCCTGTGTCTGCCTCTCATCAGATCAGGACTCAGTCTGCCCCGTGCAGGCTCCTGATCAACCCCCCATCCCCTCAAATCGCCCTCAGACCCCCCCCCTAATCACCGTCCAAGTGCATTGTATTTGACTGTGCTGCGCTTGTATTCGATTGTGCTGCGCTTGTATTCAATTGTGGTGTAATTGTATTTGATTGTCCCGTGATCGGCTTCGATTGCCCCGTGATTGTTTGATTGCCTGAGACCCCACTTCCCGCCACACCCAACCCCACCCTCCCCCCCACCACACCCAACCCCCCCACCACCACCCCCCACCACCACCTCCAACCACCACCTTCCGAGTGCATCAGATTTGCTTGTGCTGTGATTGGAGTCGATTGTGCTGTAATTGTATTTGATTGTCCCGTGATCGACTTCGATTGCCCCGTGATTGTTTGATTGCCTGAGACCCCACTTCCCGCCACACCCAATCCCACCCTCCCCCATCACCTTCCGAGTGCATCAGATTTGATTGGGCTGTGATTGGAGTCGATTGTGCTGTAATTGTATTTGATTGTCCCGTGATCGGCTTCGATTGCCCCGTGATTGTTTGATTGCCTGAGACCCCACTTCCCGCCACACCCAACCCCACCCTCCCCCCCACCACACCCAACCCCACCCCCCCACCCCCCACCACCTCCAACCACCACCTTCCGAGTGCATCAGATTTGCTTGTGCTGTGATTGGAGTCGATTGTGCTGTAATTGTATTTGATTGTCCCGTGATCGGCTTCGATTGCCCCGTGATTGTTTGATTGCCTGAGACCCCACTTCCCGCCACACCCAATCCCACCCTCCCCCCATCACCTTCCGAGTGCATCAGATCTGCTTGTGCTGTGATTGGAGTCGATTGTGCTGTAATTGGATTTGATTGTCCCGTGATTGTTTGATTGCCTCTGAGACCCCACTTCCCACCAACCCCAATACCTCTCAAATACTCCCTTTTTGCTAGGTAGGTGCTCTTTTTTTCTGGGTAGTCTCGGAGGAAAACCCCATAAATTTAGCAATCCAAAATGGCAAGAAGGGGGCTTTCCGATGACGAGGTATACAGGTACATGGACCAGTCGGATGAGTTCTTTTGGGAAGAATCATCCGTCGAATCTTCCGGGTCCGATTTTGAACCTGTAGAAAGCAGTGGTTCCCTGACCGATACTGATGACGAGGCTATGGTCCCGGCTAGAGCCAGGCGTACCAGACCCCAAGTCGTTAGACCGCAGGTGGCGCAGGATCCGCCTCAAGGGCAGCAGGGTGGTGCTAGCGCTGTTGATAGTTTTCTTGGTGAGGCAGGCACCAGCAGCGCAGCATCTCCTGGACTTAGTGCCAGTGCTTCCGTAGACCCTGACGAAGTGGTGAGCGTCAGCATGGAAGTTGAAACTGGTACGGTGGCAAGTGCAGTAGTACCCCCGTCGCAGCCACCAACAAGAAGACGGGCCCGTAGTACCCATAGACTCCCAGAGGTGCTGGCACAACCAGATTGGCAATCCCCTGATTCCGCCGCACCCGTAGTGCCCCCTTTCACCGCCCAGTCTGGAGTCCAGGTGGCGACAGCTCATCTAGGAACGGCCCTAGACTTTTTGCAGCTGTTCATCACCCAGGTTCTCTTGGACTTAATTGTGGTTGAGACCAACCGTAAAGCCACACAATTCATCACCGAGCACCCGGAGAGCATGTATGCCCAGCCTTTCGGGTGGAAACCAGTCCAAGTTTCCGACATTAAAATCTTTTTGGCCCTTATCCTTCACTTGGGACTAATGAAACAGAATGTACTGCGGTCGTATTGGTCTACGAACCCAGTAAATCATGTTCCCTTGTACCCTGCTGCCATGTCCAGGACACGATTTGAGTCCATCCTGCGCTTCCTGCACTTCAACGACGACAAAACCTGTCATGAAAAGGGCCACCCTGCTTATGACCGGCTCCACAAAATTCGGCCCCTCATAGACCACCTGTCATCAACATTTGCAGATGCTTATATCCCTGAACAGAACATCTGCGTAGACGAGTCCCTCTTACGCTTTACCGGGCGCCTTGGCATCAAACAGTACATCCCAAGCAAGCGCGCCCGGTATGGGGTGAAACTGTATAAGCTCTGTGAAAGGGCCACAGGCTATACATGTCGTTTTAGGGTCTATGAGGGAAAAGACTCAAAATTGGAGCCGGTCGGATGCCCTGACTCCCTGGGGAGCAGTGGAAAGGTTGTGTGGGACTTGGTGTCACCCTTGTTCCAGAAGGGGTACCATCTTTTTGTGGACAATTATTACACAAGTGTGGCCCTCTTTCAGCACTTAAAGTTAGAAGGAATCCGATGCTGTGGCACTGCGCGGCCTAGTCGCCAGGGCTTCCCCCAACGGCTCGTTACCACCAGACTTTTACGGGGGCAGAGGGTCGCCTTGCGTACTGAAGACCTGCTCGCGGTGAAATGGAGGGACAAGAGGGACGTTTACTTTCTGTCCACCATTCACACAGACACGACAGTCCAAATTCAACGGGCAACTGCGGTCATTGAAAAGCCCCTTGTCGTCCACGAATATAATGTCAACATGGGAGGGGTGGACTTCAATGACCAGAGGTTAGCGCCCTATTTAGTTACCCGGAAAACAAGACGCTGGTATAAGAAAGTGTCTTTTTATCTGATTCAATTGGCAGTTTACAACAGCTTTGTTCTCTACAGTAAGGCTGGGAGAACTGGATCTTTCCTCCAATTTCAGGAAGAGATCATTATGGACATCCTGTATCCAGAAGGTGCCAGGCCCCCCCCCCCCCCCCAGATGCAACTAGCCGACTGCATGGAAGGCATTACGCCTATCAGCTTCCGTGTGCCCCAGGTCAACGCATCCGAAGAAAACGTTGCCGTGTCTGCAGCAGGGCTGGAACAAGGAGTGACACCGTTTATTATTGTCCCCGCTGTCCTGACCAGCCTGGTCTATGCGTAGGGCCGTGTTTTGAGAGGTACCACGAGCAGGTACACTATTAGAACCTAGGGAACTCCAGACACAGGAGTAGGCACACACTCAGTGGTCTTTCGCACATTGTCGCAGGGAGAGGAGAGGTAAGCTTGAAGACCAAACGGGTAAGCATAAAAATGGGAAGAAGGATCGGTTTCCATGCTTGATATTGCTGATCTGTCCTGGGTTGGCGATATAAGACGGCATGTTTGAATTTCCCTTGAGTGTGGACACCCCCGGTTTATATGTGATTTGGGCCTATGATGATGCTTTAATGCCACACAGAGTCATCTCTATTGGCAGGCATATTGCTGTATCCTACAGGCATAATGCTGTATACTAAAGTTCTGAGGCCCAGTCACATAAGTTGGTGGCTCACCCTGAGTGCAGGGTGGCACGGGGTGTCTCTCTCCTGAGGTTATCACTGCCATTGATGTGGAGGAAGATCTGCCATTGATGTGGAGCAAGGTATGTTTGCCGTTCATTTTTCCTTTCAGCCCAGAGTGCATTACTTGTATACCCAATATAAGGAGTATAGCAGAAACTCCTAATACTGGCCATACATGTAATGATTGCAGAGACCCTAAAATGCCAGGACAGACTCCACAAATGACCCCATTTTGGAAAGAGGACACCCTAAAGTATTATGTGAGGTGCACGGTGAGTTCATAAAAGATTTTAGTTTTTGTCACAAGTTAGCAGAATTTTTTTTTTTATTTTTTTTTAACAAAGTGTCATTTTCCGTTAACTTGTGACAAAAAATAAAATTTTCAATGACCTCACCATTCCCCTCATGGAATACCTTGTTGTGTATTCTTTCCAAAATGGAGTCATTTGTGGGGTTTGTTAACTGTCCTGGCAAGTGGGCGGGGTGCTAAATTTTGAGCACCCCTGTAAAGCCTAAAGGTACTCATTGGACTCTGGACCCCTTAGCGCAGTTAGGGTGCAAAAAGGTGCCACACATGTGGTATCGCCGTACTCGGGAGAAGTAGTACAATGTGTTTTGGGGTGTATTTTTACACATACCCATGCTGGGTGGGAGAAATACCTCTGTAAATGACAATCTTTTGATTTTTTTACACACAATTGTCCATTTACAGAGTTATTTCTCCCACCCAGCATGGGTATGTGTAAAAATACACCCCAAAACACATTGTACTACTTCTCCCGAGTACGGCGATACCACATGTGTGGCACTTTTTTGCACCCTAACTGCGCTAAAGGGCCCAAAGTCCAATGAGCACCTTTAGGCTTTCACAGGTCATTTTGCGGAATTTGATTTCCAGACTACTCCTCACGGTTTAGGGCCCCTAAAATGCCAGGGCAGTATAGGAACCCCACAAATGACCCCATTTTAGAAAGAAGACACCCCAAGGTATTCCGTTAGGAGTATGGTGAGTTCATAGAAGATTTTATTTTTTGTCAAAAGTTAGTGGAAAATGACACTTTGTGAAAAAAACAATAAAAATCAATTTTCCGCTAACTTTTGACAAAAAATAAAATCTTCTATGAACTCGCTATGCTACTAACGGAATACATTGGGGTGTCTTCTTTCTAAAATGGGGTCATTTGTGGGGTTCCTATACTGCCCTGGCATTTTAGGGGCCCTAAACCGTGAGGAGTAGTCTGGAAATCAAATTCCGCAAAATGACCTGTGAAATCCTAAAGGTACTCATTGGACTTTGGGCCCTTTAGCGCAGTTAGGGTGCAAAAAAGTGCCACACATGTGGTATCGCCGTACTCAGGAGAAGTAGTACAATGTGTTTTGGGGTGTATTTTTACACATACCCATGCTGGGTGGGAGAAATAACTCTGTAAATGGACAATTGTGTGTAAAAAAAATTAACAAATTGTCATTTACAGAGATATTTCTCCCACCCAGCATGGGTATGTGTAAAAATACACCCCAAAACACATTATACTACTTCTCCTGAGTACGGCAATACCACATATGTGGCACTTTTTTGCAGCCTAACTGCGCTAAGGGGTCCAAAGTCCAATGAGCACCTTTAGGCTTTACAGGGGTGCTTACAATTTAGCACCCCCCAAAATGTCAGGACAGTAAACACACCCCACAAATGACCCCATTTTGGAAAGTAGACCCTTCAAGGTATTCAGAGAGGGGCATGGTGAGTCCGTGGCAGATTTCATTTTTTTTTGGTGCAAGTTAGAAGAAATGGAAACTTTTTTTTTTTCGTGTCACAAAGTGTCATTTTCCGCTTACTTGTGACAAAAATTAATATCTTCTATGAACTCACTATGCCTCTCAGTGAATACTTTGGGATGTCTTCTTTCCAAAATGGGGTAATTTGGGGGGTATTTATACTATCCTGGAATTCTAGCCCCTCATGAAACATGACAGGGGGTCAGAAAAGTCAGAGATGCTTGAAAATGGGAAAATTCACTTTTTGCACCATAGTTTGTAAACGCTATAACTTTTACCCAAACCAATAAATATACGCTGAATGGGTTTTTTTTAATCAAAAACATGTTTGTCCACATTTTTTCGCGCTGCATGTATACAGAAATTTTACTTTATTTGAAAACTGTCAGCACAGAAAGTTAAAAAAATCATTTTTTTGCCAAAATTCATGTCTTTTTTGCTGAATATAATAAAAAGTAAAAATCGCAGGAGCAATTAAATAGCACCAAAAGAAAGCTTTATTAGTGACAAGAAAAGGAGCCAAAATTCATTTAGGTGGTAGGTTGTATGAGCGAGCAATAAACCGTGAAAGCTGCAGTGGTCTGAATGGAAAAAAAGTGGCCGGTCCTTAAGGGGTAGAAAGCCCTAGGTCCTCAAGTGGTTAAGCTCACCAACTGCGCCAAAGTGTCCCCAATCTGGTGAGTCCTACTCTACCATGCAAAATGCCAGTTTTTATAAGCAGTCTAGTGGGAACTAATCCAAAAACCCAAAAGTCAACTAGATGGAAAAAAAGGAAATTAAAAACACCTCACCTTTCACTAGCTACCAAACGAACTCTCTGAGCATGTGCAAAGCACTCATTTATATACTTAACTGTGCTAGAGGCGGGCGTGGTCATGCAGGCTCACAGGGGAAAGTTATGAATAAATTACCAAGGGGTGAGCAGCACAAACCAAATTTTTATGCAATTCTATGCAAAGCATGCACGCAGCACTGGAGGTCCCCAGACTCCATAAGAAATATATAAGTACAGAGGGGCTGCAGCACACAACAGGAAAACAGTGACAGGGGCTCTTGGTTACGCTTTAACGCGTTTAAGCTCACCAACTGCGCCAAAGTGTCCCCAATCTGGTGAGTCCTACTCTACCATGCAAAATGCCAGTTTTTATAAGCAGTCTAGTGGGAACTAATCCAAAAACCCAAAAGTCAACTAGATGGAAAAAAAGGAAATTAAAAACACCTCACCTTTCACTAGCTACCAAACGAACTCTCTGAGCATGTGCAAAGCACTCATTTATATACTTAACTGTGCTAGAGGCGGGCGTGGTCATGCAGGCTCACAGGGGAAAGTTATGAATAAATTACCAAGGGGTGAGCAGCACAAACCAAATTTTTATGCAATTCTATGCAAAGCATGCACGCAGCACTGGAGGTCCCCAGACTCCATAAGAAATATATAAGTACAGAGGGGCTGCAGCACACAACAGGAAAACAGTGACAGGGGCTCTTGGTTACGCTTTAACGCGTTTAAGCTCACCAACTGCGCCAAAGTGTCCCCAATCTGGTGAGTCCTACTCTACCATGCAAAATGCCAGTTTTTATAAGCAGTCTAGTGGGAACTAATCCAAAAACCCAAAAGTCAACTAGATGGAAAATATATATACATACATACATACAGTGCTGCCCATAATTATTCATACCTCTGGCAAATTTTGACTTAAAGAGGAACTCCAGTGAAAATAATGTAGTAAAAAAAAGTGCTTCATTTTTTACCATATTTATTTATAAATGATTTAGTCAGTGTTTGCTCATTGTAAAATCTTTCCTCTCCCCGATTTACATTCTGACATTTATTACATGGTGACATGTTTACTGTGGGCAGGTTATGTAGCTGCTGCTAGCTGTTTTGGCTGTTAGAGACAGCTGTAAACAGCTAATTCCTGTCTGTGAACATTGTTACATTGTGGCAGTTTGCCCAGAGTACCGCGGTACTCAGAGCTTCTTGTGGGAGGGGTTTCAGCACAAAATCAGTCATACAGCGCCCCCTGATGGTCTGTTTGTGAAAAGCATTCTATTTCTCATGTAAAAGGGGGTATCAGCTACTGATTGGGATAAAGTTTAATTCTAGGTTGGAGTTTCTCTTTAAAGTTACTTTCATTCAGCCAGTAAGCAATTTTTTGATGGGAAATGACATAGGTGTCTCCCAAAAGATAATAAGACGATGTACAAGAGGCATTATTGTGGAAAACATTTCTCAGCTTTTATTTACATTTGAGCAAAAAGTGTGCTGACAAAATTAATCAAATCAGCCAATGTGAGGGACTTTAGATTTGTGTAATGCTTTCATTGGTATGTACTCCCTTCCATTTTTTTCACCTTCCTAATCATTTGTTACTATACCTTAATTTGTAGTCACCAACCTCAAATTTAACAACACATCTAATTTCATCTAGTTTCATGAGCAAAGTGGTTGCATACATTTCATAAACCTGCATCAACACAGAATTGTTTTCATCTAATTGACCATCCCTACTAGTGACACAACTACTCGTCATTATCCAGCAGTGGCTAGATAGTGTAATGGTTAAGGGCTCTGCCTCTGACACAGGAGACCAGGGTTTGAATCTCGGCTCTGCCTGTTCAGTAAGCCAGCACCTATTCAGAAAGGAGTTCTTTGGGCGAGACTCCCTAACACTGCTACTGCCTGCTGAGTGCGCTCTAGTGGCTGCCTCATAAGCGCTTTGAGTCCGACAGGAGAAAAGCGCTATACAAAAAAAGGAATTATTAGGAATTATTTATTTTTACAACAGAGATGTTATATACTATATATCAAAAATTCCCGTGAACACATCAGATATACAGTTTAGATCAGATATGTATATCTGACTTTAAAAATACGGTGACTGCTTTATTGCAGCAGCATAAGTAACTTGTTTTTGAATGGTTTAATGGTATTTCATTTTTGTGGACTAATCACTGCTATTACTGTGTGCATAAGCTATTTATGATGACTATTATCTGAGAAATAGTACTTTTGATCCTACTACCGGTATTCTCTTTTAATTACAGTTTACATTTATTAAGAGATGGAGTCGGTGCATTTTTTCGGGAATTCCCGGGGGAATCAGTCTCTCGTCAGGTCCGCTCGCCAGTCGGGCGGAGCCTGACACGATGTCATCACAGACTGTTCCTCCATTGGTCGGCGCCGGCACGTGGCGGCAGGGAGAGTCCGTCCTCTCTCCGTGCGGAAATTGCCGCTCCCCCTGCTCTTCCATTGGTAGGCACAGCGTTAGTATGTAAATTAGAAGTTCCCCATCAGGTCCGCTAGGCGGACGCAGGGGGATTGGTCGCCATAGAGTGGCCGACTGCGCTGATTGGTCAGTTTTTGAATGAGGATGTATATAAGAAATGTTAGTGATACTACATGTCAGATACTGGCTGTTACTTGATAAAGGAGGTTTGCCCTCCGAAACGTTGTTGGAGATGTCGGTGATCTGACAATAAAGAAAAAAGAACATTAATGGATGGTGCCGGACTCATCTTTATTTAGTCCTCAACAGAAAACACAGATCATCCCAGCGGGAGGGCCCCACTCCAGTACATACAAAAATATGGTGGAAATGGGTCAGCTGGGTGGGAGGTGAAGCTCTCAGCATTTTTCTTGCAGGGTCTCCAAATATTGTCATGCCTGGTTTCTGTGTTTCGTAAGGAAGCAGTAAGTTTTTCCGTCTGATAAGTCCAATCTATTTTTGTACTTCAGATATATCTCATAGCTGTGAGTGTGGTATGCAATTGATTAAGGTTCTGTGAAACTTGTTAGTATCTGGAGCAGATTTACCTAACAACATAATGAGATGAGACTCCCAGGACGAGCTGTATTAAATCATGGACTTTCCTCCAAAGCACATGTATAACTGGGCAGTACCAAAAAACGTGTTCTATTGTTCCCCTATTCCCACAACCCAGATCTTTAAGGTATTTCTGTGCTTCCTATGTTGTGCAAAAACAACCGATGCGAGGAGCATCTTTCCAAGCAGGGAAACGGGTTGCAATAAAAACCTAGATCTATTCTTGTCAAAAGCTGAAAAGAAAAAGATTAGCTTGGAGAGCCACTATAAAGCAGCAAACAGTGAATTAACTTTATATTGTTCATCAGCTCTAGATACTAAAACTGAATGTCTGTTGTGGAGAAAGTGCTGTGCAGGAATTTCTTTTATGCACTTAAATGAATTTGTGACAGTTGGTATTTTTAAAATATTTATAATGAAAATAAGATGTCTTTTGCATTGATCTATTTTCTGTCTCTTGACCCTTTGTGGTACTTATATTCTGCAGATTCCTCCTGCAACAAAATAATGTAATAACTCCTGCTAGGATCTCACCTTGAATCTCCTACCCTCACAACTGGCTCACTATCCTTTAATATTTTTATGGATCATTGGTCCATACCGACGGATGAAGAAGTTTGTTAAAAAAAGAGCCACCCTTGTGACTTCTGTAATTTTATAGAAAATGATGACACTGTTATGTCGCCTCTGAGTTATCAGGCTATTTATCTGTCTTAGTAGTGTATGCACAACCTAGCAAGCACATATTGGAAACGGCAGTAAGTATCACATATCTACTTCAGAAATAAGTATAGCCACAAGAACATGATGGGAAATAAAAATGTAGACATTAGAAACCTCTGTAAGGGAACGAGTCCAATTTGTGTAGTCTCAGGGGATTTAGGCAGATTGCAGGGATCAGTTTGGTCTCAGAAACAACAGTTCAGTCAGCAGACCAAGTTTTAAGCTGATAGCATCAGCTTTATTTACAAATCCAAAACACAGGAGTACAACAAAAACAAAACATAAAAATAAACCCTAGCCTGTCCGGCTCTAACTAACATACAAATATTCCCTCTCTATGCAATAGAGAGGATCTAGCATCCAGCTCTACAAACAGTATGATTAAGTTTGGTTTACTCACTGTGTCTGGCTCTCTCCTTACTGCAGGCAGGCAGATCCCAGGAAGAGAGAGAGACTAACACTGGAGACACCATATTTAAAGGGTTTCCCCTGAAGCCTAATGAGGCAATTTATTAGCCAGGCTTCTTCAAAAGCCTGGATAGCCTGGTGAATGGAAGTCCCACCCGCTCACTTCCATTCACTCCAGGGCCCCTTTTACCGGCTTTTCCAAAAAGCCAAATGCAGTGAAAGAACACCCTTTCACTGCTGAAATTCTTGCTGCCCTGGAGTTTTAACATATATAAGAGAGAAATCTGGGAGAAATATACACACCTTCTACCTCTAACCCAGCATTTCTCTCACACACCCTCCCCCTCTGTTTCGACGTAGGGGTCGGAACATAACTAGCCCCAAGACAGTGTACCCGGGACAAGGCATCTGCATTTCCCAGCTGGGACCCGGGTCTATGCTCCACTGTGAACTTGTAGTTCTGAAGGGCCAGGAACCACCTTGTCACCCTTCTATTCTTTTCCCGATTTTCACACATCCATTTTAGGGGGGCGTGATCAGTAACTAATGTAAACTGGCGGCCTAACAGATAGTATCTAAGCTCTTCCAGAGCCCATTTAACTGCTAAACATTCCTTCTCTACTGTAGCGTAGTTTCTTTCATGGATGTTCAGCTTTTTACTCAGGAAAACCACAGGATGCTCTGAACCTTCTCTGATTTGGGATAGTACTGCTCCCACTCCCACATCGGATGCGTCCGTCTGCACAATAAAGTTTTGTGTGAAGTCTGGGGTAATCAGCACTGGTTGGCTACATAAAGCTTTTTTAAGGGTCTGAAAGGCCTGTTCTGCCTCAGAGTTCCACTTGATCATTATAGACTTGGTCCCTTTTGTAAGGTCAGTCAGGGGGACCGCTATAGTGGCAAAATTAGCTATGAACCGTCTGTAGTAACCAGTGATTCCCAAAAAAGCTCGAACCTGTTTCTTTGTCAATGGTCTAGGCCAGTCCTGAATTGCTTGCACCTTGTTAAGCTGAGGCTTAACTAGCCCTCTGCCAATGTTATACCCCAAATATTTGGCTTCTTCCAGGCCTATGCTACATTTTTTTGGGTTGGCTGTCAGTCCAGCCATACGTATGGAGTCCAGCACGGCCTGTACCCTAGGTAGATGGGATTGCCAATCCGTGCTATGGACAACCACGTCATCCAGATACGCTGCTGCATACTGTCTATGGGGCCTTAAGATTTGGTCCATGGTACGTTGGAAGGTGGCCGGGGCCCCATGTAACCCAAATGGCAACACAACATACTGGAACAGACCTTCGGGAGTGCTGAAAGCAGTTTTCTCTTTGGCTTGGTTTGTCAGGGGGATCTGCCAATAGCCCTTGGTCAAATCTAAGGTCGTCAGATATCTGGCTGTTCCTAGTCTCTCAATTAATTCATCCACACGAGGCATAGGGTAGGCATCAAATTTTGAGACAGCATTTAATTTTCGAAAGTCATTGCAAAAGCGCCAGCTCCCATCTGGTTTAGGAATTAAGACAATTGGACTGGACCAATCGCTATGCGACTCCTCAATGACCCCCAACTCTAACATTTTTTTAACTTCCTGAGATATGGCTTCTCGTCGAGCTTCTGGCACCCTATAAGGTTTTACGTTAACCCTTACCCCAGGTTCAGTTATGATGTCATGTTTTACCAAAAAGGTTCGACCCGGTTCCTCCGAAAAACATCCCTATTCTTCATTACAAAGGCCTGTACTTCTTTCCTCTGAGTGTCGGACAAGGAGTCTGCCACCTTAACCTCTGGCACTAAGGGTTCTGCACTTAGGGATGAAGTAGGCTTGGTGAACAGTGACAACCTTTCTTTCCAAGGTTTGATAAGATTGACGTGGTAAACCTGCTCAGGTTTCCTTTTACCTGGCTGGCGAACCTTATAATTTACCTCGCCAATCTTCTCAAGAATTTCAAAGGGTCCTTGCCACTTTGCCAAAAATTTGCTTTCTACTGTGGGTATTAGAACTAGTACTCGATCACCAGGGGAAAAATTACGTATTTTAGCACCCCTATTATACACCCTCCGTTGGGCTTCCTGCGCCTGCTCCATGTGTTCTCTTACTATGGGCAGCACTGCAGTTATCCTGTCCTGCATTTGGCATATATGCTCAATGACACTTTTAAAGGGGGTGGGTTGACCCTCCCAGGTCTCCTTGGCTATGTCCAACAGGCCCCTAGGGTGTCTACCATATAACAATTCAAAAGGTGAGTATCCTGTAGAGGATTGGGGAACCTCTCTTATAGCAAACATTAGATAGGGTAATAAGTAGTCCCAATTTTTCCCATCTTTGTCAACCGCTTTCTTAAGCATATTTTTGAGGGTTTTATTGAACCTTTCTACTAACCCATCAGTCTGGGGGTGGTATACAGAAGTGCGAAGTTGGTCCACTTTGAACAATCTGCACAACTCCTTCATGACCCGGGACATAAATGGGGTACCTTGGTCAGTAAGTATTTCCTTTGGGATTCCCACCCGGCTAAAGACATGTACCAACTCTCTAGCAATGGATTTAGATGAGGTATTACGTAGAGGAATGGCCTCGGGGTATCGGGTAGCATAATCCATTATTACTAATATATGTTGGTGTCCCCGTGCAGATTTTACTATCGGGCCTACCAAATCCATTGCTATCCTTTCAAATGGTGTCTCTATCACAGGGAGAGGGACCAAAGGGCTACGAAAATGTGGCCTAGGAGCCGAATACTGGCAGTCTGGACAGGAACTACAGTATTCCTCAACTTCACAATGTAGTCCTGGCCAGAAAAACCGTTGCAAAATTCGCTCCTTTGTCTTCTCTACCCCTAAATGTCCACCCATCACATGTTTATGTGCAAGGTCAAGTACCATACGTCGGTATGGTTTCGGGACAACCAGTTGCTCCACCCGATCATTTCCCTTTTCTACTACCTGATACAACAGGTCATTTTGGAGGGCTAAGTAGGGACAAGAGGGCGTGGAGTCAGGGTTTACGGGTTTCCCATCTATAACTTTTACATTAGCCCTTGCTCTAGATAAAGTGGGATCCTTTAACTGTTCTGAAGCAAAATTATCCCTCCTAATCTCCAAATCAGGCATGTCATTCTCTTCCTCAACTGAGTCTACATGGACTTCCCCCCTTGGTATCACCTGGTCAACCTGGGGTTCCATGTCTACCTCATCAGCTTCCCCTGCTAAAACAGAGAACGGAAAATCTCTAGTAGCCCCAGCCTCCGATACACCCTCAGACACATTAGTACCGGAATCAGGGGAGCTTCCCTTTGAGCCAGATGGGTTCATAACCTTGTCTGTCTCCCACAATTTCCAAAAATGTGGGAAGTTTCTACCCAAAATGACATCGTGTGGTAAAGTGGGAACCAACCCTACGGGGTACATTAATGTCCCGTAGGCAGTTTTGATTTCCACTTCCGCAATAGAATACTCGCGAGTATCCCCATGTATACATGTAACCCCTACTTTATCGTGCACATATTGAGGAGTTTCAACCAACACAGATTTCATCAGGGTAACCTGACTACCAGAATCCAACAATGCATTTACTTGTTTTCCTTCCACAACAACATTACACAGGTGCTTATCATTCCCTGTCTGTGGAAGGGCAGTACACACAATCTGAGCATACATTGACGTACGTCTATTTGTTAAGGCCATATCACACTGCATAGGTTCATCAGTTAGGCTGCAGTCTGCAGCAAAGTGTCCCAGCATATTGCACCTGAAACACCGCACTAACTCTTTATTAGGTCCTCGGCGAGGAGGGGGCCCTCCTGACACATTTTGGTACTCTCTGAGTCTAGCGCTAGTAGATTCTCCACGTTGGAGCATGCTCTTATCAGTAGTAGATCCTTTTTTCCATGCAGGAAGCTTTCCCTTGGGAACAGGGGTTCGCTCCACTTGTTGAAGGCTGAGTAGCTCCTCAGCAGAAACGTACCTCTCCACCATTTCCACAAGTTGATCAGCAGTTTTTGGCTCTGCATGGCTTACCCATTTGCGCAAAGGTGTCGGTAGAGACCTAAGGAACCGGTCCATCACTACTCTCTCCACGATCTGTGGTCCGGTTAGAGTCTCCGGTTGCAGCCATTTTTTAGTTAGATGAATTAGATCATGCATCTGGGAGCGGGGAGGCTTTTCTGTTATAAACATCCACTGATGAACACGCTGGGCGCGGACTGAGAGCGTAACCCCCAGTCGGGCCAGAATCTCAGCTTTTAGTTTGTCATAATCTTTAGCGGCTAGGTGATCCAAATCAAAATAGGCTTTTTGGGGTTCCCCAGATAGAAAGGGGGCCACCAGACCCGCCCACTGCTCTCTAGGCCACTCCTCACGCTCTGCAATCCTCTCAAATGTGGAAAGGTAAGCTTCAACATCATCATTTGTAGTCAACTTTTGCAGATAGTAGCTAGCACGAATAGCACTTGACTTAGCGGTTTCTGTAGGCGATGCTGCTGCACTCCTTGCAGCTAGCTGCTGCACCACCTCTTTGAGGAGCTCATGATCTTGACGCTGTTCCTCTCTGTTTGCAATCAGCTGTTGTTGCTGGACTCTGGTGGCCTCTTGCTGGGCAGCCGTAGCCTGTACCAGAGCCTTGACAATGTCATCCATATTGACATGCAACAAAACACTTTATAATGATGTTTTGCAATTAGGTTTCAAGCCCTTTAAAAAAAAAAAACCAAACAAAAAAAAAAAAAAATTTTTTTCTTTTTTTTTTTTTTTTTTTTTTAATGCCAAAGCATCCTCCACCACATGTAAGGGAACGAGTCCAATTTGTGTAGTCTCAGGGGATTTAGGCAGATTGCAGGGATCAGTTTGGTCTCAGAAACAACAGTTCAGTCAGCAGACCAAGTTTTAAGCTGATAGCATCAGCTTTATTTACAAATCCAAAACACAGGAGTACAACAAAAACAAAACATAAAAATAAACCCTAGCCTGTCCGGCTCTAACTAACATACAAATATTCCCTCTCTATGCAATAGAGAGGATCTAGCATCCAGCTCTACAAACAGTATGATTAAGTTTGGTTTACTCACTGTGTCTGGCTCTCTCCTTACTGCAGGCAGGCAGATCCCAGGAAGAGAGAGAGACTAACACTGGAGACACCATATTTAAAGGGTTTCCCCTGAAGCCTAATGAGGCAATTTATTAGCCAGGCTTCTTCAAAAGCCTGGATAGCCTGGTGAATGGAAGTCCCACCCGCTCACTTCCATTCACTCCAGGGCCCCTTTTACCGGCTTTTCCAAAAAGCCAAATGCAGTGAAAGAACACCCTTTCACTGCTGAAATTCTTGCTGCCCTGGAGTTTTAACATATATAAGAGAGAAATCTGGGAGAAATATACACACCTTCTACCTCTAACCCAGCATTTCTCTCACACCTCATAAAATGATATTGTGGTCCGTAACAAAAGTAACAAATCTGCAAGTAAATCCATCTGAAATGGGGCTTGTTATTATCATTATTTATATAGCGTTGTTATTTTCCATCGACATTTTACAGAGTACACTAAACAGCTTACGGCACTTTAATGTACCTCACAGTAGTGTTATACTGACCTGGACGCGTAAGCGTAATTTGGGGCTCTGAACCCCGGACCCCGAATTACATCTCTCTCAGAGGGGGAATAGTATTTTATGCCACCGGGGATTTGAGCGGCAGCAGGGACAGCCATCATTCGGCTCACCCTGTGTCCAGGTCACTGGTGGCGTACATATACCGTATATACGTACACCAAGTTAGTGGGTAGCCAAATAACTTTATGAGATGTGGGTGAAAACAATAGTGCCTGGAAAATAAAGCGCACAAACACGTGGATAAGATATAACCTCTATGTAGATAGTATCCTGGCTTGGACTGTACTGTAACACTACAAGGTGAGAATGCCAACCTCTTAGCCACCATGTAACTCAGTTCCAGTGAACCTTTCTCCACAGATAGTCTATAGTAGAGCCAATGAGACTGCTGGGGTCAACATCGTTATGCTGTTATTGCATTCTGAGTCTAATGCATTTTTCTACAAAAATGGTTAATTTCTTTGATCATTTTTAAGCTGGCCACTAACGGTCCAATTTCTAGTGAAAAATCGTTCGAGCGATCAGAAATTCTGATCGGACGAAAAATCGTTCACTACACCATCAACTAACCAATCTTTGCTGACCACCAAGAAAATCCAAATTTTCGTTCGACGAAAATTCATTCGGGCGACATTTTTTTTCACTCGTTCATAATCGATTGTGTCCACCAATGGAGATTATTTACAACCAAATCCGATCAGAATTTCTGATCGCTCGAACGATTTTTCGCTAGAAATTGGACCGTTAGTGGCCAGCTTTAGTGTTAATCTGATCTGCTCCCTATCACTGCATTGGGTGGTGTTAGCTGATGGAGTGGTAGTTGAGATTTAATTGTCTCAATGAATGACAGAAATTGGTAACACAAATGATGTGCTCATTTCTATTCTATGTCTACCTGAAATATGTGTTTGGTTTTTACTACAGCTAAAGAAAACTGTGCTTAAATGTCTAGCCTGTAACTTTCATAGAGGTAAAAGAGTTGAGAGTTTAGTTCCATCAGTGACATAGCA
Organism: Hyperolius riggenbachi; assembly: GCF_040937935.1. Classification (NCBI taxonomy): domain Eukaryota; kingdom Metazoa; phylum Chordata; class Amphibia; order Anura; family Hyperoliidae; genus Hyperolius; species Hyperolius riggenbachi. The sequence goes on along the minus strand of NC_090646.1, from coordinate 276,957,238 downwards.
TTTCATTTTAAAGGACAACAGAAGTAAGAGGGATATGGAGGCTGACATTTATTTTCTTTTTATACAATGCATATTGCCTGGCTGTCCTGCTGCTCCTCTGCTTCTAATACTTTCAGTCATAGCCCCTGAAAAGGCATGCAAATCAGGTGCTCTGACTGAAGTCTGAATGGATTAGATGCATGCATGTTTCATGTGTGTGATGCAGACACTACTGATGCCAGAAAGATCAGTAGGACAGCCAGGCAACTGGTAAATAAATATGACAGCCTCCATCTCCCTCTCATTTCAGGTGTCCTTTAAGGATAAACATTAAATCTCCTATCTAAATATAATACTTCTAACAAACAAAAAGCAACCCAACAAGCATGGGGCTGCCAGTCTGTATTCTGCTTTGCTTGCAGTGCGATTTTTACTTGTGTAATAACACACTGCAATGTACTTAGGCCCTTATTCAATTCACTATTTCTCCTATGTTTTCTCCTAGGAGATACATTTTCCTCTTCTGTTTAAACTAACTTTACACCATTCTGCAATTGAGAAAGTATCCTGAGTATTGCTTGCTGGTCACTTAAAATGCATTTTTATTAATAAGGTGTGTCAGTTTCAGTTAGGAGAAAACTAAGAAGAAAAAGTGAATTGAATAAGGATCACATGACCATATGCAATTCACTTTTTCTCCTAGCAGTGTGGTAAGCTGTGTTATAAGACTTTATAATGCAGCTTCGCAACGTCCCAATGTGAATGTAGCCTGAATCTGTCACTACATGTTCCGCAGTAAAGAGAACTTTATAAAAGAGCTTTACATTACAGCAGGGTCTCCTACTCCTGCTCCCTTGCAGTCTTGATAGACTGCAGTGTTGATAGCTGTCCATCACAAGCAGCAATCCTCAACATTTTCCAGTGTCCTTCCTCTCGGGGCCCACTTACAAGCGCAAAACGGCGTTTTACGGGAGTGATTTTTCCCCACGATTTCACGTGGAAAAATCACTGGACAGTGCAGCGATTTTTCCATGATCACGTTTAGCGCTTCCATAGCACTGAAACGCGATCGCTGGGAAATCGCCTGAAAATGGTGCAGGCCACGCGTTTGTGCTTCGCTATTTTGGGCGATTAGTGCAAATCGCCAAGTAATAACGAGCCCGTAGGGTTTTATAACACTAGTGCTTTCAAAAGCGCTAGTGTTTGAGCGTTTTGCCGAAATCACCGGCAAACCGCTCTAGAGTGAATGGGCCCCCATACTACATTGTCCCTTTGTCTTTCTTCTTCAAATGTGTCATCACATTATCAAAAATTCTGGCTGGAGTGTATATTTATACATGTGCTAAGGCTCCATTAGTAACATAAATGAACAAAAACTGCATTTCTGGTGTTTCCATTTAAATAGTTTTTTTTTACAAAAGTCATTGTAAACTTCTCGGCAATATGCTTTCTAATACTTTTTTGCAATAAATTAATGATGAATGGCTGTCGCGTTTCTAGAATCCAATCCCAATGCAAAATGTATCTATTTTTTTCACGCTAACACTGAAAAATTATGTTACGAAGAGATTAATATGATTTCATTGAAATACCATTAGTTAACTGTAATTGCATTTCTCAATACAACTAACTTAGAGTGCTTGAGTAAATAATGTTTTGTTATAATGTGGCAGGGCTTCAATTTTTCATGGAGCACAGGTAATTTGTCAACTTGTTTTCCTCCAAAGACTCTTTAAACATGCAACATTGCTGTTAGACAAAGAAAGCCGTGCTTAATGTTCATAAAATAAATTATCTAGAGAAATGATCTGCTTTAAACTGGAAGCTTTAATTGCTGTAATAATAAAATATAGTAATAAGCTTTTACTATCTTGCCTGCAGGACTTAAAGTCTAATTTGTATGCTTCTCCTTGGTCTGAACTGGTGAACAGTCATCCTACAAACTGGGTCTGCATTGTTCTAATTGTCTGATATTAGATGATAGTTTACCGTCCCTGCGAGGCCTTTGTATTAGCAGGTTCAGAAGCAGACTATCCAAGATTGCTTGTGTCTTCTCTCACCCTGCCTACTTCATCTTCCAATCTCTGCCTTCCGGAGTGAGATACCGGTCAGTTGTAACAACAACTTCCAGGCACAGTAACAGTTACTTCCCTCAGGGGTTGGGCCTGCTTAACCCCCCTTGGCATTATGATTCTTTCCGGATTTTAGGGTCTAAAAGGGGTGCCATTTCTTTGCACCATTTCAGACCCTAACACCTGGAAAAAATCATGCTGCCAGGGAGAGCTGAAGCAGTTCCACAACCACTCACCTCCCTGGCTTCAGCGCTGCGGTTTTCCCTACATCCTCCGGGTGGCACTGCAACTCTAAAGTGATATTGCCGGTTGTCGTCATGACAACAGCCGGCTATCTCACCAGGAGGAAGCAGAGCCTCGGAGGAGCGGAAGAAGAATGGCGGTCGATGTCGTGATCCCCTGGGAGGTAAGAAGAAACGTTCTGCTGTGCGCATTGCTCTGCACACAGCCTCAGGTGGCTACCCCCGAGCACAGGTTGGTATTACCGATCTGAGCTGCAATTTTCCGCCCTGACCCTAGCTCGGGATTACCGCCAAGGAAGTTAATGCAGAACCATGCTAATTCTGAAACTGCTAGGGCTTGAAAACATTATTGCACAGAACTAGAAAATGAATGCTTCATCACGTTTTTTAACTCCTATACTGTCCTTAATTTGTAATTATTGTCTGCCCTTGCATCATATTGCATGTGGCTGTTACACAACAGCCAAGTCAAATTCCGCTGATGTCACAGTGACGACAGCGGTATCGGGCCAGCAGAAATCAGTGCAGTTTGTAACCATTTAGAATGATGTGTCAGCTGCTACCATAGCAATATGTCTATGCATGAGGTGGCAGGGAGAGATGTTACACCCAGAGCCGGGACAAGGTCCTCCAGCACCCAAGGCTGAGATACTAAAGTGCGCCCCTCCATCCCTCCCACCCGGCCCACCACACACTGATTGCTATTAGACTAAGAGGTGCATCAGGGCCCCCAACCCCCTAACACCTTAATCTCTAGTTATCTGGCTTGCAGTCACTGCCATGTATCCCCTTTTCTTACTTCTCACTGCTTCAAACACAATAGGGGAATGATAGGTGAGTGAGTTGTGCGCCCCCTCCTACACTGTGCCCTGAGGCTGGAACCTCTCTCGCCTCTGCCTTGGCCCGGCCCTGGTACACCAGAAGCGGAATTTGTGTAGTTTGTAATCTGAATATTAATACAGGGACACATGTAAGGTATACATTTATCCATTTAAAAGTATAATTGATTGGGGAAACTATCTTACACTAAATGTAGTCAGGGCTGGATTTAGGCCTAGGCCACCTAGGCCATGGCCTAGGGCACCACAGTAGGAAGGTCACCAAAGCAGCAGGCTAAACTGGTGCAGCATTTGCAAGCATGCAAATACTGCAATGCAGGGAGATCAGGCAAGCACCTGACTGTGGTACTCTGCTGCCAGCCACCTGTGCAGTGGCCACCTTGCTCTCTGTGCACGTTGGCATTGTGGCGGGCAGCTACGAACTTGGGTAGCATTGGAGACAGAGAGGAAGAGGAAGCTTCTATACTGGAGATGAGTGGAGAAATGAATAACACAGATGGCTGCTGCGGTGTGAAGGCGAGCTTGCTACCTATACTGAAAGGTGGGGGGTGGGAAAAGGAGGGATTATGGGAGTCATCTGGCTACTTATACTGAATGGGAAATGGGGAGGAATCATCTGGCTACATATACTAGAGGGAAGGGGAGGGGTCATCTTGCTAACTATACTGGAGGGAAATGGGGGAGGAGTTATCTGGCTACCTATACTGGAGGGAAATGGGGGACGAGTCATCTGGCTACCTATACTGAAGGGGGGCAGCTGGTGACAGTGGCCTAGGGTGGTAAAGAGTACAAATCCGGCCCTGAATGTAGTCATACATATACCTAGCAATGATAATCGAATCTGAGTAGAGAGAGATCTGTTGGCTGTCCACACAGCACAGGTCAGTTCCCAATTTCAGCATGAAATCTCTTAAGAACTGTCGAGCCTGCCGCATCATCCGCCTTGCTGTTGTATATGTGCATTATCAATAAAAAGTATGTGAACCCTTTGGAATTATATGTGGTGGTTGGATAGTGTACTGGTTAAGGGCTCTGCCTCTGACACAGGAGACCAGGGTTCGAATCTCGGCTCTGCCTGTTCAGTAAGCCAGCGCCTATTCAGCAGGACACATTAGGCAAGTCTCCCTAACACTGCAACTGCCTATAGAGCGCATCCTAGTGGCTGAAGCTCTGGCGCTTTGAGTCCGCCAGGAGAAAAGCGCAATATAAGTGTTTGTCTTTGTCTTTATATGGATTTCTGCACAAATTGGTCATAAAATGCGATCTGATCTTCATTTAAGTCACAACAATAGACAATCGCAGTCTGCCTAAACTAATACCACACAAATAATTAAATGCTTCCATGTTTTTATTGAACACACCATGTAAACATTTACAGTGCAGGAGGATAAAGTATGTGAACCCGTACACTAATGACATCTCCAAGAGCTAATTGGAGTAAGGTGTTATCCAGGTGTTAGTTATTTCATCAATGAGATGAGATTGGAATTGTTGGTTACAGCTGCCCTGCCCTGCCTGATGTGAATGATGCCTTGCACAAAAGAGCTCTCAGAAGACCTATGATTAAGAATTGTTGACTTGCATAAAGTGTGCAAGGGTTATGAAAGTATCTCCAAATGCTTTGCTGTTCATCAGTCCACGGTAAGACAGATTGTCTATAAGTGGAGAAAATTCAGCACTGCTGCTACTCTCCACTGCTGTCCAAAAAAACCCCATTGCTGAATGATTAAAGTTTGCAAAAGAGCACGTGGATGTTCCACAGCAGGACTGGCAAAATATTCTGTGGACAGTTTAAACCAAAGTAGAGTTGTTTGGAAGAAACACACAATATGTGTGGACGAAAAGGAGGCATAGCACACCAATGTCAAAACCTCATCTAAACTGAAGTATGGTGATGGGGGCATCATGGTTTGGGGCTGTTTTGCTGCATCAGGGCCTGTGATGTCCTCTAGTGGTGCCTCATTATGTGTGCCACTAGAGGCGTTAGAGAGGAAATGGAAGGCGTGCGCAACAACAGGGTGAAGATGATCCTGGTGGCACTAAGACATCAACTATTACAGAACACTCCGCTCTTACTCTGCATCGAAGGGGAGGGGGGTGCACTTTGGAATTTCTGCCTTTGTTGCTGGAGAATCTTGTCCCGGCCCTGGCTACCTTAACTACTCTTGTACCAAGCAATAGTACTAGCCGATCACCTAGTGGTAGCCGATCGACTAGCATATTGGGTGTCCAGTTCACCACCTCAATGACACATACTGCAATTAACATTGCAGTTTATTAGAGTCCCATAGATTCCTATTTTTTCAGCAGCAAGTGATAGTTCCCGAACATGATGAATCCTGGGAAAAGTAGTGCCTGGGCCATTTCTGTCAGTTGGGCTCTACAAAACTTTTCCAGGTAAGAGACTTTCTTACAGCAGTGGCTTGATAGTGCAATGGTTAAGGGTTTTGCCTCTGACACAGGAGATGGGTGTTTGAGTCTCAGCTCTGCCTGTTCAGTAAGCCTGCACCTATTCAGAAGGAGACCTTGGCCAAGTCTCTATAACACTGCTGACCCTATAGAGCGCGTCCTAATGGCTGCAGCTCTGGTGCTTTGAGTCCGCCAGGAGAAAAGCGCAATATAAATGTTCCTTGCATGCTGTATTAATATACTGAGCTATCTTCCTGGAATCGTTGTGTTATTTTTAACCAAAATAACCTAGCAACATTTTCATAAAATTAATTTATAAAGTCTGATCTGGATTTCATTTTCAGATTAAAACTCTCCTGTATTTTATGAAGATTATGTAATGCATTATGAAATTTAGCAACTGTGCCATTCTCTGGTCATCTGGCAAGTGCAAATTATCGCCTTTCACGCTTATGAACATAAAAAGTAACGTTGAGTTCTGTGATACTTTTTTTAAAGCTAATCACCAGATGCTCTGACTTTTCTCGCAATACAAGTCTATGACACGCATAAAGTTGCTGTTTTCATTAATGTCTCCATTGTAATTAGCCTATCATATTATTCTGTCCTGTCAGCGACAGCATATGGCACCAGCGTCTTTTCTCTGAGAACTTGAGAGCACCATATGTATTCTGAATGGTTCTTTACACTGGATAAGTAGAAGGAGACCGGCATACTGTTGCATTAAAATCACATTATATTCTCAAATATGCTCATACACCCATCATCAGCTTAACGCTTCTCAGGCTTCAGAAATCTCACCACGACTCAGGGGCTGTCTTCTGCTTTTGTTGGTTACTACTGTCAAATAGTTTAAAAGAACCAAACTACAAGGTATACATTTTTATATAAAATGAGCAGCATGCCAAAACAATATTGCTCTTCATTCTAATTACTAGTCTCTTCTTGAAAGTTTTAAAACTTTAGGATGTTTGCTCTCATTTTAAGTTGAACTTCCAGCAGGGATATTACTGTACATCATAAATGTGGTTGTTATTAAAGGAGAACCCCACCAAGTGTCACTGTCTAATATTTTTTGTCTTTCAAACGCTATCAGTGGGAACAATTTTGAATAGTGTGCGCAGTCTATGTTTTGTCAGCATTCTGACTATTACTAATGCTTTCAAATTAGTTAGCGTTGGAGAGATGGAGACTGCTTCACTGACAGCTCCAAAGATATCTGTCATCGCCAGGCAAAAGAGCTTGTGGTGGAAAAAAAATAAACCACAATTTCTTTTTTTATCCACATTAAGTCTGAAGAAGTGAGAGAACATGAAGGAGACTGTTAAGGGCATAAACTATGATTTTTTTCCACATCAGAAGCAGAAAGTTAGATTTGGATGTCTTCAGTGTAGGTGATACTGAAACCCAAACATACTGATAATCTGACCAATACCTTAACCATTTCAGCCTGTGGGTATTTTTTTACCTTTTGCATCAGAGCAATTTTTACCTCCCATTCATTCGCCAATAACTTTATCACTAATTATCACAATGAATTGATCTACAGTATATCTTGGGTTTTTTTCTGCCACCAATTAGGCTTTCTTTGGGTGGTACATTTTGCTAACAATTATTTTTTTCTAAATGCATTTCCACCGGAATATTAAAGAAAAAAAGGCATTATTTCTCAGTTTTCGGCCATTATAACTTTAAATAATAATTAAAATAATACATGCTACCATAATTAAAACCCACATATTTTATTTGCCCATTTGTCCTGGTTATTAAACCATTTAAATGAGAATTGTAGTGAGAGGTATATGGAGGCTGCCATATTGATTTCCTTTTAAACAATACCAGTTGCCTGGCAGCCTTGCTGAGCTATCTGCCTGCAGAATCACACCAGAAACAAGTATGCAGCTAATTTTGTCAGATCTGACAAAAATGTCAGAAACACTCTATCTGCTGCATGCTTGTTCAGGGTCTAGGGAAAAAAGTATTAGAGGCAGAGGATCAGCAGGATAGCCAGGCAACTGGTATTGCTTAAAAGGAAAACAATATGGCAGCCTCTATATACCTCTCACTACAGTTCTTCTTTAAAGGGGAACTGAAGAGAGAGGTATATGGAGGCTGTCATATTTATTTCCTTTTAATCAATTTCAGTTGCCTGGCAGCCCTGCTGGTCTATTTCTCTGCAGTAGTATCTGAATAAAACCAGAAACAAGCATGCAGCTAGTCTTGTCAGATCTGACTTTAAAGTCTGAACCACTGAAACACCTGATCTGCTGTATGCTTGTTCAGGGGCTATGGCTAATAGTATTAGAGGCAGAGGATCAGCAGGGCTGCCAGGCAACTGGTATTGCTTAACCACTTGAGGACCTAGGGCTTTCTACCCCTTAAGGACCGGCCACTTTTTTTCCATTCAGACCACTGCAGCTTTCACCGTTTATTGCTCGCTCATACAACCTACCACCTAAATGAATTTTGGCTCCTTTTCTTGTCACTAATAAAGCTTTCTTTTGGTGCTATTTGATTGCTCCTGCGATTTTTACTTTTTATTATATTCATCAAAAAAGACATGAATTTTGGCAAAAAAATGATTTTTTTTAACTTTCTGTGCTGACATTTTTCAAATAAAGTAAAATTTCTGTATACATGCAGCGCGAAAAATGTGGACAAACATGTTTTGGATAAAAAAAAATCCATTCAGTGTATATTTATTGGTTTGGGTAAAAGTTATAGCGTTTACAAACTATGGTGCAAAAAGTGAATTTTCCCATTTTCAAGCATCTATGACTTTTCTGACCCCCTGTCATGTTTCATGAGGGGCTAGAATTCCAGGATAGTATAAATACCCCCCAAATGACCCCATTTTGGAAAGAAGACATCCCAAAGTATTCACTGAGAGGCATAATGAGTTCATAGAAGATATTATTTTTTGTCACAAGTAAGCGGAAAATGACACTTTGTGACAAAAAAAAAAAAAGTTTCCATTTCTTCTAACTTGCGACAAAAAAAAATGAAATCTGCCACGGACTCACCATGCCCCTCTCTGAATACCTTGAAGGGTCTACTTTCCAAAATGGGTCATTTGTGGGGTGTGTTTACTGTCCTGACATTTTGGGGGGTGCTAAATTGTAAGCACCCCTGTAAAGCCTAAAGGTGCTCATTGGACTTTGGACCCCTTAGCGCAGTTAGGCTGCAAAAAAGTGCCACACATGTGGTATTGCCATACTCAGGAGAAGTAGTATAATGTGTTTTGGGGTGTATTTTTACACATACCCATGCTGGGTGGGAGAAATATCTCTGTAAATGACAATTTTTTAATTTTGTTTACACACAATTGTCCATTTACAGAGATCTTTCTCCCACTCAGCATGGGTATGTGTAAAAATACACCCCAAAACACATTATACTACTTCTCCTGAGTACGGCGATACCACATGTGTGGCACTTTTTTGCACCCTAACTGCACTAAAGGGCCCAAAGTCCAACGAGTACCTTTAGGATTTCACAGGTCATTTTGAGAAATTTCGTTTCAAGACTACTCCTCACGGTTTAGGGCCCCTAAAATGCCAGGGCAGTATAGGAACCCCACAAATGACCCCATTTTAGAAAGAAGACACCCCAAGGTATTCCGTTAGGAGTATGGTGAGTTCATAGAAGATTTTATTTTTTGTCACAAGTTAGCGGAAAATGACACTTTGTGAAAACACACAATAAAAATCAATTTCCGCTAACTTGTGACAAAAAATAAAATCTTCTCCCCTGATATACAAGGCATTAAACTCAAAAGTTCAGAATATAAAGCAAACCTTTTTGCGGATGACCTGCTATTAACCCTCTCCTCTCCGCATACCTCTATCCCCAACCTACTCCATCTGGTCAAAACATTTGGCAAGCTCTCAGGCCTCACCCTAAACATTAATAAATCAGAGGTACTTTTTGCCAATCTCACTAAGCACAGTGCTGAGGCTCTGGCTGGCAAATTGGGCCTCTCCCACCAAACAAAGTATATTACATATTTGGGCATTAAAATATCAACTGATCCAAAGGACCTCTTCCAATTAAATTACAAACCGATGCTCAGCGAGCTAAAACAAGACTTGACTAGGTGGAACTCACCGACAATTTCGTGGACCGGTCGTATTCACTCAGTAAGACTGAACCTTCTACCACGAATATTATATTTATTCAGGACGCTACCTATCCAAGTGACCAAAATATCTCTCAAAGACTTACAGAACTCTATCTTTAAATTTATTACAAACGGCAAAAAGAGCAGAATTAATCAGCACACTATGTGTCTTAATAGAGCCCGGGGAGGTCTAGGTGTTCCAGACCTATACAGCTACTACCGAGCCTCTCAAATTGCCCAACTCCACTCCGAGCACAACCACCCACTATGGGCTGACATTGAAAACGTCCTTTTGTCCCCAGTTTGCACTAGCGGCCACCCTATGGTCTCGTCTACCCTCTCCAGCAAAATATAAACAACAATCACCTATAACTGCGCACTCTCTTAACATATGGACTAAATTAAGATTCACCAAAAACCTACAATCCCAAATCCCCCACCAGCTCCCTATACTCAATAACCCAGACTTCACACCCGGATGGGACACACAATCTTTCATATGGTGGACAACCCAAGGTTTTGTGACTATATCTAAATCTATTGTGGCTGACCGGCTACCAACATGGACCCAATTCAGAACACTTACTTCCTTTCCACCAAAAGAACAATTTAGAGCTATTCAAATCTACCACTATATTAGATCAATAATTGGCTCCTCTGTGGCTCCTCCCACCCATACCACATATGAAAATTGGTGTTTGCATAGACCCCTGGAAGGTGGTCTCATTTCATATCTCTATTCAATAATCTCACAACCTTTAGAACACTCTAAAACTAAATCAATGATGATGTGGGAGGAGGACCTAGGACAGACACTGTCCATTAAACAATGGAGTAACTGTTGCCTTACCCTAGCAAAAGGTAGTAGCTACTTTTCCCACATAGAGACTAACTATAAAATTCTCCACCGAACGCACATTACTCCTAAGAAAATGCACACTATCTCCAAGGACAACTCCCCCAAATGTTTTAGAGGATGTGGACAAATCGGTGACTACTCGCATATATGGTGGTTCTGCCCAATAGTCAAGCGATTTTGGGCCCAGATTGCCTTAGCAATAGGCACTGCTCTGGAAACTTCCATCTCCCCTGACCCATTTCAGCTTCTCCTGGGCAACAAACCACAGAAATGGAAGTACCCACAACATAGGCTGGCTCAACACATTGCAAAAGCAGCACGCCTGCATATTGCTAGACAGTGGCTGAAACCCACTCTCTCACTAGAACTCACCGACCTTATCATAACGGACATACTGATCTCTGAAAGACTGCTGGCCATAATTAATGACACCACTTTACCATTCACCAGAACATGGCAGCCCTGGCTCTCTGCCTCAACCTCACTGGGCTTACGCTCCTGTGCCCTCTCCTTCTAGGGACAATAATCACTTTGTACTGTATGCCACCTTGTATTCAAAAAAAAAAACGTCTTGTAATTTTTCTTATGCAAATGTCAGTTATGAGTTTACCTGTTTGATACGCCCTATGTTGAGGGCTTATGTAACCGATGTTCTATTTCTTCAAAAAACTTAATAAAAGATTTTGAAACTAAAAAATAAAATCTTCTATGAACTCGCTATACTCCTAACGGAATACCTTGGGGTGTCTTCTTTTTAAAATGGGGTCATTTGTGGGGTTCCTATACTGCCCTGGCATTTTAGGTGCCCTAAACCGTGAGGAGTAGTCTTGAAACGAAATTTCTCAAAATGACCTGTGAAATCCTAAAGGTACTCATTGGACTTTGGACCCTTTAGCGCAGTTAGGGTGCAAAAAAGTGCCACACATGTGCTGGGTGGGAGAAATACCTCTGTAAATGGACAATTGTGTGTAAAAAAATCAAAAGATTGTCATTTACAGAGGTATTTCTCCCACCCAGCATGGGTATGTGTAAAAATACACCCCAAAACACATTATACTACTTCTCCCGAGTACAGCGATACCACATGTGTGGCACTTTTTTGCACCCTAACTGCACTAAGGGGCCCAAAGTCCAATGAGTACCTTTAGGATTTCACAGGTCATTTTTGTTTCAAGACTACTCCATTAGGAGTATGGTGAGTTCATAGAAGTTTTTATTTTTTTGTCACAAGTTAGCGGAAATTGATTTTAATTGGTTTTTTTTTCACAAAGTGTCATTTTCCGCTAACTTGTGACAAAAAATAAAATCTTCTATGAACTCACCATACTCCGTACGGAATACCTTTGGGTGTCTTCTTTCTAGAATGGGGTCATTTGTGGGGTTCCTATACTGCCCTGGCATTTTAGGGGCCCTAAACCGTGAGGAGTAGTCTTGAAACCAAATGTCGCAAAATGACCTGTGATATCCTAAAGGTACTCATTGGACTTTGGGCCCCTTAGCGTACTTAGGGTGTAAAAAAGTGCCACACATGTGGTACCGCCGTACTCAGGAGAAGTAGTATAATGCGTTTTGGGGTGTATTTTTACACATACCCATGCTAAGTGGGAGAAATATCTCTGTAAATGACAATTGTTTGATTTTTTTACACACAATTGTCCATTTACATAGACATTTCTCCCACCCAGCATGGGTATGTGTAAAAATACACCCCAAAACACATTATACTACTTTTCCTGAGTACGGCGGTACCACATGTGTGACACTTTTTTGCAGCCTAGGTGCGCTAAGGGGCCCAACATCCTATTCACAGGTCATTTTGAGGCATTTGTTTTCTAGACTACTCCTCGCGGTTTAGGGCCCCTAAAATGCCAGGTCAGTATAGGAACCCCACAAGTGACCCCATTTTAGAAAGAAGACACCCCAAGGTATTCCGTTAGGTGTATGGCGAGTTCATAGAAGATTTTATTTTTTGTCACAAGTTAGTGAAAAATGACACTTTGTGAAAAAAAACCAATAAAAATCAATTTCCGCTAACTTTTGACAAAAAATAAAATCTTCTATGAACTCGTCATACACCTAACAGAATACCTTGGGGTGTCTTTTTTTCTAAAATGGGGTCACTTGTGGGGTTCCTATACCGCCCTGGCATTTTATGGGCCCAAAACCGTGAGTAGTCAGGAAACCAAATGTCTCAAAATGACTGTTCAGGGGTATAAGCATCTGCAAATTTTGATGACAGGCGGTCTATGAGGGGGCGAATTTTGTGGAACCGGTCATAAGCAGGGTGGCCTTTTAGATGACAGGTTGTATTGGGCCTGATCTGATGGATAGGAGTGCTAGGGGGGTGACAGGAGGTGATTGATGGGTGTCTCAGGGGGTGGTTAGAGGGGAAAATAGATGCAATCAATGCACTGGGGAGGTGATCGGAAGGGGGTCTGAGGGGGATCTGAGGGTTTGGCCGAGTGATCAGGAGCCCACACGGGGCAAATTAGGGCCTGATCTGATGGGTAGGTGTGCTGGGGGTGACAGGAGGTGATTGATGGGTGTCTCAAGGTGTGATTAGAGGGGGGAATAGATGTAAGCAATGCACTAGCGAGGTGATCAGGGCTGGGGTCTGAGGGCATTCTGAGGGTGTGGGCGGGTGATTGAGTGCCCTAGGGGCAGATAGGGGTCTAATCTGATAGGTAGCAGTGACAGGGGGTGATTGATGGGTAATTAGTGGGTGTTTAGGGTAGAGAACAGATGTAAACACTGCACTTGGGAGGTGATCGCACGTCGGATCTGCGGGCGATCTATTGGTGTGGGTGGGTGATCAGATTGCCCGCAAGGGGCAGGTTAGGGGCTGATTGATGGGTGGCAGTGACAGCGGGTGATTGATGGGTGGCAGTGACAGGGGGTGATTGATGGGTGGCAGTGACAGGGGATGATTGATGGGTGATTGCTAGGTGATTGACAGGTAATCAGTGGGTTATTACAGGGGAGAACAGATGTAAATATTGCACTGGCGAATTGATAAGGGGGGGTCTGAGGGCAATCTGAGCGTGTAGGCGGGTGATTGGGTGCCCGCAAGGGGCAGATTAGGGTCTGATCTGATGGGTGACAGGTGATGATAGGGGGTGATTGATGGGTGATTGATGGGTAATTAGTGGATGTTTAGAGGAGAGAATAGATGGAAACACTGCGCTTGGGTGGTGATCTGATGTCGGATCTGCGGGCGATCTATTGGTGTGGGTGGGTGATCAGTTTGCCCGCAAGGGGCAGGTTAGGGGCTGATTGATGGGTGGCAGTGACAGGGGGTGATTGATGGGTGGCAGTGACAGGGGGTGATTGATGGGTGATTGACAGGTGATTGACAGGTGATCAGTGGGTTATTACAGGGAAGAACAGATGTAAATAATGCCCTAGCGAATTGATAAGGGAGGGTCTGAGGGCAATCTGAGCGTGTAGGCGGGTGATTGGGTGCCCGCAAAGGGGCAGATTAGGGTCTGATCTGATGGGTAACAGTGACAGGTGGTGATAGGGGGTGATTGATGGGTGATTGATGGGTAATTAGTGGTTGTTTAGAGGAGAGAATAGATGTAAACGCTGCGCTTGGGTGGTGATCTGATGTCGGATCTGCGGGCGATCTATTGGTGTGGGTGGGTGATCAGATTGCCCGCAAGGGGCAGGTTAGGGGCTGATTGTTGGGTGGCAGTGACAGGGGGTGATTGATGGGTGATAGGTGATTGGCAGGTGATTGACAGGTGATCAGTGGGTTATTACAGGGAAGGACAGATGTAATTAATGCACTGGCGAATTGATAAGGGGGGGTCAGAGGGCAATCTGAGCGTGTGGGCGGGTGATTGGGTGCCCGCAAGGGGCAGATTAGGGTCTGATCTGATAGGTAAAAGTGACAAGTGGTGATAGGGGGTGATTGATGGGTGATTGATGGGTAATTAGTGGGTGTTTAGAGAAGATAACAGATGTAAACAATACATTTGGGAGGTAATCTGACGGCGGGTTTGCGGGCGATCTAATGGTGTGGGTGGGTGATCAGATTGCCCGCAAGGGGCAGGTTAGGGGCTGATTGATGGGTGGCAGTGACAGGGGGTGATTGATGGGTGATAGGTGATTGGCAGGTGATTGACAGGTGATCAGTGGTTTATTACAGGGAAGAACAGATGTAATTAATGCACTGGTGAATTGATAAGGGGGGGTCAGAGGGCAATCTGAGCGTGTGGGCGGGTGATTGGGTGCCCGCAAGGGGCAGATTAGGGTCTGATCTGATAGGTAAAGGTGACAGGTGGTGATAGGGGGTGATTGATGGGTAATTTGTGGGTGTTTAGAGGAGAGAATAGATGTAAACAATGGATTTGGGAGGTGATCTGATGTCGGATCTGCGGGCGATCTATTGGTGTGGGGGGGTGATCAGATTGCCCGCAAGGGGCAGGTTAGGGGCTGATTGATGGGTGGCAGTGACAGGGGGTGATTGATGGATGATTGACGGGTGATTGACAGGTGATTGACAGGTGATCAGGGGGGATAGATGCATACAGTACATGGGGGAGGGGTCTGGGGAGAATCTGAGGGGTGGGGGGGTGATCAGGAGGGAGCAGGGGGCGGGGGGGGAATAAAAAAAAATAGCGTTGACAGATAGTGACAGGGAGTGATTGATGGGTGATTAGGGGGTGATTGGGTGCAAACAGGGGTCTGGGGGGTGGGCAGGAGGGGGGTCTGATGGGTGCTGTGGGCGATCTGGGGCAGGGGGGGGGGAATCAGTGTGCTTGGTGCAGACTAGGGTGGCTGCAGCCTGCCCTGGTGGTCCCTCGGACACTGGGACCACCAGGGCAGGAGGCAGCCTGTATAATACACTTTGTAAACATTACAAAGTGTATTATACACTTTGTATGCGGCGATCGTCGGGTTAACATCCCGGCGGCGCTTCCATATGGCCGGCGGGATGTTGCGGCGGGTGAGCGGCGCCAGGCGGAGGCGGAGGATCGCGTCACGGATGACGCGATCGCTCCGCCCATGCCCCTACAAGGACCGCCGCCATTTGTCTGTACGGCGGTCCTTGCGGGGTGCACTTCCCGGCCGCCAATTGTATATACGGCGGTCGGGAAGTGGTTAAAAGGAAATAAACATGACAGCCTCCATACACCTCTTTCTTCAGTTCCCCTTTAAATTATGTCTCTATCAAAAAGTATGGCGCCAATATTTTATTTGGAAATAAAGGTGCATTTTTTCAGTTTTGTGTCCATCACGATTTACAAGCTTATAATTTAAAAAATAATAGTAATATACCCTCTTCACATGCAAAGTTCAGACCCTTAGGTAACTATTTATGTTTACATTAATATAGCTACTTTTTGTGCTGTACACAATATTCCATTTTAAATAAAATATGACGCCTGGAGTCTGGGTGAAATTGATAATGACTGCTGTATTGTTATAAAACCAATTTTCCATGCAATACAATAAATCAACCCCTTTCCCCTAAGCTATTGCACCACTCCCTTATTATCAATGGATTCACCAGTTAGCATAGTTCAGAGATGACTTAACGAAAAGGCATTAATGCTGGGTTATAGAGTCCATATGTGGGATCCTCTTGTAATTGATCACTCATGCGCATGATATATACTGCAGTATACAAGGTTTAAAGTCCTTGAAATAAAGCATGCTGGTTACTCACACTACCCCGGGCTGTGCTTTCCTGATTATGCTGCTGGCTTCCATCACCGTATGTAAAGTGCTCTTGATTCCTGGCTCACCGCAACTTCATGCAGCCCACTGCTGTGGTCACACTTGTACTGGCATTGTTTTCAGTCGCTTGCCGGGGTATGCCTGTAAAGTCCCAATGCCTCTGTTTTAGCTTGTACAAGGCATGCGGGCGTCCCCGCTCTGCCCTAGGCAGTGTGGCAATCTTCCCCTTGTTCGTGGCCTGTTTCAGCGTGCTCCAGTGTGTGACTCATCCGGGGTGGGCTGTTCCTCTGTTCAGATACGGTGGCCTGGCTGAAACAGAAAGGTCTACGCGTTTCATCAGATCCTTCTGACTTTCTCAAGACCGTTGTAGTACGTTTGCACTCCCTCTTGTGGTCATTTATATACTGGCAGTTCTTATTTTAGTTTGTTTTCCATCAAAGATTTTCTTTCAGTGCTCTACATCTCCATCTTGTGGTTTTTTATGTTATTGCACTTCTAAATTCTATTTCTGTTCCTGGAATTCAAACATTTACCTGCCTTAGTACAAATAACTGGCTGGAGTCATATTATACTACTTCTCTATATTCCTATCATGCATAGCAGATTCAATTTTACCAGAGAGAGGAGGGACCAAGATTACGGATTCCAGACTGCCCATTCTCTTATTCCCAAACAATCCTCCATATTTGCCAACAATGATATGTGACTAATTCTCTACGTTTTTTCCCCCCTACGGATTTTTGCAAGGTACTGTGGGAAAGCGTACTTACTTAAAGAAACACACCTAAATTGAAATCATTATTTAATCCCCTAGGAGCCAATGTCTTGCACTTGTATATCCACATACATTCCTTCTGTAACAATACCCTATCAAAATCCCCCCTCCTGGGGCTAATCTTTAATTGGTATATCCCCCTAAACTTTAAATTTTTGGGGTCACTATTATGAAATTCCTTAAAATGCTGGGCTACTGTACTTTCTTCTTTTTTATTCTTAATATTATTGATGTGTTCTCCTATACGCGTTCCCAGGTCCCTTGCTGTTTTCCCTATATAGGTCTTTTTACATGGACATGTTAGTTGATATATCACTCTTGTAGTGGAACAATCTATATAATCTCGTATTTTAAATTCAGTTTCATTGGTGCTATCAAAAAAGGTTTCCCCTTCTAGCACATGTCCACAATGTCGACAGTTTTGGCACTTAAACATGCCTTTTCTCCTTCGTGTCACTTTTTCCTGTTTTTGAAGTTCACTACTAACTAACACATCATTCAAACTGCTGCTTCTTCGAGCCGTCACCTGGGGTACTTCTCCAACTATCTCAGCAATATCGCTGTCTAGGGTAAGAATTCCCCAATTCTTCTGTAAGATTTCTCTTAATTGGTCCCAATGGCTGCCGTACCTGGTTATAAATCTAACCTGGTTTTCATTTTTTTGTTGTCCTTTCCTGTCTTGCTTGTCTTTTTTCACCAGCAATGTGTGTCTATCTGTCTGTAGGCCTCTTAAATATGCCCTTTTGATGATTCTGTTAGGGTAGCCCCTATCTTTTAAACGTTGCCTTAACAATCTGGCTTCTGTTTTGTATAATTCTACTGTTGAGCAATTCCTCCGAATTCTCAAAAATTCCCCTGTGGGTACAGATTTGATCTGGCACCCCAGGTGATGGCTCGAGGCATGCAGCAGTGTGTTTCCTGCACTCTCCTTCCTGTATGTGCTGGACACCAACTTGCTACCATCTTTTGTCAATTTAAGATCCAAGAATGTAATTGAGTCCATGTCACAATTATACGTTACAAAGATATTTCTATGGTTAGCATTCAACTGGTCCACAAAATTGCTCAAACTCTGACGATTACCCCTCCACACCATCAATATATCATCAATAAAACGCAGCCACAGTGCGACATGCTCCCGGAACCCACGCATGCCATACACCTCCTCCCTCTCCCAAAATCCCAGGTGCAGGCATGCGTAGGCCGGGGAGCACGCCGCACCCATGGCCACGCCCCTCAATTGTTGAAAGTATTTCCCATTGAATTCGAAATAATTTCTGTTCAATATCAATTTCATCAAATCCACAACAAAATCATTGTGCACCTCCTCCCCTTGTCCATAATAATCCTCCAAAAAATACATCATGGCATTTATTCCCACCTCATGTGGTATTGAAGTAAACAAGGACTCAACATCTAAAGAGACAAGGAGGCTATTTTCCGGTATCACTACCCCTTCAATCTTGTTTAATACCTCCATTGTGTCCTTTACGTATGAAGGCAGAGAGATCATTATGGGTTTTAATTTTCTATCGACATATTGCGCAATTCTTTCCAAAGGCCCCCCATTTGCTGAAATTATGGGTCTCCCCGGCGGGTTTCCCAGATTTTTATGTGTTTTGGGAATAATATAGAATGTGGGAATATTAAATTCTTTTACCTCCATGTATCTATACTCTCTTTCTAACAGAATTCCCTCCACATATCCCCAAGATAATTTCAAATTTATATCTATCACCAATTGAAGAAATGGATTCCCTTTTACTTGCTGATAGCATTTTGGATCTCCCAGTAGTCTCTCTGCCTCCATCACGTATTTTTCTTGGGTCATTAAGACTACATTGCCTCCTTTGTCACTTTTTTTGATGATTATGTTTTGCATTGATTGTAACTCTTTCAAGGCTTTTTGTTGTCCTTCTGTTAAATTTTGCCTACTCTTAATTGTCCAATCAATGGACTTTAGGTCTTTTTCCATAACCTGGAGAAACACTGCGGTGGATCTGTTAGAGTAAAGGGATGTTGCGGCGGGTGAGCGGCGCCAGGCGGAGGCGGAGGATCGCGTCACGGATGACGCGATCGCTCCGCCCATGCCCCTACAAGGACCGCCGCCATTTGTCTATACGGCGGTCCTTGCGGGGTGCACTTCCTGGCCGCCAATTGTATATACGGCGGTCGGGAAGTGGTTAAAAGGAAATAAACATGACAGCCTCCATACACCTCTTTCTTCAGTTCCCCTTTAAATTATGTCTCTATCAAAAAGTATGGCGCCAATATTTTATTTGGAAATAAAGGTGCATTTTTTCAGTTTTGTGTCCATCACGATTTACAAGCTTATAATTTAAAAAATAATAGTAATATACCCTCTTCACATGCAAAGTTCAGACCCTTAGGTAACTATTTATGTTTGTTTGTTTGTTTGCAATTTTTTTTCATTTAACATTTTATTTGGGGAATTTTTGGTGTGGTAGGTAAACAGTTAATTTTAAATGTATTAATGTGGGTTTTTTTTTTATTAAAAAATGTATGTAGATGTAGTTTTACTATTTGGCCACAAGATTTGGCCACAAGATGGCCAAAGTGAATTTTTTTTTAGCCCTGCTCGCTTCCAGGAAGCATATTGTAACGATTGGAGAATTATTTCCGTGGTCAGCGCACAAGATGCGCGCCGACACTACGGAAATCCCCCATAAACGTCTGAATAACAGAACCCAGCTGCGGTGCAATGCACTTGTAGAGGGGAATTCCTGCCGGCAGATGGAGCTGTGGAGAACAGAGGAACAACCCCTCTGTACTGCCACAGATGCCAGATAGGAATTGTACGAGGGGAAGCAATACAGGGCAAGATAGGCCCTAGTGGAAGAGAGTGAGCACAGAGACAGAATGTATGTATGTCCACCAATCTAGTCGCCACCTGGCGACGGTGAACACACAACAGCGAAGACCAAGTGGGAAAGCAATCGCAAGAGATGGCGATTGCTAACAGCGACACAAGACTGAATAAGCACAGAGATGGAATGTATGTCTGTCCACCAATCCAGTCGCCACCTGGCGACGGTGAACACACTACAGCGGAAACCAAGTGAGAAAGCAATCGCAAGAGATGACGATTGCTAACAGCGACACAAGACTGAATAAGCACAGAGATAGAATGTATGTGTGGCCACCAAACTAGTTGCCACCCAGCGACGGTGAACACACTACAACGGAAACGAAGTGGGAACGCAATCACAAGAGAGGCGATTGCCAATAGTGACACAAGACCGAATTAGACAGCGCACAAGTGTAGCAAGAAAGACATAGCAGTCCTTCTGCTGCTCTCCCGGCTCGAGACTGATCCCTGTGGCGTAAGCCTACAATACTCACACAGCGGAGCCCAAAACACCCTGCCTGGATCTGTGAGGGTCCCCAGCACAGGACGATGTCCAAATACGGTCCACCGATGCCCTCGAACACAGCGGAGAAGCTTGCCAAGTTCGCTCGGGAAGAGCGGCAAGATGGCGCTGAGCCGGCAACGACAGGGAAAATGGCGCCGGACAACACGGATTCCGGAGATGAATCCTCTACAGACTCCCCCTGCCCTGCTGAGTCGGCACAAACATCCCAGAGCCTCTCTGGTAAGTCCCAAACTGACCACCCGCCCAAAGAGCAGAAGCCCAAGCCGACACGAGGGATAGGGAAGCATGATAAGCCCAGCGTGGAGGAGGGGGGAGACGCGGAGACTGCTGAACCCACGAGGGCAGAGCTCCTTGCAGCCATACAGCAGATGCAATTATCCCTAACTACCCGTTTAGACACTATCCAGACTGAGCTGTCTTTCATCAAAGCCAACTATAGCAAACTTAACCACTTGAGGATC
This sequence comes from Hyperolius riggenbachi, assembly GCF_040937935.1. Lineage (NCBI taxonomy): Eukaryota > Metazoa > Chordata > Amphibia > Anura > Hyperoliidae > Hyperolius > Hyperolius riggenbachi. The sequence continues at coordinate 276,936,402 of NC_090646.1, read as the reverse complement.
CACCCTTTACCCCCACTTAAGGACCAGCGCTGTATTATGTGATCTGTGCTGGGTGGGCTCTGCAGCCCCCAGCACAGATCAGGGTGCACGCAGAGCGATCAGATCGCCCCCCCTTTTTTCCCCCCTATGGGGATGATGTGCAGGGGGGGGGTCTGATCGCGTCTGCGTGCAGGCATGTTGCGGGGGGGGGGGCACCTCAAAGCCCCCCTCCGCTGCGACATTCTCCCCCTCCCTCTCCTACCTCCCTTCCCCGGAGATCCGGGCTGCACAGGACGCTATCCGTCCTGTGCAGCCAGTGACAGGACGTCCCCTGTCACATGGCGGCGATCCCCGGCCGCTGATTGGCCGGGGATCGCCGATCTGCCTTACGGCGCTGCTGCGCAGCAGCGCCGTACAATGTAAACAAAGCGGATTATTTCCGCTTGTGTTTACATTTAGCCTGCGAGCCGCCATCGGCGGCCCGCAGGCTATTCATGGAGCCCCCCGCCGTGATTTGACAGGAAGCAGCCGCTCGCGCGAGCGGCTGCTTCCTGATTAATCAGCCTGCAGCTGGCGACGCAGTACTGCGTCGCTGGTCCTGCAGCTGCCACTTTGCCGACGCACGGTATAAGCGTGCGGTCGGCAAGTGGTTAAAGAAAGAACGACTGAGACAGAGCGCAGGGTCGGGGACCTGGAGGATACAGTTAACCCCTTACGTGCCTCTCAGGCTGCTAAGACTTCTCAGGAGCACTCACTTAAACTCGATGATCTGGAAAACAGATCACGCAGATCTAATCTGCGTTTCATAGGAATACCTGAAAAAAGCGAAGGGACTTCCCCAGAATCGTTTCTGGAGGACTGGCTGAAGATATCCATCCCTGACTTGGTGCTTTCCCACACCTTCTCTATAGAGCGGGCTCACAGAGTCCCCGGGGGTCCCCCTAAACCAGGCGCCACACCTAGACCCCTGATAGCGAAACTTCTCAATTACAGAGATAAAGTGTAAATTCTGAGGAAAGCTAGATCTGCTCCAGAGCTCTCTATTAATAGCACTAAAGTATCGATCTATCAGGACTTCTCAACTGAAATTCAAAAAATCCGTGCTACTTTTCTTGAAGTAAAAGCTGGCCTCAGGGCACAGAACATTCCATACAGTATGATGTTCCCTGCCAAACTCCGGGTCCAATACAAGGGAAAATTTCACTTTTTCACTACAAACTCTGAAGCTGCCTCCTGGATGGAACAACAGGAAATTTCGATTCCAGTCCTCCCCCCTCGGAAAAGAAAATAACTCCCTGTTATAGATACCTTTATCTAGGCTATAATTCTAATTAACTACCTCTTCACAGTGCATAGACTCCTTATACTCCCACTACTTTACCTAGGGATATGATCTCTAACTATCAGGGGCGGCGCCAGGGGGGTGCTTGGGGGTGCTCGAGCACCCCCTAGAATTGTCCAAGCACCCCCAAAGCACCCCCTGGAGTGAACTGACTTCAGGCGTCTAAAAGACGCCAAGTCAGTTCACACAGCGGCAGCACGGAGCAGCAGGCAGGGCTACGGTAAGCTGGCCGCCCGGAGCCCTGTTCTGCAGACTTCGAGTCTGCAGTGCATGGCTTCGGGCGGCCATTTTCCCGTAGCCCTGCTCTCTGCATGCAGGCAGGAAGTCTCGTCGTGACGTCGGGAAGGAAGAGGATCGTGGGCGCGCGGGCGCTGCGCGCCACAAGGAGGTCGGGACAGGAGGTCGGGACAGGAGGTCGGAAAAGAAGGTCTTCTGGCTGTAGGTGAGTAAATGGGTTTTTCTTTTCTTTTTCAGGTGATGCTGATTGTGCATATTGGGGCCATATCTGCTACGGATTGTGCATATTGGGGTCATATCTGCTACGGATTGTGCATATTGGGGTCATATCTGCTACGGATTGTGCATATTGGGGTCATATCTGCTACGGATTGTGCATATTGGGGTCATTTCTGCTACCGATTGTGCATATTGGGGTCATTTCTGCTACCGATTGTGCATATTGGGGTCATTTCTGCTACCGATTGTGCATATTGGGGTCATTTCTGCTACCGATTGTGCATATTGGGGTCATTTCTGCTACCGATTGTGCATATCGGGGTCATTTCTGCTACCGATTGTGCATATTGGGGTCATTTCTGCTACCGATTGTGCATATTGGGGTCATTTCTGCTACCGATTGTGCATATTGGGGTCATATCTGCTACGGATTGTGCATATTGGGATCATATCTGCTATGGATTGTGCATATTGGAGTCATATCTGCTACCGATTGTGCATATTGGGGTCATATCTGCTACGGGTTGTGCATATTGGGGTCGTATCTGCTACGGATTGTGCATATTGGGGTCGTATCTGCTACCGATTGTGCATATTGGGGTCGTATCTGCTACCGATTGTGCATATTGGGGTCATATCTGCTACCGATTGTGCATATTGGGGTCATATCTGCTACCGATTGTGCATATTGGGGTCATATCTGCTACCGATTGTGCATATTGGGACCATATCTGCTACCGATTGTGCATATTGGGACCATATCTGCTACCGATTGTGCATATTGGGACCATATCTGCTACCGATTGTGCATATTGGGACCATATCTGCTACCGATTGTGCATATTGGGACCATATCTGCTACCGATTGTGCATATTGGGACCATATCTGCTACCGATTGTGCATATTGGGACCATATCTGCTACCGATTGTGCATATTGGGACCATATCTGCTACCGATTGTGCATATTGGGACCATATCTGATAACGATTGTGCATATTGGGACCATATCTGATAACGATTGTGCATATTGGGGCCATATCTGATAACGATTGTGCATATTGGGGCCATATCTGATAACGATTGTGCATATTGGGGTGATATCTGCTACCGATTGTGCATATTGGAGCCATATCTGATAACGATTGTGCATATTGGGGTCATTGGACGTGTTTTTTGTTAAAATCTGCTCACATTACGTGTATTTTCTTGAGAAAACCTGCACAATTATGTGAATTTTCTGGGAAAAGGGCCACCAAAACTTGGGCCCTCTGTCTTTGCGTTGCACTTTTAAAGGGAACCCGAGGTGAGAATAATATTGAGGCTGCCATATTTATCTCCTTTTAAGTAATACCAGCTGCCTGGCTGCGGTGTTGGTCCTCTGCCTCTAATTCTTTCAACCATAGACCCTGAACAAGCATGCAGCAGGTCAGGGGTTTCTGACAATATTGTCAGAACTGACAAGATTAGCTGCATGCTTGTTTCTGGTGTAATTCAGTTCACTACTACAGCCAAATAGATCAGCAGGGCTGCCAGGCAACTAGAATTGTTTAAAAGGAAATAAATATGGCAGCCACCATATCACTCTCACCCTGGGTTCACTTTAAATTACAGTTAGCCCCGCCCTCATCTGGCCATGACCACGCCCATTTTTTTGGCGCGTTGTAGCCACACCCATTTTTTGCCGCGCAGGTCTTCAGCTCCCCCGGAAATTGGTCCAGCACCTGCATAGCACCCCCTAAAAAAAATTCCTGGAGCCGCCACTGCTAACTATAAAGGTGCATATCCGCTGAATGGTCAAATTTCTGCCCAACTACCTAAGCCTGCTCATTGCACTCTGAATTCTGTTTATGATGCAGGCTGGAGCCCAGTATGTTTAACTTCCATCTCAGGCTGACCAACGATCCCGCACAGCTTGTGATATGAACTCTACCTATGGGCGATACATCACTTGACTTTTTGCTGCCTGGATCACCCTTGTTACAATATACGGGTCCATTCTTTGACCTGTACACCTGTGGCATACTGGTGGACTCAATGCATCGCAACGTACATTTAAGCTGACTAACCCTCTTTTGTATCCACAGGTTATCTAAATGACTTCGTGAAAGTGCCTTTTAATGCTGATTTATACTGCTATGACACTATTTTAGTTATCCCGTAAATCACTACCAATATAGCTATCTATGCTCTGATAGAAATGTTTTAGCCATGCCCCCTTTTGAGGCTGGGGACTATGCTTTGCACTGACTGATGTGCGTCTGGCCCTGTCTGCGGCCTGGTTCATTTTACCTGGCTGCATACATGGCCTGCCATATAGGAATCTCAGAGATTCCTCATTTTATTTTGTCTCCTTACTTTTTACTGTTTGTAACTTGTTCTGTTTTAAGATTGGATACCTGCCCACATATGATGGTGGGCATGTTCTTTATCTCGAGCCGGGATGGCAGTCTCAAGATTGCTCTCCTCTCCTAGCTAATAGCTCTCCTCTTTTCAAGTTTAGGGTACCAGATCCTTTGTAGTTCTACACAGGGGATGGGGTGGGTTTGGGTTATGTTTCGGGTTTTTTCCTCACTCAATACAGTCAGGGTATTTTGCTCCTATCAATCTACGGTCCTGTATGAAGCAGCTCCCAATAGTGACATTCCCAGCGGGTTCAAACATCTACATTTTACTATGCATGACCCATGACGCATGTTGAGATTGTTTCATGGAATGTTAGAGGCCTAAACAATCCTATAAAGAGACGCCTGGTTTTTGACCATCTGCGCAAACTTTCCCCACACGTGGTTTGCCTTCAGGAAACCCACCTGATGGGCTATCGGGCCCTCTTATTGAAAAAACCCTGGATTACATCATACTACCTTGCTCATTATTCCTCTTTCTCTAGGGGAACAGCTATTCTAATAGCCAAATCCTTCCCTGTTTAAGTCTCCAACATTAGCATAGATCCCAGTGGTAATTTTGTTGTTATTAAATACTCTTTTGAGGGTAGACCGTTAGTACTGGCATCTGTCTATGTACCCCCACCCTTTAATATTCACACTCTAGAACGGCTATCTAATAAATTACACCCATTTCTAGACTGTCCGGTAATGTTAATGGGGGACGTCAATGCTGTCCTGAATCCCATTTTGGATAGACTAAACGGATCAGGTAGACTATACCCCCCTCTATTAAAATGGCTGGATAAATATGAATTACAGGATGTTTGGAGGTGGAAGTTTCCTGATACCAGGGACTTCTCATGTTACTCAGACACGCATAAAACCATGTCCCGAATTGATTTGTGCTTTGGCACACAAGATATGTTAACCTTAGTCGATAAAATAGAATATTTACCACATGGTATTTCGGATCATTCCCCCTTAGTCTGTGAATTATATTTCCCAGGACATAAATCTCCCTCCTTATGGAGAATGGGTTCATGCTGGTTGCAGGACGAAACTATTCTGGGGGACTGTCGGAGGGACATGAACACCTATTGGCATATTAATCAGGGAACGGCCACTCCCCCAGTATGTTGGGACACAAGCAAGGCAGTCCTTAGGGGTGCCTTTAGGGCAGCAATGTCTGGGATTAGGCAAAATAACACTGCCTCACAACATTATCATGAAAAAGAGTCACGAGACGCGAATATTAATTTGTTACAACATTCCACTCGGGAAAACTACACCAAATGGGAGTTAGCACGCAGAAAATTAGAAATTCTGCTCCTAGATAGAACAAAAAGGAAAGATTTGATTCACACACAGAGAAACTTTGAATTTGGTAACAAATGTAGCAAGGTTTTAACGTTTTTACTCAAATCCACTGACCAGTCCATGGCTATACCAAGAATAATAGATGCTAAAGGGGAAATACATGCCACTTCCACTGGGATTGCAGAGGTCTTCCACAAGTTTTATACAGATCTCTATTCCTCCAGACTCGAGGGATCCTCGACTGGGTATAGGGAAATTTTGGATAGCCTGGATCTTCCCTCACTATCAGAGAAGGCCAGTCGGGAACTGGACTCCCCAATTACGATTGAGGAGATTAATGGGGCAATTTCCTCCTTTAAAGCTAATAAAACCCCAGGACCAGACGGCATACCTGCCGAATGGTACGTTAAAAACAAACCACCGGTGGCTCCGTATCTCACCCAGTTGTTCCAACATGTGTTCGAGACCGGATCTCTCCCTGATTCTATGCATGAGGCCCTGATTACCCTGATCTTAAAGCCTGGCAAGAACCCATTTGCATGTGACTCATATCGGCCGATATCATTGATGAAAACGGACATTAAAGTCCTCACAAAAATTCTGGCCATTAGGCTAAACCGTCATATAGATACAATTATACACCCCGATCAGACGGGTTTTATTCCTGGACGTAACACTAGACTGAACATTCGTAGGCTCCTCTCCAATATACAATACCCTCATTGTAATGCAGGCAAAAGGGTAATCCTATCATTGGACGCAAACAAAGCCTTCGACTCTATCGAATGGCCGTATGTCCTCTCAGTGCTGGAGAGATTCGGCTTCGGACCCAATTTCAGGAAATGGTTCAGTATCCTATATAATGCACCCCGCGCTAGACTTAGAGTCAATTCAATTATATCACATAGCTTTGAAATTGCCCGTGGCACCCGACAGGGCTGTCCACTTTTCCCCTTACTGTTTGCAGTCGCCGTAGAGCCTATTGCTCAATCCATCAGAGAATCCCAATTAATCCAAGGACTCAAGGTCAACAAGATAGAGGAACGTATTTCCATGTATGCGGACGACATGCTCGTCTATCTCGCAGACCCCGGCCCTTCCCTAGATGCAGTTTTGGAAATATTTGATAAATTTAGCTCCTTTTCTGGCCTAACAATTAATTGGTCCAAATCGGTGCTCTTCCCTCTGGACGATTTTGACCCTTTAATAATTTCCCCCAATTCCTCTTTACAAATAGTGGACAACTTTAAGTACTTGGGTGTATGGATCCAGCGCTCCCCTAGTAAGTTCCTTGAATGTAACTTGTACCCAGTTCTGGATTCCATTGAACTTAAACTAAAAAGTTGGAATACACTACCTCTCAATGTCTGTGGCAGAGCATGTATAATTAAGATGATTGTTGCACCCAAGATTTTATATATCCTGCAGATGGCTCCAACCTGGATTCCTAGAGACACATTCCGTCGCATTGACTCGAGACTTATTTCATTCCTCTGGGCAAACTCAGCACCCAGAATCTCCCTAGCTACCTTGCAACTTCCCACCTCCAGTGGCGGGTTAGCATTACCCAATTTCTTTCTATACTTCTTAGCAGCCCAACTGGTGCCGATCAGCTACTGGCTGAGCGCACACAGGCAAGATTCCTCACTAGCACTGGAGGCAGATATCGCGACATCCTATGAGTCCTTATGTGGAGCCATTTACAGGTATGATGTTCCTAATGAAGGCAAGGGCACATCAATTATATATAGCACTATTAAAGTTTACAAGGCCGTGCGCAAACATCTGGGAGAGACGGACATCCCTGTATCACCCAGTTCCCCCTTATGGGCCAACAAAAATCTCCCCGAACTGATCTCAATTCCCGATCCCAAATTCTGGTCCCACTACAATGTTAAATATTTACATCAAGTATACTCAGAGGGGAAATTTAAAGATTTCCTGCAATTCCGTGAGGAATTTGGCATTCCTAGGCATTCTCTGTTCAGATACTTCCAGCTCAGACATGCACTGAAGGCTCAGATTGGACTATCTAATGTAGCTTTGAATCCCAGCGGCCTAGAGAAACTACTCCTGCAGAAAGACAAAACCAAACAAATCTCTAAGTACTATGGTTTCCTACTGACCCCCCAGTGCTCCATTAAATTTGGCTCTATAAAAGAAAATCGGTCCAGCTCCATAGAGGGTATGACAGAGAATGACTGGGCTGACTTCCTTGATACCTATTACAAAACGTCAATTGCAGCATATGATAAATTAATAGGACTGAAGTGGTTTCACCAAGTCTATTTATCACCCGCCCGTTTACATAAGATGGGCCCACCGCACGATGACCGATGCTTTAAATGCGGTCAAGTTCATGCTGACTTTTTACATTGTGTGTGGACAAGCCCGCAAGTCACGAAATACTGGAAATCGGTAACTCACTTCTTAAGGGACACCCTGGGCCTCCCAGATGTTTACTCAAGCAAGGCCTGTCTTCTTGGTATACTACACGACATTTCATGTACCAGTGGGAAAAGAACACTTATCAGAATTTTACCTTTTTATGTTAGGAAAAGTATTGTTCTTAAGTGGAAATCTGATACCCCCCCCCAATCTTGCCGACTGGAAAAGACTAGTTAACTCAACACTCCCTCTCTACAAGCTGACATATCAGTCCAGAAATCAACCTAATAAGTTCTCCAAGGTCTGGTCGTTGTGGGTGGACTCTATGAACACCGTGATCCCAAACCTAGACGTTAATATTTCTGTTCAAGATTTGATGGTCTGAACTACCTAGTTAAGCAAGACCGCTTATCCTCTACCTCCCATGGTACTCTCATTTCACTCGCTTTGAACCAGTCTTAGCTGCTCTTGATATTATTTGATGTCACTGTATACACTTACCTGCTGTAAAGATGACTCTTCACTATCTGCATATTCGCTGCTGATACCTTATTTACCCTAGACTGCACTGTGATGGAATAATTTTCTGTTTTTGATGTTCTTTGTTTTTCAGCTCTCTTTCAGAGCTTGTTGTTAAAACTCAATAAAAATTCTCTTTTAAAAAAAAAGAAAGACATAGCAAATAACAATGATCAGAACATCAAGGAAAATAACAAACGCTATCTAAACGCGAACACTGCACTCATTCGCAACAGCGAACGCGTTAAAGACACGATCACCGTGCGTTAGGCGCCCAGTGATAAGTGTGCCACCCTAACTAACCAATGTAACACAAACACGAAATAGAGAACGCTTGCTAACCGGTTACCTCACCGAGCCTACCGCAAGCGTTCGTACCAGACAAGACAGACAGAAGGAGTAGCCAGCAGCAACCGCAGCTCTGGCCTACACTCCCAGACAGAATACAGAAGGAACCACCGCCAATACCGCTAGGGCGAGTGCGATCCAAACAGTCAGAACGATTTCCTGTCGACCACCGCTGGTGACAAGACAATCGCAAGACAGACAGTACAAGGCAAACAGGTATAACCTGACTACGCTAGAAGAGATGCCTAGTGCAGTCCCAAGGAATTACTCTAAGAATAATCTTAGCAAACAATAGCAAAGGCTGATACTCCAGGAGAGTTTAGCAGGAACAAACCATCATGACCAGCAAGGAATTCTGGGAGCAAAAGGTATTTATACTGCAAGCCATCAAAGGAGGCAGCTAAGCAATTTGCATGACAAGTGTATGCAAATTTCTCACCAGCAGAGCAACTCTGAAACTTGCAAAATGAAGATAGGTCTCTTTTCCAGAGACCTACAGCACTCAGACCTAAAGAATGGACAAACAGCTGTCTGCCCATGCAGACAGCTGAGCAGATCATTACACATATGGAGGACGGGAAACCTTTTTTTTGTCAGAAAGACTGCGGCTTCTGATGAGAAGCCGTCGGTCTTTCTACCGGGGACTTAGATCAATTAATGGGAACTATGTTCCCATTCATTGATCTCCGGGCTAATGTGGTGGCTTAAATGGTTAAAGTGAAACTCCAGATTAAAAATGTACTCAGCAGCACTGAAAAGGCTTGGTGTTTCTTTAACAGTTTCACAGCATCAGAAGTTTGTTTTTCTTATCAAAGCCTTATTATTAGCTGCACATAAGCTAAGCTCTGCCCCATCAAAGAAAACTGCCTGGGCATTTTTCCCCTGATGCGGTGCAAAGCATGATGGGATTTCTGATGTTGTTGTTCTCGTTGCCTATTGTCACAGGAGCCCTCAGTGGCTGACCGCACTTAGCCTTCTAAACGGTGCCAGCGCACAGATCGTGCGAACTCTGGTCGCAGTCAATGCGCAGGAACCGTTAAGAATTAGCCGCAGACAACTCAGAAGGGAGCCTGTGAGACACGGGTGATTACAACGTCACCTACTGGTTCAGAGTAAACTGCCACCACCGCGGTTACTATGGGACCGTGGGGCCCACTAACTGACTGACTAATCCTGCGAATAAAACGGTTAAACACACGATATTCTGTCTAGCCAACAACAAACAAACAGTAGCGTATCTTCAGAGACCCGGGATCATTTCTGTGTGTGCTGATAAGCAGGGTAGCGAAACAGTGAATGACTTGGGGAAAGTCGTTTATTCACGCAATATAAATAATTAATATATACAGACAATTATGAAAATCAACAACTATTAAAACAGTAATAGCCAGTATGAAAAATAAAAGAAGGGAGAAAAATACTTAGTTCCTGGAAAGATGTCCTTATTGTGGGAAGAATCATAAAGTTCTTGGTTTCAAAGTCCAGAGTTCAGAGTTCAGACCAGGTGGATGCCAGCATATCCTCGAGCTGGCATCTGATGAGTGCAAGATGTTTCAGTGTGGAGGACCCTGAGTTTTTGTCCTCAGCCATTCTTATGCCCCTGCTTCAGTAGGAGGGAGTGAGGGCGGGGAGCCATACACCCCCTTAGAAGATGAGATGAGCCCTCCCCTTATCCTGGGGGCTAGAAATCATATCTACCCATATATGGGCTCTATCTCACAGAACCGTACAGGTCAGGGCAGATTTATTAACATTTTCAGGTCTGTCTCGATTTACCCAGCGCCCTGATACCAGACATGAGGGGTGGGACCCCTATGGTACCATCAGGGCATTTTCAAACTGCCTAACTGGCAGTCCTTACCTCAGAATGTTCTGAAACTTCCTCAGAACCAGCACCGGGGCTCATGCTACACTTCCCCCACGTTTGGCGAAGCTGCCATCTCAGGAACCCCAGAAATATGACAGATCTGGGAAGTTATGGATTTGCTATGAGACTCAGGTTATTCCCAGGCAAAGGCTCTTTGAAGTTTGGAGCAGCCAGCGAGGTGTCGCCTCCCCTGCTGGGAATGAGCCAGTGGGTCTCACTTTTAGCCCAACTAGATTGCTTCTGCCATGGTGCTTGTCACCTTATACCTGATGGATGGGCCATCAGCACAGCTTGAAGCCAGGGACTCTCTGGGGCAGATTAGGCTCAGGCTCATTAGCATATCAAAAGAGTCATCCAGCCTTAGGAATGGTGCTCTCTTTGCTAAGAAAAGGACTTCAGCTGTCCCTACACACTCAACCCAGATTGTACCGTTTTGAAGCGCAATCGATGCAGGAATCGAGTGCGATCGTTCTTTTCTTCACGGGCGGTTCCAGGACGCGCCTGCGTCCCCGCAATCGTCCGTGACACCTATCAACTGGGAGAGGTGATCAAGACACAGAACAGTTGGAACTGTTTCTCATGCTCCTTGTCACCTCCTTTCAACCAAAAAGATGTCTGCCCTCATGAAATCACAAACATTTGCCTGTTCTTTTAAAACAGGGTGGGTAAGAGATTATATTACCCATCTATTTTTATAACTACTGTAACTTGATGACAGTATGCATACCTCCCAACTTTTTGAAATCAGAAAGATGAGAAAGAGGGACACTTAAGCCATGCCCCTGCCACACCCCTGATCATGCCTCCATCACACCCCTCATCATGCATACCATAAAGACTTCATAAGGAAAATATGAAGTTTCTTTTACAGCTTTGACACTGACCCCAGCAGTTGTTAATTAATTTATCTAATCCTAATTTATGACTGTTTTTCTTAGCTAGCAGTGGTCTCTTCTCTTCCTTAGTGAACTCTTTCCTGACTCATTTTCTGTCCTCCAGCTCCTACCCTCTATGAGAACTGCAAGAAAAAAAATGCTATTTTTTTCCCTTTCATTGCTCATTGCATTTTAAAGGACACCTGAGCAGTGGTGCTCATCCAATATTCGGGTATCCGAACTACCCAGATAATCCAAACTTTTTCCACTATCCGAACTTTGAATAGCAATTCGGATATTTTTTAAAATCCGAATAGCACTATCCAAGCAAACTCGGATTTCCCATCTGAGAGAGAGAGAGGGAGAGAGAGAGAATTTTTTTTTTTTTTTGACGGGGGATTTTAAGTCCCCACATCAATAAAAAAAAAAAACATGATACTACATGCCTCATTTACCCTAAAAAACGTTTTAAAAGGCAATGTAAAACCCACTTCCGGTTTTCTACCCGGAATGTACATTCAGCATTCAAAATACAGGAAGTGCAGAATTATTAGGCAAATGAGCCGGTTTTCTACCCGGATATCCGAATCCGGGCGGATATCTGGGATACTGGGTTCGGATATCCAATTCGGGTTCCAAAATGTCAAACTCGGATATCCGATTCGGATCGGATATCTAGGTATCCGGATCCGAATTAAATCCGGATTTTGAAAAGGGGTATCCGAGCAGCACTTTACCTGAACTGTTACTACCTCTATGCTAGTGTGTATGGTTTGGTATTCTTCTACTATCCTGTAGCAGTAGAGCATTGTACCCTCTTAGCCAGCAGCGAAAGCAGAAAGTTTTGAATCAGGATGATACCATTTATTGGCTTAAAAGAAAAAGATTAAGCTTTCTGCTAATAAGCCTTCTTCAGACTTTGTTCCTGTATACTGTCAATATGTTAGAGCACACCACCATATGTACATTCAGCATTCAAAATACAGGAAGTGCAGAATTATTAGGCAAATGAGTATTTTGACCACATCATCCTCTTTATGCATGTTGTCTTACTCCAAGCTGTATATGCTCGAAAGCCTACTACCAATTAAGCATATTAGGTGATGTGCATCTCTGTAATGAGAAGGGGTGTGGTCTAATGATATCAGGTGTGCATAATTATTAGGCAACTTCCTTTCTTTTGGCAAAATGGGTCAAAAGAAGGACTTGACAGGCTCAGAAAAGTCAAAAATAGTGAGATATCTTGCAAAGGGATGCAGCACTCTTAAAATTGCAAAGCTTCTGAAGCGTGATCATCAAACAATCAAGCGTTTCATTCAAAATAGTCAACAGGGTCGCAAGAAGCGTGTGGAAAAACCAAGGCGCAAAATAACTGCCCATGAACTGAGAAAAGTCAAGCGTGCAGCTGCCAAGATGCCATTTGCCACCAGTTTGGCCATATTTCAGAGCTGCAATATCACTGGAGTGCCCAAAAGCACAAGGTGTGCAATACTCAGAGACATGGCCAAGGTAAGAAAGGCTGAAAGACGACCACCACTGAACAAGACACACAAGCTGAAACATCAAGACTGGGCCAAGAAATATCTCAAGACTAATTTTTCTAAGGTTTTATGGACTGATGAAAGGAGAGTGAGTCTTGATGGGCCAGATGGATGGGCCCGTGGCTGGATTGGTAAAGCGCAGAGAGCTCCAGTCCGACTCAGACACCAGCAAGGTGGAGGTGGAGTACTGGTTTGGGCTGGTATCATCAAAGATGAGCTTGTGGGGCCGTTTTGGGTTGAGGATGGAGTTAAGCTAAACTCCCAGTCCTACTGCCAGTTTCTGGAAGACACCTTCTTCAAGCAGTGGTACAGGAAGAAGTCTGCATCCTTCAAGAAAAACATGATTTTCATGCAGGACAATGCTCCATCACACGCGTCCAAGTACTCCACAGCGTGGCTGGCAAGAAAGGGTATGAAAGAAGAAAAACTAATGACTTGTTCACCTGATCTGAACCCCATTGAGAACCTGTGGTCCATCATAAAATGTGAGATTTACAAGGAGGGAAAACAGTACACCACTCTGAACAGTGTCTGGGAGGCTGTGGTTGCTGCTGCACGCAATGTTGATGGTGAACAGATCAAAACACTGACAGAATCCATGGATAGCAGGCTTTTGAGTGTCCTTGCAAAGAAAGGTGGCTATATTGGTCACTGATTTGCTTTTGTTTTGTTTTTGAATGTCAGAAATGTATATTTGTGAATGTTGAGATGTTATATTGGTTTCACTGGTAACAATAAATAATTGAAATGGGTATATATTTGTTTTTTGCTAAGTTGCCTAATAATTATACACAGTAATAGTCACCTGCACACACAGATATCCCCCTAAAATAGCTAAAACTAAAAACAAACTAAAAACTACTTTCAAAAATATTCAGCTTTGATATTAATGAGTTTTTTGGGTTCATTGAAAACATGGTTGTTGTTCAATAATAAAATTATTCCTCAAAAATACAACTTGCCTAATAATTCTGCACTCCCTGTAGATGCATAGATTTTTCAGAAAATATAAATAAATGTCATTCAGATGATTTAAAGTGGAGCTGAACTCTTGCACAGGACAGAAGGAAAACAGAGAAATGTACCATGTATGTATTTCGAGAGCCTGTCTAATTCCCCCTCCTCTGTGTCACAAGTTGTAATTTGATCTCTACACTGTGTCACCTGACTGCCACAACATCTAAGCTCATTTGAAAGCACAGGATGTTAAAAATATGTCTGCTTCCATAAAAGCAGGAAGTAGACACACTGCAGATTTATTGCAGGATTTGTATCAGCTGTAACAAAGAAATGTTTTTATTTTATGTTGTTGCGTATCTTTTAGAGCAGAGAGCAAGTTCTGAGTTCAGGTCCACTATAATTACAACAGAACATCCAAAGTGGGTCTTGACAGGATGTTTGCTATTTACCTGTTCTCTCTTTTGGATGGGCTTCTCTCCATTGCACTGCCACCTGTTTGTGGCTCTGACTGCAGCCAGTCTCACAGAGGACAAAGAAGCAGCGCATGCTGTGGCCACTCGCGCTCCCTGTAACTTCTCGCTCCTGCCCATGGCCGGTACAGTGTTATGCATTCTTGACAAGTACCGGTCATACATCAGCATCATTTCTCAAGTATGCATGCCCACAGGGGCGTCTCTAGCCATTTTGTCACTCCAGGCGAAACACCACTTCTGTGGTGAACCCCACCCCCAAAAATCATAATGCAGCAGCGTTTCACCAGAAAATACACTTATTGCGGCATGGGTTCACCTGAAAATAGTTGTAATGCAGCAGAGTGTTTCACCATAAAATATACTTATTGCGGCACGCACTCACACACACACCACACACAGTACACACAAACACACACACACACACACACACTATATATATATATACACAAACAATATATACACAAAACACACACACACACACACACCATGTCGTATATGCCAGTAATCATGTGGAGCGCCAATGCGGAAATACAGCAAAGACACTGAACAGTGTGACAGGTAAAGTACAGGTATCAGGGTGGCACAATACATTTTGAGGGACAACGGCCGGGGTTTCCGTCTTGTCTATAATTCGTGGTTATCGTACTCCATGATTATCGCCCCTGACAACCACATTGGCCCAAGATTTCCCAACATCTCAGATTGATACATTCAACAAATTTCCACCCAAAATTTTTTATCCGAGTTGCTAATATCAAAACGCTTGGTCGATCGGCTGTCTAGTCAACAGAAGTATGGCCACTGTAATTCCCTCAAGGCCAATCCCCCCATGTCACCCCCATATACACCTACCTATGTCCTCCCCTTCACCACCATCTCTACTAATCCCAGTTTTCACTACCTTATAGTGTGTCTGATCCCTTATGCAGAGAAATAATGAGGAGAGAAAAGCTGAGGGAAGATGATATTTGCCTCACCAGGATTGCTCTTTTATTTAGCTTTCCTGTATGACAAGAAGATACAGACACCCAGCACTAGGGAAAGAGGGAAACAAAGGTGAATGAAGAAGGCTGGTGCATACCAAGAGTGCTTCAGAGCGTTTTTCAAATTTACAGCAATTTGAAAAGTGCTGGGCTAATGTTACCCTGTGAGGGTGTTCCCACAGCAGTGTTGTGATTTTTTAAAATCGCAAACATGCTGCAGGTAGCATTTATTGGAGCGTTTCTTTCAAAAATCGCTTCACAAAGTCACATTCGCGAATTGCTAGCGATTGCTATTGCGATTTTGTTGTGCACTAGCCCAGAGATAGGAGGAGTGGAGTGAGACTGAGAATAGCCCGAGATGGAGCAGAGAGCGAATCTGTATTGCAGTCCCACATTACACAGAGGCTAGTTGCTGGTAATAGGACTGCTGTCCCTGTCAGTCTCTCACACAAGTCAGAAAGCAGCCCTCCTGGAGTCTAGGGACTGTCAAAACTTTTCAACCTGTTTAACACCTTATCTGCACATGCAGTCATTTTAACAATGGGGAGAGACCAGACAGATTTTTTCCCATGGACCCTCCTCTGCATCATGCTGTGTATATTTACCAGCTTGCCTGCACTCTAATTGCACTTTTATCAGCTAGCCTAGTGTTTTACAATGCCTTACAACAAATCTGAATACAGCAGACACAGGACCAACCCTAAATCACTGAAAGAAAGGCAGCCTGGGGGGCTGTCGATGCCTGGCTGCTACACAGTCTCTACTTCCACTCAGTTACCACTAGCAGAGAGAGGGGGACTGAATGAATCTCAGGATTCAGGAGTTGATGCTGTACTTGGATCCCTGACTAGGATGAGTGCCTTCTCTCACTGACTCATTCATTACTGTGGTTCTTTGAATCATAGAGCTGAAGGAAATGAATTAATCAGTCAGTAAATCAGTTATGAGTCGAGTCAGGCGCTGCTGCTGCTGTGTAAATTGATACCTGAGTGAGCTGAGAGGCATTTCTTCTCTCACTACTCAGTGCAGTAGCGCCCTTCCCTCCTCCTGTCGCTCTAGGCAAGAATTTATAGCTGCCTAATGGCTCAGACGCCTCTGCATGCCCAGAACACTATCGGCTGCTGTGCACATTCGGGCAGGAGCGCAAATTACAGGAATTATTTGCTGAATGCAGGGCAGACCAGCACACCTGAAATGAGCCCATTCAAACCAATGATCGCTAGTCAGAGTGTTGGACAAAATATTGGGGGGGGGGGGGGGGGAGGCTTGGAGACAGCAGGCCTAGGGCACTGGAAAGTACAAATCCGGCCCTGCTGGTCTGCAGTGTAAAAGCAGTTAGCAGATTAGCAAATTTAAAGGCCTAGTAAATGTGTGCAGACCTGCAGTGACGAATGTAGCATGGGCCGAACCAAATTACACTATCTCCTCTATTACTACAAGGAGACCATTAGTTTTACATACCTAATTCAACACAATAGTCACGCCAATTATAGGTCAATCCACCAATCCACTGCTCCAGTACCTTAAAAACAATAGAGAAACAGAGAGGGAGCCTCTCATGGCGAGTATAATCTCAACAGTACACCCTTGTGCATGTCATACACTGCGTGAGATAACTTCCACCATAGATAAAGGGAGATGACTCTTCCCTGCTCACCAGATGATCTCTTTAAATCTTGCGTATCACAAACTCTGCTGATTATCAGTGCCTATTAAAAGATCAAAGTTCCATCCATTGCATAAAACCACTTTAATAAAGCGCCCAATGGCCCCAAAATAAAACTGTGTACATAGACAAACTTGCGAATAAGCATATGACAATTACAAGGCTTCTTACGGCTCCGGACACCTCACCCGTGTCCAGGCTGGTTTCCTTCCTGTACTCGATCAGCGTGCGACCTCCAAACTTCGCCCTACACGTTTTGTCACATGGGTTTCGTCATCAGGAGCCCCTGATGAGTCTAATCTGACAAGATTAGCTACATGCTTGTTTCTGGTGTGATTTAGACACTACTGCAGCCAAATAGATCAGCAGGGCTGTCAGGGAACTGGAATTCCTTAAAAGTAAATAAATATGGCAGCCTTCATATACCTCTCACTTTTAGCTTTACATTTTAAACAATTTTTTTTATATACTTTTAGCCACAGACCCTGAACAAGCATGTATATCAGATGTTTCTGACAAAGATTTTCCACATGCTTGTTTCAGGTGTGTAATTCAGACACTACTGCAGCCAACGATCAGCACTAGTGCCAGGTAACTGGTATAGTTTAAAAGGAAATGAATATGGTAGTCTCCATATCAGAATCAGAATCAGAATCACTTTTATTTCGCCAAGCACGACTGGGTCGTGCCCGGAATTGGGCTTGGCACTTGAATACAGGGCATATACATAGAAACATCTGAGACATCAGAACATAGGGCATAATAGACATCAATACAACACACATATATACATGAACCACAATTCTCCATAACTAGGTTGGTTACAGGCAGAAAGTCTACAGGAGGAGAGCATGAGCAGAGTTAAAGTTCAGCGAGTTTACTGCTGAGGGGAAGAAGCTGTTTTTGTGTCTCATGGTCTTTGTGGAGATGGACCTATACCTCAGGTACCTCCTCCCCAAGGGGAGCTGATTGAAAAACTGGTGACCAGGGTGTGAGGGGTCCTTGGCAATCTTCGTTGCTCTGGAGCGTAGTCTGGCATTGTAGAGGGAGTCCAGGGCAGGGAGTGAGTGCCCGATTATCTTTTCCGCTGACCTGATGACCCTCTGTAGTTTGCGCCTGTCACTTTCAGTGGAGCCAGCATACCAGACAAGGATGGAAGAACAGAGGACGGATTCGATGGTTGCGGTATAGAAGCTTGTCAGGAGTTTCAGGGACATGCCGAACTTCTTCAGTTGGCGGAGAAAGTAGAGCCTCTGTTGGGCTTTCCTCTGGATGGAGACAGTGTTTGCCTTCCACTTCAGGGTGCTGGAGATGGTGGTGCCCAGGAGGCGGGCACAGGGCACTTTTTCCACCAGCATCCCTCCAATGTGCAGTGGAGGTGGGGTGGGGGCATGCTTCCTAAAGTCAATGATGATTTCAACGGTTTTTGCGTTGTTGAGGACCAGCTTGTTCTCCCTGCACCAGTGGCAAATCCTGTCGACCTGGTGGCGGTATGCCTGGTCATCGTTGTTGGAGATCAGGCCGACTATGGTGGTGTCGTCCGCAAATTTGATTACCTTGACGGAATTCGCTGAGGATCTGCAATTGTTCGTGTAGAGGGAGAACAGGAATGGTGACAAGACGCAGCCTTGTGGGGCCCCTGTATTGGTGATCCTTGGCTGCGAGGTGATGGAGCCTAGCTTGACAACCTGAGATCTGTTTGTTAGGAAGTCCTTAATCCACAGTTGAAGTGTGGGGTGGACTCCGAGCTCAGCCAGATTTTCTTGTAGTATATGGGGGCTAATGGTGTTGAATGCCGAGCTGAAGTCGAGGAGGAGAACCCTGGCATATGAATTTGGTTTGTCAAGGTGATTGTTGACAAGCTCCAGACAGATGTTAATGGCATCGTCGGTCGACCTATTTGCCCTATAAGCAAATTGATACGGGTCTAATTGGGCTTCCGTTCTGTGCTTGAGGAGGGGCAGGACTGCTTTTTCAAAAGTTTTCATTATGACCGACGTGAGAGCGACAGGTCTGAAGTTGTTGAGGTCAGACGCGCCTTGCTTTTTGGGGACAGGGATGATGGTGGACCGCTTGAAGCATGCCGGTACTTTGCCGCTCACAAGGGACCTGTTGAAGATGGCGGAAAGGGTAGGAGCAAGCTGCTGTGCACACGCTTTCAAGCAGGCTGGAGACACTCCGTCAGGGCCTGAGGCTTTCCTGGCATTTAGTCTGGACAGGTGGCACTCCACGTCCGATTCGCTTATGGTCGGGGGAGGCAGGTCTTGGCATGGTGGTACTGAGGCCTGGGGTGAGGTGAAGGGAGCCTGTAGCTTCGGAGACCCTTCGGGAGCCTCCTTCTCCTCGAACCTGCAGTAGAAGCTGCTGAGGTTTTCTGCTAGCTCAGTGCTGGGAGGTGTGTTTTGAGGGGGGGGCTTGTAATTGGTGGCAGCCTTAAGCCCTCGCCAAACAGCTTGTGAGTCATTCGAGGAGAGGTCCTCCTTTAGCTTATCTGCGTAGCCCTTTTTTGCAATTCTCAGTTCCCTGTCGAGGTTGTTCCTTGCTCTTCTGTATTCTTCCTGGTTCCCTGACTTGTGTGCGGCTTCCTTGCTTCTGCGCAGTTGCCGAAGTTTCTTGGAGAACCATGGTTTGTCATTTGGATAGAGTCTGTGAGTCTTTGTTGGAATACAGGAGTCTTCGCAGAACCTGATGTATGAGCTCACATTGTCTGCCCACTCGTCCAAGTTTGGTGCTTCCAGAGCCTTCCAGTCCGTGCAGTCAAAGCATGCCTGGAGTTGAAGCTTGGCCTCACTTGACCACATTTTGGTTGATTTAAGGACTGGTTTTGCAGTCTCCAGGCGCCTCCTGTAGGTGGGGATTAGATGGATGATGCAGTGGTCAGACGCGCCTAGAGCTGCCCATGAGGTGGCTTTGTACGCGTCCCTCAAGACCGTGTAGCAGTGGTCAAGAGTGTTCACGTTTCGAGTGGGACAGGTGATGTGCTGGTAAAAGCGTGGAAGCTCTTGGCGGAGGTTAGCCTTGTTAAAATCTCCTAGAATGATGAACAGTGAGTCCGGCAGGGACGACTCCCATCGAGTGACAGTGTCGCTGAGATCGCGCAGGGCAGTTTTGACGTCGGCATCGGGTGGGATGTAAACACCGACAAACACGTAGGAAGAGAACTCTCTGGGAGAGTAAAAAGGCCTGCAGTTGATCAAAAGTAGTTCAAGCTCTGGTGAGCATTTTTTGGCAAGGACAGAGGTGTTGGAGCACCAGGTGGGGCTGATGTAGAAACAGATGCCGCCACCTTTCTTTTTCCCTGAGAGGGTGCTGTCGCGATCTGCTCGGATGAGGTTGTAGCCTGGAAGGTGTAGGGCACTGTCCGGGATGTTATCGTGGAGCCACGTCTCTGTGAAACAGAAGACTGGGGTGTTGTTGCCGAGATCTCTTTTTTCCCCTAGGAGCCGTAGCTCCTCTAGCTTGTTGGGAAGGGAGCGGACATTCGCCAGGAGGACTGCTGGTATAGCTGACCTCAAGCCTTTTCTCTGCAACCTCACACGAACACCTGCCCGGCAGCCTCTCCGGCGCTTGCTCGCGTGGGTCCCTGTCGGAGAGGCCATAATTTTCTGAACATGGCTCCATATGGAGTCGGCCAGTAGCCTGTCTTCTGGGTGTAGGGCTGTGGCATGCTCCCACCTGAGTAACTGTGACCTGGTGTAGGTGGTACGTGTAGAAAGGGGTGAAGCGCGAGACATAGCGGCAGGGCTGAGTTAGTGCGCCAGTGCAGCAGCAGTGAGACCGGCAGTAACAGCAGCTTATGAGCCAGTGCATAACAGACCGGCAGTAGCAGCCGCTTATGAGCCAGTGCATAACAGTGCTACTAGCAGTAACAGTGCATAACATAACTCCCAGCAGCAACAGTATAGTGCAGTGTAGACAATAAGATGGTGCGTAGCAGCAATAACAGTGCAGAGTAGTCCCTCAGGCAGTGCGTACAGCAGAACAGTGCAGAGCAGTCCATAAGTCCATGCTTGGCGGCAGTAACTGAGCTGGACCACCATACGTCAGTGCATAGCGGTAGTAGCAGAGCGGAACAGTCCATAAGTCCGCGCACGTGCTCAGTAACAGTGCGCAACAGCCATAAGTTAGTGCATAGGTCCGGTCAGGAACAGCCGCAAAGACAGTCCATGGATCAGTGCCGAACAGTCCATAACAGTCCCTGTATCATATCAGTACAGCCCACAAAACAGCCAATAGGGGGAGAACATACAGAGTAGAACAGAACCCACCATAAACAGCCCATGGATCACATACAGTGCAAACAACCGATCAGTGCAGAACAGTCCATAATGCATAACAGTCCAAGGGATCCAGTGATCCTCTTACCAGGTCTTGAGGGGAGCCAGCTGTGCAGTCTGTCTATCGGCTGTTGTGGGAGATGGGACTGCACTGTGGTGATGACTGTCCTGCAATGGAGGCTGAGACCGGCCTGTGTGCTGCCTGGGGGGCCCAAAGGAGCACCCCTGCGATATGTCCGGGCCAGTACAGGGAGAGTGGAGGGTGGCAGGCGCTCCTCTGGCGCACGGATTCCGGCAGCAAAAGGGGGGGTGAGCGGGTCAGCTGATACCTCCGGCGTGCTCCGCATCAGGCTGACTGACGTTTACCACGTGGGAGGCCGCAGGGAGCCTGGAATCCTGGATTCCTCGCTGAGTGGCGGTGCGGTGACAGGGTCAGCTCATCTGCGGTGGCCCCATCCTGCTGCAGGCCACGTATCGGGGACAGCTCCTCTGTGGGAGGCCGCAGGGGGCCCCGATCTCTTCGCCGAGCGCTGTTGGTGGTCCGCTGGAGCGGCGGTGTCGGGGGCAGCTCCTCTGTGGTGCGGCAGTGCTGGCAGGGACAGCGTCGCGGAGCAATCACTCCCGGCTGTGGGCGCCTCTTTGCTGGGTGTCGCATGCAGCTATGCGGACTCCTTGGTACCCTGAGCCGCAGTAGGGGCTGGCCACGCGGCTTGCGGTGACGGCCACCCACGTGGTCCGCTCCTCGTCTCTCGTGCAGGACTTGGTGGAGGCAGGCAACCGCGGCTCAGCTAGATTCCTGGTAGGAGAGGAATGCAGCAGGCGAGCGTTGCGAGCAGCGAAAGGTGAGCTCGCCTGCAGGTAAGCACAGCCCCACGTGTGCAGGATGCAGCCGCTGACTGGGCGTAGCTGCAGTAGCTATGAGCAGCTGTAGAAGCCTATATCTGGCTAAGCTAACTGCTGTAACTAACCTAAACCTAACCTAAAACTAAAACTAGAAAAGCGAAAATATAAAAAATATAAAAAAAAAAAAAAATACCTCTCACTTCATGTCCCCTTTAAAGGGGAACTGAAGTAAGAGGTATACAGAGGCTGCCATATTTATTTCCTTTTAAGCAATACCAGTTGCCTGGCAGCCCTGCTGGTCTATTTCTCTGCAGTAGTATCTGAATAACACCAGAAACAAGCATGCAGCCAATCTTGTCAGATCTGACTTTAAAGTCTGAAACACCTGAACTTCTGCATGCTTGTTCAGGGGCTATGGCTAATAGTATTAGAGGCAGAGGATCAGCAGGGCTGCCAGGCAACTGGTATTGCTTAAAAGGAAATACATATGGCAGCCTCCATATACCTCTCTCTTCAGTTCCCCTTTAAGAAACATAACTTAGCTGGGTACCCTGTAAATGCAATATGACAGATACATATCCTGGCTGCTAGCAATTAGGACATTTCCCCTAGTGACTTTGCTTATCCCTTTGGAACTACAGTTACTTATGGTACGTGATATTTCCATTTGTCTGTGTTTTTCTTTATCTCCTCCTAAGATTACAGCGGAGACTGGAAGAACCCAAAAGGTCAATAGGACATTGCACAATATTAAGCACATCCCATTAAAAGAGCAGCTTCATCACAACCTCAGCCTCACAATAAAGATTACCTATGGTTTCAGATTTCTTTGAAGCCACTGTTAATATCGTATTTACTCCTAAGTAGATTAATGGATAGTTTGAAATATTAGCTTTATGGAATTGTATAATAAAAAATGGACAATTCAGCATAACCTGAAGAAATGGCCATATTAATGCCACAGATTCATTTTGAGACTTATGTTTCCATTTCAGTTTGAAATAAGATACATATTTTTATCAGTATTAATGCATTTTGGAAAAAATAAGGATATAGCACATGGTTCTGCACTCTTTAATATATTTCTTCCTGCACACAACAGTTCATTATAATCATAGTAATCAAAGACCCAGCTCTGAATACATGATCATTAGCAGTGGCTTTCCCTTTATGTCTGTTGTTGCTGCCTTTTCTGTGAAAAAAGCAAACGAACTGTGTCAGTCTCCACATTAATGGAACAACAGTGCTGCCCATAATTATTCATACCCCTGGAAAATTTTGACTTAAAGTTACTTTTATTCAACCAGCAAGTAATTTTTTGATGGAAAATGATGTAGGTGTCTTTCTGTGATGAATAGCGGAAAAGCCGCCGCGTGTTCTGACAGTAAGGCGGCTGATTCCGCGTCTGATGCGGCGGTTTGTCCACGTCAGCATGCGTCTGGGTTATCTGAAACTAATGGTGCACATGGGAAGAATGGCGTGGGGGCCGCCGCATGTTCTGACGGTAAGGCGGCGGATTCCGCGTCCAGTGCGGCTGTTTCCCCGCAGCAACATGTGTCTGGGCTGTCTGGAACTAGTAGTGCACACAGATGGAGAGCTACGCGCGCACGCGCGCTGCAAGACAAGCTCTTTATACCAATAGGAGGAAGATCAGCTGATCTGGGCGGTCAGCTGATTCCTGCTCAGTCAGTGATTGGTTGATGGGAGCTGGGTGGCGCTGTGGGGCGCTTTACTATATATATCTCCTGCTGTTCAGTTGCTGGTTGTCTGGCGTTGCGAATGCCTTTGTGTTAGCACTCAGACCTTAGTCAGATCTTCAGTGTGGTGGAACCAGGAGGACTTGGGAATCCACACTTAGCCAGTTACTGTATATCATCTGTGTTATTCTCTAGCATAGTTCCAGGGTGTTGAGATCACGGCCCTCACACCCCAGACTAGGAATACTGCATATCATCTGTGTTATTTTCTAGCATAGTTCCAGGGTGTTGAGATCACGGCCCTCACACCCCAGACTAGGAATACTGTATATCATCTGTGTTATTCTCTAGCATAGTTCCAGGGTGTTGAGATCACGGCCCTCACACCCCAGACTAGGAATACTGTATATCATCTGTGTTATTCTCTAGCATAGTACCAGGGTGTTGAGATCACGGACCTCACACCTCAGACTAGATCTTCTGATACCTGTTATGACCTGTAGCTTTCCTGACTATTCTTCTGTTCTCTGATTTAGTACCTTGCATATCTGATACACTGTTGCCGACCCGGTCTGTCTGACCTTCTGGCTGTCACCCTCCCTCAGGGTGTTCAGCCTTCCCACAGGGGTCCCCTGCTCTACAGAGGGGACACTGCTCCTTGTCAGTCTGGGACTCCCTCCCAGGTGTCCTTGACTGCAGTAGAGTCTTCTCTACTTATTAGACCACCTGCTACCCCGGTGGTCCAAAGATTACTGTTGCACCAAAACACTTACTCACTCAGGTGTCTAGAGGTTAGTCATATTTGATTATTGGCGATTCTGCAGATCCCCAATAATCAGGTATATCTGTATCTTGGGGATACTGCAGATCGCCAAGAATCAGATTCTCTCTCTGGTTGCTGACACCTATCGTTACACTTCCTAAAGATAATAAGACGATGTACAAAAGGCATTATTGTGGGGAAAAAAATTCTCAGCTTTTATTTACATTTGAGCAAAAACTGTCCAGTCCAAAATTATTCATATCCTTCTCAATAATCAATAGAAAAGCCTTTATTGACTACTACAACAATCAAACACTTCCTATAATTGCAGACCAGCTTTTTCCATGTCTACACAGTTATTTTTGGCCATTCATCTCTAGCAATGAACACTATGGGCTTCATTCACAAAGCGGTGCTAACCTACTTAGCGCGTCTAAAGTCTTTAAACGTGCATGAATATCAGCCTTTTTTAGGGCACAATCGGGGCCCTCACAAAACCCCATGGAATCACCACCAGAGACCAGAATACGAGCTGACACAGCAACCAACACCAGGAGGAAACAAACGGCGACCAGAAGGGGGGTACGAGGGGGGAGGCGCATTCAAGAGATGAAGAGAGAAATAGGTAAAGGGATTTATAATATATCTGGAATGGTACTGACCTCTGACGAATTAATACTCTTAGACTCAGGCCTTAAACATGCACCCCCACAACCAATAAATAAATTTAATACTTATATTGATTTACAAAAATACACAAGGGTTTTGAGTATTAAGAAATATTTCCTTAGCAAAGAGGGACCTACTACTAAAGCTAACCCAGTCAGCCAATATAAGCATACAGGAATGAAGAACCGATCATTATTTGATCCACAGAACACACATAGTGGGAACACGATTGAGACTTTCAAAAAAATGGTGGAAAACGATATGGACAAAATGGAAACCAAAAAAACAAGAGGGATAGCGAAATTGGTCCGCAATATGCTGGAGGACAAGAAGCTGGTGATTAGACCAGCAGATAAAGGAGGAGGGGTGGTGGTGATGAACCAAGAGCAATATGGCACTGAACTGGACAGGATAGTTAATGATGAAAGTACCTACAGAAAACTCAGAGGCAACCCGCTTGTCGCTTATTCTGAAGAACTAAGAAGTATCCTAAGAGAGGGGCTAGACAAGGGAATCTTGGAAGACAAGGAATTTGAATTCCTGATGCCAACGGCTCCTAGAACACCGGTCATCTACCAGGTGCCTAAGGTACATAAGAATGCAGAACATCCACCGGGACGACCCATCTTGAGTGGAATCGGATCCCTGACACATAGGGTAGGACAATATCTGGACTTCTTCCTTCAACCGCTGGTGGGGGAACTCCCACAAGTAGTCAAAGATACAAAACACATGTTACAGATCCTAGACACCTTGGAGGTGGGACAAAATGATGTGTTGGTCACAGCAGATGTAACGTCCCTGTACTCAAATATCCCGCATAATCTGGGAATGGGAGCAGTTCAATACTACTTAGAAAAGGAACAAACCATCAAACTGGAACAAAGACAATTTATAATGAAGCTTCTCAATTATGCACTGACGAGGAACTACTTTTGGCACCAGGGGAACTATTACCTACAAATTAAAGGCTGTGCGATGGGGGCGGGATTCGCACCTTCACTGGCGAACCTATTCATGGGGCAGTGGGAAGAGCAAGTATTGGGAAATGGACGGGACCCCAGAATAAAAACCTGGCGGAGGTTCATAGATGACCTATTCATTCTGTGGGGGGGGGGGAGAAAATGGAGCTCACGACTTTCATGGAGCAATTAAATAATAACACAATGAACATTGAGCTTACCATGGAGGCGAATGAGCATTTAATCCATTACTTAGATCTGAATATAGAAAAGAAGGGAACAACACTGAACATGACCACCTATTTTAAACCTACGGATAGAAACGGTTATTTATCTACTCGGAGCTGTCACCATCCCAGGTGGAAGAAAGCTATACCTAGGGGCCAGTTCATTAGGCTGCGTAGGAACTGCAGCAGACTGGAAGACTATGCACAACAAGCACAGATACTGGCAGAAAGATTCATCGACAAGGGCTATGATGAAACAGAGATACAAAAAGAAATTATGGAAGTAGGAAGGAGGAGAAGGGAAGACTTGTTAAAACAAGGCCCCCCAAGGAGTGAAGACCCACAGCAAAAAGAGAATGTGCCATTCATCTCAGATTACTCAACTCAACATAGACAGATGGAACACATTTTCAAAAGGCATTGGCCAATACTGAAAGAAGACACTATCCTGGGAAGGTTTCTCCCTGAACAGCCGAAGTTTATCTATAGGAGGGCAAAAAATCTCAAAAATTATATAGCCCCAAGTTGTGTCAATCCACCCAAGACAGTGCACCCCTTTTGGCAAAAGGAAGGCTTCTTCCAGTGCAGGGGATGCGTTGGATGTAGAGAAGCAATACCAGTAAAATGCAAGGAAGTCACCTCCACAGCGAATGGAAGAGTATATAAAATCAGACAAAATATAACGTGTAATACAAAAGGGGTGGTCTACATGGTGTGGTGCCCCTGCAACATCCAATATATTGGCCGTACTACTAGGCAACTTAAAACAAGGATAGGAGAACATATAGGGAATATAAGAAGGAGCCATATGGGACATAGTGTCTCGGACCACTATAGAACACACCACAACTCGGACCCAAGTTCTTTAAAATTCTGTGGGTTAGAAAAAGCAGAATATTCCTGGAGGGGATGTAACAAAACAAAAGATATCTCCAAGAGAGAAACTAAATGGATCTTTAATATGGGAACTTTACAACCGAATGGACATAATATTGAATTAGATCTAAATTGCTTTATAGCAAACAACTAGAGCAAATGAGAACTTACAAATTGAAACTGTTTATAAAGAGGACCTTTGTGCAATTAACCCATAGGGTAATGTGTACTTTTAATATACATTTGTGTAATTGACCCATAGGGCAATTTTTAAGTAGACAATAAGAACTAGACATGAATATAGGGGAGTGAAATTGGATATGAAAAATAAATACCCTGATTTGGAATATGTGATGTTTTACCAACTTTCCCCACAAGATGGCATAGTGGGATTTAAAACTGAAATTTGCCACATTTTAACATGTTATATTTATATCACATGGAATTTTTTTCCAGTAAAGTAAACTAAGTGTTTTACTAACAATGATAATGGAAAACTGAGACTGAAATGTTTTTAGTAGAAATGGAACTTTTTAACAAATGTGGTAATGTACAACGGACTCTCAGCCCATTGCCCGTAACCACGGTGGAGTCACAGTCTGCACTTCCGCCCCACGCCGGAGCGCACAGCTTGGTCTTTCGCCTCATTATGGAGGCGGACTCCCGCCCCACGATGCAACACAGAGCGCACCTCGCAGTGGAACGCACAATCTACACTTCCGGCTTATGCCGGAGCGCATAGCCTGGCCTCTTCCGCCTCACTATGGAGGCGGACCTCTGCCCCACGACGTAACACAGAGCGCACCTCGTAGTGACGCACAGACGCCACCTTGGAGCATGCGCACCTCACGGCTACGGATACACGCCGGAGGAGGGATAGTACGACGGAGCTCCTACACCTATAAAGCATCCTGGCGTCCTGTGGCAAACCACGCCCCTGATGAGTCACGCGGTGTGACGAAACGCGTCGGGTGGAGCCACAAGACACACCAGGAACTTGCTATCAACACGGGAACGGACGGCGGAATCTGAGTGGAGCGGTGCACCTTCATAGGCCTTACCCGGGAGGCACGGGGGAGAGCCCGTTATATACTCTAAACGCCTGTACCTACCCAAGTTTGTGAGTACGATTTTAAAGAATAAAACCTTTATGAATTTTTACGGAGTTATGCTATGATCTATTCATTCCCTCTGTGAGGTATACCGGAGCACTACATCCTCTATGAGGAGTATCTGGTCTATAGGAACCATCTGTCTGCCCAGGACCACCACCCTACGTGGACATTACAGCGCACTGAGGACGGATCGGGTGCCAAAGAGGAACATCCTGTTTGAGCTCAACTGACCAGTCTAACAGTGGTCCACCGTAAGGGGTGAGTGCGGTCCCAAAGGGGACACGTTATCTTCAGTCATCTATTTACTTTAAAGTGGAGCGCCTTCTACACACACGATTTTCTATAAGGGATTTGCTACATCCTGCAGAAGGGCGCATACACGCAGATACTAATTGGAACTATTTGAACGATTTGAACTTGCTTTTGCTAAAGAGACTTTTTTGAGGTTTCACAGGTTGATACCGGTTCATGAATATTGTAGCGCTATTTGTATACACACCACCGCACCAAAACACTTACTCACTCAGGTGTCTAGAGGTTAGTCATATTTGATTATTGGCGATTCTGCAGATCCCCAATAATCAGGTATATCTGTATCTTGGGGATACTGCAGATCGCCAAGAATCAGATTCTCTCTCTGGTTGCTGACACCTATCGTTACACTTCCTAAAGATAATAAGACGATGTACAAAAGGCATTATTGTGGGGAAAAAAATTCTCAGCTTTTATTTACATTTGAGCAAAAACTGTCCAGTCCAAAATTATTCATATCCTTCTCAATAATCAATAGAAAAGCCTTTATTGACTACTACAACAATCAAACACTTCCTATAATTGCAGACCAGCTTTTTCCATGTCTACACAGTTATTTTTGGCCATTCATCTCTAGCAATGAACACTATGGGCTTCATTCACAAAGCGGTGCTAACCTACTTAGCGCGTCTAAAGTCTTTAAACGTGCTAACCAGGGTGCTAAGTAGGTTAGCACCGGATTTCTTAATCAGATCGTGCGCTAAATTTACGCGCGCAAAGTTTTACGCGCGCAAAGTCCTATGCGCGCTAAGTCCCATAGGCTTTAATGGGCTCTTCGCAAGGAGCGCCCTGCACTTTGTGCAGTGCGCACGTAAAGTTTTACGCGCGTAAAGTTTTACGCGCGAAAAGCTCGTTTAGACGTGCTTAGGGGGTTTTCACAGGCGTGCTAACAGTTAGCACCGCTTTGTGAATCAAGCCCTAAATCTTTAATGTTGGAGGGTCTTCTTACCATCGCACTGATTTTTAGCTTCCTCCAGAGATTCACATTTGGATTCAAGTCAGGACTCTGGCTAGGCCACTCCAAAACATTAATATTGTTGTTGTCTGGTTTCTTCACCACTTTTGCTCTGTATTTTGGGTCATTGTCATGCTGAAATGTCCACTGGTGCCCAAGGACAAGTTTTTCTGCAGACTGCCTGATGTTGTCATTGGAATCCTCATGTATTGCTCTTTTTTCATGGTGCTGTTTACTGTGATTAGGTTCCATGGTCCATTGGCTGAATAACACCCCCAAAGCATTAGGTTCCCACCACCATGTTTGACAATGGGGATGGTGTTCTTTGGGTTGAAGGCTTCTCCTTTTTTACGCCAAATGAAGGAAACATCATTGTGACCAAACAATTTCATTTTTGTTTCATCTGACCATAACACAGAAGACCAGAAGTCTTCTTCTTTGTCCAGTTGAGCATTTGCAAAGGTCAAGTGAGCACCAGTACAGCCCAGATTCACCAGGATGGCCTTGGCAGTGATCCTTTATTCTTTTTCACCTCTCTCACTATCCTCCTGGCCAGCTAAGGTGTCACTTTTGGCTTCCGACCACATCCTCTGAGATTTTCCACAGTGTGGAACATCTTGTATTTTTTTAATAATTCTTTGCACTGTAGCCACCGGAACATGAAAACATTTAGAAATAGCCTTGTAGACCTTTCCTGACTTGTGAGCAGCCACAATGTGCAGCCCCAGGTCCTCACTGAGCTCCTCTGTCTTAGCCATGACTGTCCACAGACCAACTGCAGAGAGCTGCTGTTTTTCACCTGTTGAGTTGATTAAAACAGCTGTTCCAAATTAACCAGGGTAATTAGGACGCTTTAGAACAGCTTGGACTATTTGGAATGGTATAGAACTTTGGATTTTCCCACAGACCGTGACAGTTTGTGAAGGGTATGAATAATTTTGGACTAGAAACTTTTTGCTCAATTGTAAATAAAAGCTGAGAAATGTTTTTTTTCCCACAATAATGCCTCTTGTACATTGTCATATCTTTCGGGAGACACCTTCAAAAAATTACTTGCTGGTTGATTTAAAGTAACTTTAAGGTCGCATGCACAGTGGGACATTGCGCTTCAATGCGACGTTAAAGTCGCAACGTGTCTGCGTTTAGAGGTAACGCACTGCAAGCAGTGAGTTACCACAACGCAACATTTTTAATGCAACTTTAACATCGCACTGTGAACGGCAGATAGGATTAGCATTGCAGTGCGGTAAGCTGTGTTATAAGACTTTATAACGCGCGACCATAACGTCCCACTGTGAATGCGCCCTAAATCAAAATTTGCCAGGGGTATGAATAATTATGGGCAGCACTGTACATGTTGGTGAATGTCTAACTTCTCTTGGAGTGATAGACCTTCCGTAGTAACCATGAGGTTGACCTCATCAATAGACAATCATTTAATAATGCTTGTACAGAAATGTATGCATCTTTAAGTACTTTGCAGTACTGGTTGGAGTCTTAAAGGCATGCCCATGAGATGTGCTCAGAGTCCCTTTAACTATGAATATTAGTATTTCATACATCAAAATAATTGGCAATAAAGACTGCTTAACAATGCATGCTAATCATACACTTCAATATGCAAAAATTGAGCCATGCAAATTAATTTGCTTGCATTCCATTCATTTATGGCAAATATTTATTCCTTGTAAAAAATGTTTTCGTATTATCTGCTTGATTATAACGTAATACAAGTTACCGGTCTCTAGACAAAAAAACCTTGAAGAAAAGAAAAATTGTGTGTCCGTTTGGGGCCGTGGAATGCATTCACCATGGCCTGTTCTGAAGGTCTTATTTAGATATGCAAGGCTTGATTTCAATTAAGGCGACAAATATTTTGAAACCAAAAAGTTGTGTGATTTCTAGGGTGAACTTTATGCAAATAAACCCAGGCGACTTCAGGTGTCCTTCAAATCGCTGCTCCAGTACAGGCAGCTACTTACAATTTTATGAGCCGCTCTTCGAGGTAGAGCAATTTGATTTCTGAGCTTTAAAACAGCACCTGAAAGTAATTTGTTTTGCAAAATACAGATAAACAGCAAAGAGAATTCCTTAATGGCAATCACATTTCCTCTAGAAAATGCATGTGGCAGGTGTTAACCTAGAGGTTATTTTACATGTGCACAAGGATATGCATTTTATGTATGACTACGTGAATACTTATTTACAATTCTTAAAATACAAATGCATGACATGAATATGGTGACAACCATTGCTAAAGAAAGTGGAGGACAAAAACTAGCTGTCTTGGTTGCAGGATAAGCAATGGACAAGATGTAAATAAATCAACACGCACTAATGTATTTTAGGCTTATATACACTTCTTCAGAGAAGTATGGAGGCTGTCATTGCTAACTCCCCAATTAAAGGGCTAATACTTTTTGATCACTTAGCTGGAACAAGTTTGTAGTTTTAGGTATTTTTACTTTTCTCCTCTTCATCCTTATTTCCTGTGTAGTGACTCAGTGCTGCGCCTGTACTGTCGTTTGCATGAATATTTTTCCTGTCATTCCAGCCGACCCTAGAGGCAACATGCTGCTTCTAGGGTTGTTTGCCGCTGCATCTCAGTGTCCCCCAGCGGGGGTGAAAAATGCTGGGAGCCACCCAATCATGTCAAATGCTTTTATGCACGCTCGCAGAAAAGCATTTCACCGACATGCCAGCAAAAGCCTGTGTGAACTGGCCCTTATCATCTGGAAAGCAGTCAATACAGCGAGAGAACACCTGGTAAGGGACAAGGACATTTGATTAAAGAGGGCAATGTTGCATATGAGCACAGAGGTGGTGTTGGAAAATAAGTGAATATCTGTGATGGGGCAGTGGCATATAGGGTGAACTGCTTGGTGTGAAAGTGTAGGTGGTTGAACCGCTGGGTCTGGCAACACTCACTCGGTGTTCACACCTGAGGGTGAGGCACGGAGGAGGTAGAAAAGGAGCAGTTAAGTAAAAGTGTCTGTTAAAAAATTGTTATTTTAGACTTAAATTCTGCAAAAAATGAAATTCATAATGAAAAAAGAGTGCATTGTTTCCTTGTTAATTACTGATTTTTGTATCACCTGTAAGTACCTGGGGCTATTTTTCACTTCACATCCAACTACATGTAGTCTAGAAAAGGGAACACCAAGTACCCATTATAGCATAGTATGTACTGGTTACGGAGGAGATAATGAAAAGTAAGTATCACTATACTCAGCAACAAGGGTTACCACTCAGGCAACCACTTTATAAGCAGGTAGGGAGATTAGACCTGACCCCACTCAGGATTAGGAAGTTGTTCTCCGTAGATCAGAAAAAGGAGTATCACCCCTCCACCAAGGGTGGACTTGTATGATGTAAAGGTAAACAGAGGCGCCAGAAGGTTTTCAAAAAACCATGTTTGACAATGGGGATGGTGTTCTTTGGGTTGAAGGCTTCTCCTTTTTTACGCCAAATGAAGGAAACATCATTGTGACCAAACAATTTCATTTTTGTTTCATCTGACCATAACACAGAAGACCAGAAGTCTTCTTCTTTGTCCAGTTGAGCATTTGCAAAGGTCAAGTGAGCACCAGCACAGCCCAGATTCACCAGGATGGCCTTGGCAGTGATCCTTTATTCTTTTTCACCTCTCTCACTATCCTCCTGGTCAGCTAAGGTGTCACTTTTGGCTTCCGACCACATCCTCTGAGATTTTCCACAGTGTGGAACATCTTGTATTTTTTTAATAATTCTTTGCACTGTAGCTACCGGAACATGAAAACATTTAGAAATAGCCTTGTAGACCTTTCCTGACTTGTGAGCAGCCACAATGTGCAGCCCCAGGTCCTCACTGAGCTCCTCTGTCTTAGCCATGACTGTCCACAGACCAACTGCAGAGAGCTGCTGTTTTTCACCTGTTGAGTTGATTAAAACAGCTGTTCCAAATTAACCTGGGTAATTAGGACGCTTTAGAACAGCTTGGACTATTTGGAATGGTATAGAACTTTGGATTTTCCCACAGACCGTGACAGTTTGTGAAGGGTATGAATAATTTTGGACTAGAAACTTTTTGCTCAATTGTAAATAAAAGCAATGTTGTAAGTACCTGTACCTGTAAGTACCTGGGGCTATTTTTCACTTCACATCCAACTACATGTAGTCTAGAAAAGGGAACACCAAGTACCCATTATAGCATAGTATGTACTGGTTACGGAGGAGATAATGAAAAGTAAGTATCACTATACTCAGCAACAAGGGTTACCACTCAGGCAACCACTTTATAAGCAGGTAGGGAGATTAGACCTGACCCCACTCAGGATTAGGAAGTTGTTCTCCGTAGATCAGAAAAAGGAGTATCACCCCTCCACCAAGGGTGGACTTGTATGATGTAAAGGTAAACAGAGGCGCCAGAAGGATTTCAAAAAAAGGTAAAATGTTTAAAAATAGAGTAGGCTGTGGTGGACTTACCTCCTCCAAGTAGACACAAAGTAGTAATGATGTATGAACAAGATTATTTATTTATACATTCCAATATTCAGTACAACGTGTTTCGCAGGAATGACCCTGCTTCATCAGGCAATAGGGATGGAGTATACAGCAATGCAGGTCTAGGACTTGGGCTGGTTCACAATGGCGCTTGACTTTGTTTCCTACGATCACATGAAGAGTTGAAAACTATGGAGAAGCAGGCTGAACATTTATCTGTATGCTAAATTGTTGATGCCTTCCTATGCAACGTGCATAACGGAGCTATGCACACGCTGGTGCTCTATGTGATGTGGCATGTGCTATAACCTGGGTAAAATCTGGAGTGCTGCCAAGTATGATGGTCAATGAGATGCAAATTAATTTCAGTCGATGCAGATTTTACCTTGGCTTCATTCAATTGGCCCGTTTTTAAGGTGCATATATTTGCATAAGTCTGCACCTGAATTTACCCTAGTGACCAGTAGACAAGTTCTGGTGTTCAACTCACTTTATTTTCATTTTTGGCAGATTTCATCTCCTCTTATCTTTGCTACTAAGGGTGCGTACGCACATTACATTTTGATTGGCCTATAATTGGTCAATTTTACCACTTTCATGTAGTATAAAGGCTAAGGCCTTGTTCATAGAAGGGATATTGCTGTATGCTTTTCACAGTGCATTGTGCTGTGCGCTTTGCTAGGTACAGCTTTTTCCATTGATTCTAATGAAACAAGTTCACATCTGTCACGATTTTGCGAACGTCATTGCGGCAAGCGCATGAAAATGCGCACCAAATCTGATCTGGAGTACCTCTTTAAATTCCTTACCCTGCTTTTGGAAAAGCAGTGCTCTTTCATCCCGCAGCCCTACTCTGGGGAATGTGTTTGTTTATGTTCGTGTTTATCACCAAGCAATCCCTCTCCTTCCCAGGAAGAGCTTAGCTATGGGTACCATAAAACAACAAACTCACCTCACAAGTCATGGTCCCGTAGGGAAAGCCCCAAGAAACCCTAAAACAGAGAGCCAGATCATGTAGCTCACAGATTCACTTCAGTAGACTTCAGATAAGAAGCAGGATACAGGGACGCATCATAAAAAGTCATTAAGAACCACATTCCTGCTCTAGCCAGATGAGAGTTAGAGAGAATGACTTTTAATTCACCTTGATATGAAAAATGTCATTTCTATCTATTCCACAGAACTTTCCATAACTGGACTTCATATCTTCTGTTGGACTGCAAAGGACACGGTAACTTGACAAATTGCTCAGACTATCAATAGCTATTTTCCCATTTAATCCTTATTATTTCTGTATCGATTTGTTTCATTTGCTATATGTAGTTCTGCATTATTTCTTTAAATAAACAATTACAAATCGTTTGTCTAAGTGCTGTTCTGAAACATCTCTGCAACAAGGATTCACCTCTCCTTAGAGAGAGACACGTTACATTAACAGTGTTGATATTAATATTGTTATTTTTCTATCTCTACTGTAGAAAGGTTGTGTATTAACCCTTTTTCGTACAGGATTTAGCTGGAGTTAGACTAAGGCCCGGTTCACACTTGCGGTTCTCTGCCAAATGGACCGGATGACCTGACCGGATCCGGACCGGATCCGGATCGGAACCGTACGGTTCTGATCCGGATCCAATCCGGATCCGGTCAGGTTGCATCAGGTGTTCATCAGGATGCGATCCGGATCCGTTTGGCAAAAGATAGTAGAAATAGAATAAAAATGTTGGGGTCTGGGAGGTCAGCAGAAGGTGGACCTGTGGAATCAGGCCCTCCGCTGTTTAGCACTCACCTCCACCTCCGACATACTGCCAACATCTCCAGCACGTTTAAAGTCACTGCTGCTCCACTCCAAAATGCTTGCCCATGTGTCCCCATCCAAAATCGCCGCTACAATACGCATAGGAAGTGGGGTAGAACATCCGGATTTTTAGCCAGTGTGTTGTGCGCTCTCCGGTTCTCATTGGTTTGTATTGGCCGGATGGTGCAGTCCGGCTCCTCCCCTGATACGGCTGCCGGAGGAGCCGGACCAAAAAATAGCGCATGTTGGGTCTTATGCCGGAGTCCGGATCCGGTCCGGACGAAACGGACGCATGTGAACGGACGCATAGGCTTTCATTGCTATGCCGTGCGTCCGTTCCGTCCGTTCTGCATGCGGTCCGGCTCCGGCACGGCGATTCCGGACGCCGACCGCTAATGTGAACCGGGCCTTAGCGCATCAGTACGCTTTATTGCGGATTGGTGGCAGCGGCCTGGTCTCTATATGAGATCCCAGATTTTATTGATTGTATATACAATCGAAATTGGACTGTGTGTGATCTCACCAACCAATCCAAAAGGTTACTTTGCCTGCAGTGCTGAATCAGTGGTTGACTGCGTATACGTCACAACATCTATATACTTTGTTAGGCAATGTTCACACTATAAATCGCCAGCGCTTATTCAAGCGATGAGCAATTTTTTTTGTATTGTTTTTCGATCGCCTTTCCCTGTGCTGTATAAAGAGCACTTGTTTAAGTGCTTTTGCAGAGGGATTTTTTTTTCACTTCCTGACGGAAGTGAACTCTTTAACCTAGAAATGAATAAATACTGGAGAAATCACTCAAGCACTTTGCGATTTCCCTATACCATTCATTATAGGCAAATCACCCCCAAATATGGTACAGGCAGAGCTTTGGGAAGCGGATCGAATTAAATGCTCATATGAGGACACTCTCATAGGGAATCATTGCACAAGTGCTTTTAGGCCCCATTCACACTAGAGTGTTTTGCCGTGATTTCGGCAAAACGCTCAAACGCTAGCGCTTTTTCAAAGCGCTAGTGTAATTAAAGTCTATGGGCCTGTTCTTACTTGAGTGATTTGCGGAAATCGCTGCAAATCGCCCAGAAACGGCCAAAAACGGCAAACACAAACGTGTAGCCTGCACCATTTTCAGGCGATTTTCAGGCAATCGCGTTTCAGTGCTATAGAAGCGCTAAACGTGATCGCGGCAAAATCTCCGCAGTGTTCAGTGATTTTTCCGCGTAAAATCGCGGAAAAATCACTCTTGCAATTTGAAAACGCAGGTGTGAACAAAGCCTTAGGACGATTTTCAAAATCGCCGGCGTTGAAAATAAAAAAAGAAAACGCTCTAGGTTTGAACAAGCACTGGAGGCGTTTTTGGATTTTTTTAAGCACCTGTGATTTTTCAAAATCGCCCTGAAAATGCTTACACCATGCTATCCTATGTGCTAGTTCAGATTAGGGCGAAGCGTCCGCTTTCTGCTCAGAGAAGTGCTGCATGGATCATTTTCGGGGCAATTTTGCTACAATGGAAGGTATAGGAAAAACGCTCAGAAAATCGATTTTGTGCAGCGATTGCATTCGCGTTTTTATTGTATTTATTCTTTTCCGGATCAAAGAGTTCACTTGCTGACTGACGTCAGGAAGTGAAAAAACGGAATTGCTCTACAAAAACGCCTTAAAAAATGCTTACCAAAATTGTCCAACGAACTATAATCGCCGGGAAGGGAAAAAAAATGCTACAAGAAACGTCCAACGCGAATGCTAAACCGATCAGGATGCAATGTGAACGAGGCCTAACTGTCCATTTGAAAAATGTAGTGTTGCATGCATTAGGGATGATCGGAAAGTAATTTCCGTTCCGCTGGAATTCTGCCAGAACCAAATTCTGTCGCCATTGCATTCTGGTGGAATTACGCGTTCCGCCGGTAAAAATAAAGGTATTGCAATGGAAACCTCTCTTTTGCCAAGCATAGGCCATGGGACCTACTTACTGGCTGTTCCACCGGAATTATTTATTTATTTATTTTTGCGCCGCAGGAGTTGTCGCAACTCGCGTAAGCCAGGGGACCTAGCAGTGGTTCCACGGTGGTCATTATAAGTTTGGTTTGGAGCCGCAGGAGTTGTCACGTCTCATGTAAGCCAGGGGACCTAGCGGTGGTTCCACGGCGGTCATTATAAGTTTGGTTTGGAGCCGCAGGAGTTGTCGCGACTCGCGTAAGCCAGGGAACCTAGCGGTGGTTCCACGGCGGTCATTATAAGTTTGGTTTGGAGCCGCAGGAGTTGTCGCGGCTTGCGTAAGCCAGGGGACCTAGCGGTGGTTCCGCGGCAGTCATTATAAGTTTGGTTTGGAGCCGCAGGAGTTGTCGCGACTGGCGTGAGCCAGGGGACCTAGCGGTGGTTCCGCGGCGGTCATTATAAGTTTGGTTTGGAGCTGCAGGAGTTATCGTAGGCCATGGGACCTACTGGTTCCACGGCAGCCATACAGAAAATTGTGAGTAGCAGGAGTTGTCGTAGGCCATGGGACCTATTGGTTCCACGGCAGCCATACAGAAAATTGTGAGTAGCAGGAGTTGTCGTAGGCCATGGGACCTACTGGTGCCACGGCAGCCATACAAAAATTGTGAGTAGCAGGAGTTGTCGTAGGCCATGGGACCTACTGGTGCCACGGCAGCCATACAAAAATTGTGAGTAGCAGGAGTTGTCGTAGGCCATGGGACCTACTGGTGCCACGGCAGCCATACAAAAATTGTGAGTAGCAGGAGTTGTCGTAGGCCATGGGACCTACTGGTTTCACGGCAGCCATACAAAAATTGTGAGTAACAGGAGTTGTCGTAGGCCAATTATTGTAGTCAGTATAATAGTCATCTTATAAATCAGTGAGAGGGGCCTTGTATTTGTCACTGATCCATGACTCGTTCATTTTTATGAAGGTTAGCATGTCCACATTGTCTGTGGACAGACGGTCCGTTGGTCGGTGACCACCCCACCTGCAGTGCTAAATACTTGCTCAGAAAACACTGGCGGCGGGGCATGCAAGGACCTCCAGTGCATACTGAGCAAGTTCAGGCCAGGCATCCAGTTGTTTGGTCCAATACTCCATGGGGTCATCGTTACTCTCCATATTGTCTGGAGCACTGGCCGACCCCAAGTAATCATTCACCATGCGGGCCAGCCGCTGGCGGTGACCACTCTGTCCGCTGGTGGTGCTAGGAGTATCTTGCATTGGCTGGTAAATTTCCTTCAGCATACTCAGCAGGTTCACAGATTGGGTAATGTTGCTGCTGCTAGGAGTGGGACCACCAGACATTTGCTGAGTATGATGATGACGAGGCTTGGTAGCTTGGGCCCGGGATACAGGTGCAGGAAACACATCTTCTACCCAACGAAGAAGGGCATCCCGGATCTGGCTCATCCTGGCGTCTGCTTGAGAGGGGGGTATGAACTGGCACATTTTCCCCTTGCACCGGGGATCTAAGATGGTGGCCACCCACATGTCGAGCCTTGATTTTAATTTTTTAATCTGGGGGTCTTTACGGAGGCACTGGATCATATGTACAGCCATGGGGAAGAGATGTCTGCCGTGAATCGCCTCTTCCTGGCTGTCAGAACTATCGACGTCATCATGCTCCAGCTCCACGTCAAAATCTTCTTCCCACCCCCGGACAATGGGCTCTTCCGCAAGCTCTGCCTCCTCATCCAGGACCGGAGCATGCCCACTCACTCCTTCACTTGACTGGCCACTGTTCAGTAGGGCTTCCTTCCCCTGTTCAACCAGTTTGTCAAGAGCCTTTTCCATCGTGAAGACAAGAGGGAGCACCTCCGATATGCTGCAGTGCTCGTCACTGACCACTTTTGTTGCCTACTGAAATGGCTCCAATACTTTGCACACCTGTCCAATCAGCTGCCACTGGTCCCCAGTGATGTAGTCCAGTGGCCCTGTTCTGGTGGAAGATGCCTCAGACAGGTATAGCCTGACCGCCATGCGCTGCTCCCACAGCCTCTCCAGCATGTGGAAGGTGGAGTTCCACCGCGTCGGGCAATCTGAAATAAGCCTGTGCTGCGGCAGGCTATGGCGGCGCTGCAGCAGTTTCATGGCCGCGGTGGCAGTTGCGGAGCGACGGATGTGGGCTGATACCTTTCGTGCTGAGGCCACAGCATCCTTCAACCCGTCAAAAGTGTTTAAAAATTTCTTGAGTACAAGGTTGAAGACGTGGGCCAAGCAAGGTAAGTGAGTATAGCCACCTTGCGAAATAACGGCCAGCATGTTGGCACCATTATCGGACACCACTACACCTGTGTCCAGTTTTCGGGGGGTCAGCCACTGCCGAATCTGATCCTGTAATGCTGCAAGAATTACAGATTCGGTTTGCCTGTTCTCCTCCATGGATTCTATTTTCAGCACTGCTTGGCATCGATGGTGCTGCAGACCAGTGTAGGAGCGGGGCCATTTGCTGGGAGGGTCAGCAACGGCAGACTGGCCCTGAACAGAATGGGTAGCAGAGAGAAGTGGAACAGGCCTCCCCTTCAACCCACGTGGCGGCACCACCAGCTGAGATGCCCCAGATCTTGCACTCTC
Organism: Hyperolius riggenbachi; assembly: GCF_040937935.1. Classification (NCBI taxonomy): domain Eukaryota; kingdom Metazoa; phylum Chordata; class Amphibia; order Anura; family Hyperoliidae; genus Hyperolius; species Hyperolius riggenbachi. The sequence continues at coordinate 276,895,768 of NC_090646.1, read as the reverse complement.
CTCAGCAGCACCATGGAGGTTGACCCAATGGGCGGTAAAAGTCAGATACTTTCCCTGCCCGTGCCTTCTGCTCCAGCCATCCATGGTGAAGTGCACCTTTCCATCGACAGCGTGATCCAAAGACAGTTCGACACACTCCACATTGTGCTGGTGAAGGGCAGGGATAGCATTCCTAGGAAAATAATGGCGGCTGGGGAGCCGCCATTGTAGAGCAACACTGTTCATCAGTCTGCGGAAGGGGGCACAGTGCACAAGCTGGTAGGGCAGCAGCTGTTGGCCTAACAGCCTTGCCAGGAGAGCGTTATTTTTCACTACAAACTGATCAGCTGCAGGGAGCATCTGCTTCTTCTGCAACATTTCTGGCACAGAGACCTGACGTTGGAACACTGGCGATTCAGAGGACACCAAGGGTGATGACGATGTGCTTGCTGAGGTGTGGAGTCCTCTACCAGTCTGGCTTACAGAGGGAGTTGAACAATAGGACTGAGCAGGTTGGATAGGGACAGGAGTCACAGGATGAGTAGAAAAAAAAGAGGAGGTGCCTGTTGCTGTTGCTTTTCCTCCACCCATCTTATTGGATTTCACATGTTCAAACTCCCGTCTGTGGTGGACGCACAGATGGCTTATCAGCCCTGAAGTGCCGAACCCGCTGCCCGATTTGCCTCTGCTCACGATTTACGGCACACAGAACAGACTGCCCTGGATTCATCCTCTTCTAGAGCAGTGAAATAATTCAAGGCAGGGGACGTGCGTGCACGTCCAGCAGTGGTGCTAAAGGTTTTAGCACCTCGATCCTCAGCATTGGACTGCTGGCGGTTACTGACAGATGGAAAAGCACTTGCAGGCTGCTGTTGGCCAACTGTTTGCTCTGTTTCTACAAGCTGCTCACGCCTGCCAGTGCCCAACCCAGATGGCGACCACGTTGGCTCAGTCGCCTCATCATCAAAAATATCAGCCAGTTCAATGAGTGACTCTTTTTCTGGACTCTCCTGACCACACCTCTGTAGTCGACAGATGTTGACTGGTGGTTACACTGGATGAAGCAATCACAGTGGCCATTTCTGTCACCACAGAACCCACCACTTCTTGGGACCTTGGTCCCATGGTCTCCTCCAATGCCTCCTCCCAAACGTTCTCCACATCTCTCCCAGCGATGTAGGTGTGCTGTACTTCTGGAGCAGAGTACTGGGAGGAAACAACCTCGTGAAGAGAAGCAGCTGCGATTGGGTTCTGATCAGGAGGAACCTGGCGGCCACTACTGGTGCTGCTGCCACTAGCTTGAAGTTCCTCAGACTGGGTAGAGGGTTCCTGTTCTAAGTAATCGACAACTCTCTGCGCCTCCTGCTCTGTCAAAAATTTCCTGCATGCTGCGCCTGCGAACACAGGGAAGACATTTCTGACCAGGGGGGACCGCTTCCTGCTGCTGCTGCCACCCTCAACCTGATCACGTTCTTGCCGTGATCCACCAACACCACCATCACTCCACTTCCTTTTAGGAGTGTCAGTAAATTGCTGCTGCTCTCGCTCCATTGTTTTGGGGCCAAAAACTTTATTGGAGAAAGGGGTATGAGCGACAGAGCAGATGAGATCACAAAATAAGAGGATGAAATAAAGAAAATAAAAAAAATAAAAAAAAAAGAAAACAAACTAAAAATAAATAAATAAATTTTATAATAATAATATAAAAACTTGCACTACACTCACTCAACTAATCAATCACTAATCAGTCAATCAACTAACTCACTCTGTCAAACACTAAAGCTACATACACACATGCGACAACGATCGTTCGTTGTCAACGACGAACAAACTTTTAATTGACGAAAGAACGACCTACGTAAAGTTAGTTTTAAAAGGTGTGTAACGATCACATCGTTAGAACGAACGTTACATCATGTAAAAGCACCTTTTGCGCCTGCGCATAAAAATGAAAAGTTCCATGGAGAAATAGTGAAATGCGCGTGTCAAGCCTAGTACGAACGACCGTTTCCAACGATGTACTACTTTTGCAAACGATCGTCGTTGGGAAAAATCATTCAAGCTAGATAGTTCGTTTTTAACGATCTAGCTCGTCCGTCGTTAGACTTAATGGTCGTTGGCTGCTTTTTTTTTTAAACGATCATCGTTTGAAACGATCGGGGAACGATCGTTTCAAACGACTATAGTCGCATGTGTACGCACCTTAAGCCTGCGGTCTGACTGGCTCTGCAGTACTAGCACACTACACTGAAATCTATCACTCAAACTACAATCTACCTCTCTCACAAGTCACAAATAAGGCTAGCTTACTACTACTACAGCTCACATTCTAACTCTCTCTCACAGAGTCTTTAAAAATACTTTTGGTTTATATATATAGTCTTGAAAAAGACTTTTGTTTAATGTTAAAACAACTAGTATGGGTCTCTCTCTCCTTTGTCTCCAACACCAGACTGAAACCCACAAGCTTCGTGACTGCACACCTCTCTTATATACAAAATGGGTGGGATAGGTGCTGATAGGTAGCTAGGGAGCTGGTTGCTAACATAGGATTGGTTGGTAATTCTTAAGGCTCTAATTGGTGCAGAAATTCCGTCTTTTTTTTTCATGCAGAAGTCCGTCTGTCTCTACAGTGTTAGGCGGGTCTTCCTTGTGATTGGCGTACAAAAATTTGCATTCCGGCGGAATACACATCATTCCACCGAAATTCTGCCGGAAGTGAATGGTTGTGCATTTTAATCGCATGGAGGTGCATAGCAATGCGCTTTGAAGATGCGTTTTTTACCCCTAATTAAAGAGGAAAAAAAATTCAAATAAAAACAAATCTTTGTCAACTGCTATATCAAATAAGCAAAACATGCTGAACAAAAACATGTTTAAGCGCATGTAAACGCATGGATCCGCTTAACCACTTGAGGACCTAGGGCTTTCTACCCCTTAAGGACCGGCCACTTTTTTTCCATTCAGACCACTGCAGCTTTCACGGTTTATTGCTCGCTCATACAACCTACCACCTAAATGAATTTTGGCTCCTTTTCTTGTCACTAATAAAGCTTTCTTTTGATGCTATTTGATTGCTCCTGCGATTTTTACTTTTTATTATATTCATCAAAAAAGACATGAATTTTGGCAAAAAAATGATTTTTTTAACTTTCTGTGCTGACATTTTTCAAATAAAGTAAAATTTCTGTATACATGCAGCGCGAAAAATGTGGACAAACATGTTTTTGATAAAAAAAAACCCATTCAGTGTATATTTATTGGTTTGGGTAAAAGTTATAGCGTTTACAAACTATGGTGCCAAAAGTGAATTTTCCCATTTTCAAGCATCTCTGACTTTTCTGACCCCCTGTCATGTTTCATGAGGGGCTAGAATTCCAGGATAGTATAAATAACCCCCAAATGACCCCATTTTGGAAAGAAGACATCCCAAAGTATTCACTGAGAGGCATAGTGAGTTCATAGAAGATATTATTTTTTGTCACAAGTAAGCGGAAAATGACACTTTGTGAGGAAAAAAAAAAAAAAAAAAGTTTCCATTTCTTCTAAATTGCGACAAAAAAAAAAAGAAATCTGCCACGGACTCACCATGCCCCTCTCTGAATACCTTGAAGGGTCTACTTTCCAAAATGGGATCATTTGTGGGGTGTGTTTACTGTCCTGACATTTTGGGGGGTGTTAAATTGTAAGCACCCCTGTAAAGCCTAAAGGTGCTCATTGGACTTTGGACCCCTTAGCGCAGTTAGGCTGCAAAAAAGTGCCACACATGTGGTATTGCCGTACTCAGGAGAAGTAGTATAATGTGTTTTGGGGTGTATTTTTACACATACCCATGCTGGGTGGGAGAAATATCTCTGTAAATGACAATTTGTTAATTTTTTTTACACACAATTGTCCATTTACAGAGATATTTCTCCCACTCAGCATGGGTATGTGTAAAAATACACCACAAAACACATTATACTACTTCTCCTGAGTACGGCGATACCACATGTGTGGCACTTTTTTGCACCCTAACTGCGCTAAAGGGCCCAAAGTCCAATGAGTACCTTTAGGATTTCACAGGTCATTTTGAGAAATTTCGTTTCAAGACTACTCCTCACGGTTTAGGGCCCCTAAAATGCCAGGGCAGTATAGGAACCCCACAAATGACCCCATTTTAGAAAGAAGACACCCCAAGGTATTCCGTTAGTAGTATGGCGAGTTCATAGAAGATTTTATTTTTTGTCACAAGTTAGCGGAAAATGACACTTTGTGAAAAAACACAATTAAAATCAATTTCCGCTAACTTTTGACAAAAAATAAAATCTTCTATGAACTCACCATACTCCTAACGGAATACCTTGGGGTGTCTTCTTTCTAAAATGGGGTCATTTGTGGGGTTCCTATACTGCCCTGGCATTTTAGGGGCCCTAAACCGTGAGGAGTAGTCTTGAAACGAAATTTCTCAAAATGACCTGTGAAATCCTAAAGGTACTCATTGGACTTTGGGCCCTTTAGCGCAGTTAGGGTGCAAAAAAGTGCCACACATGTGGTATCGCCATACTCGGGAGAAGTAGTACAATGTGTTTTGGGGTGTATTTTTACACATACCCATGCTGGGTGGGAGAAATACCTCTGTAAATGGACAATTGTGTGTAAAAAAATCAAAAGATTGTCATTTACAGAGGTATTTCTCCCACCCAGCATGGGTATGTGTAAAAATACACCCCAAAACACATTGTACTACTTCTCCCGAGTACGGCGATACCACATGTGTGGCACTTTTTTGCACCCTAACTGCACTAAGGGGCCCAAAGTCCAATGAGTACCTTTAGGATTTCACAGGTCATTTTTGTTTCAAGACTACTCCTCACGGTTTAGGGCCCCTAAAATGCCAGGGCAGTATAGGAACCCCACTAATGACCCCATTTTAGAAAGAAGACACCCCAAGGTATTCCGTTAGGAGTATGGTGAGTTCATAGAAGTTTTTATTTTTTTGTCACAAGTTAGCGGAAATTGATTTTAATAGTTTTTTTTCACAAAGTGTCATTTTCCGCTAACTTGTGACAAAAAATAAAATCTTCTATGAACTCACCATACTCCGTACGGAATACCTTTGGGTGTCTTCTTTCTAGAATGGGGTCATTTGTGGGGTTCCTATACTGCCCTGGCATTTTAGGGGCCCTAAACCGTGAGGAGTAGTCTTGAAACCAAATGTCGCAAAATGACCTGTGAAATCCTAAAGGTACTCATTGGACTTTGGGCCCCTTAGCGTACTTAGGGTGTAAAAAAGTGCCACACATGTGGTACCGCTGTACTCAGGAGAAGTAGTATAATGCGTTTTGGGGTGTATTTTTACACATACCCATGCTAAGTGGGAGAAATATCTCTGTAAATGACAATTGTTTGATTTTTTTACACACAATTGTCCATTTACATAGAAATTTCTCCCACCCAGCATGGGTATGTGTAAAAATACACCCCAAAACACATTATACTACTTTTCCTGAGTACGGCGGTACCACATGTGTGACACTTTTTTGCAGCCTAGGTGCGCTAAGGGGCCCAACGTCCTATTCAAAGGTCATTTTGAAGCATTTGTTTTCTAGACTACTCCTCGCGGTTTAGGGCCCCTAAAATGCCAGGGCAGTATAGGAACCCCACAAGTGACCCCATTTTAGAAAGAAGACACCCCAAGGTATTCCGTTAGGTGTATGGCGAGTTCATAGAAGATTTTATTTTTTGTCACAAGTTAGTGAAAAATGACACTTTGTGAAAAAAAACCAATAAAAATTAATTTCCGCTAACTTTTGACAAAAAATTAAATCTTCTATGAACTCGTCATACACCTAACATAATACCTTGGGGTGTCTTTTTTTTCTAAAATGGGGTCACTTGTGGGGTTCCTATACCGCCCTGGCATTTTACAGGCCCAAAACCGTGAGTAGTCTGGAAACCAAATGTCTCAAAATGACTGTTCAGGGGTATAAGCATCTGCAAATTTTGATGACAGGTGGTCTATGAGGGGGCGAATTTTGTGGAACCGGTCATAAGCAGGGTGGCCTTTTAGATGACAGGTTGTATTGGGCCTGATCTGATGGATAGGAGTGCTAGGGGGGTGACAGGAGGTGATTGATGGGTGTCTCAGGGGGTGGTTAGAGGGGAAAATAGATGCAATCCATGCACTGGGGAGGTGATCGGAAGGGGGTCTGAGGGTTTGGCCGAGTGATCAGGAGCCCACACGGGGCAAATTGGGGCCTGATCTGATGGGTAGGTGTGCTAGGGGGTGACAGGAGGTGATTGATGGGTGTCTCAAGGTGTGATTAGAGGGGGGAATGGATGCAAGCAATGCACTGGCGAGGTGATCAGGGCTGGGGTCTGAGGGCATTCTGAGGGTGTGGGCGGGTGATTGAGTGCCCTAGGGGCAGATAGGGGTCTAATCTGATAGGTAGCAGTGACAGGGGGTGATTGATGGGTAATTAGTGGGTGTTTAGGGTAGAGAATAGATGGAAACACTGCGCTTGGGTGGTGATCTGATGTCGGATCTGCGGGCGATCTATTGGTGTGGGTGGGTGATCAGTTTGCCCGCAAGGGGCAGGTTAGGGGCTGATTGATGGGTGGCAGTGACAGCGGGTGATTGATGGGTGGCAGTGACAGGGGGTGATTGATGGGTGGCAGTGACAGGGGGTGATTGATGGGTGATTGATAGGTGATTGACAGGTAATCAGTGGGTTATTACAGGGGAGAACAGATGTAAATATTGCACTGGCGAATTGATAAGGGGGGGTCTGAGGGCAATCTGAGCGTGTAGGCGGTCGATTGGGTGCCCGCAAGGGGCAGATTAGGGTCTGATCTGATAGGTAACAGTGACAGGTGGTGATAGGGAGTGATTGATGGGTGATTGATGGGTAATTAGTGGGTGTTTAGAGGAGAGAATAGATGGAAACACTGCGCTTGGGTGGTGATCTGATGTCGGATCTGCGGGCGATCTATTGGTGTGGGTGGGTGATCAGATTGCCCGCAAGGGGCAGGTTAGGGGCTGATTGTTGGGTGGCAGTGACAGGGGGTGATTGATGGGTGATAGGTGATTGGCAGGTGATTGACAGGTGATCAGTGGGTTATTACAGGGAAGGACAGATGTAATTAATGCACTGGCGAATTGATAAGGGGGGGGGGGGGGGGGTCTGAGGGCAATCTGAGCGTGTGGGCGGGTGATTGGGTGCCCGCAAGGGGCAGATTAGGGTCTGATCTGATAGGTAACAGTGACAGGTGGTGATAGGGGGTGATTGATGGGTAATTAGTGGGTGTTTAGAGAAGATAACAGATGTAAACGATACATTTGGGAGGTAATCTGACGGCGGGTTTGCGGGCGATCTAATGGTGTGGGTGGGTGATCAGATTGCCCGCAAGGGGCAGGTTAGGGGCTGATTGATGGGTGGCAGTGACAGGGGGTGACAGGGGGTGATTGATGGGTGATAGGTGATTGGCAGGTGATTGACAGGTGATCAGTGGGTTATTACAGGGAAGAACAGATGTAATTAATGCACTGGTGAATTGATAAGGGGGGGTCAGAGGGCAATCTGAGCGTGTGGGCGGGTGATTGGGTGCCCGCAAGGGGCAGATTAGGGTCTGATCTGATAGGTAACAGTGACAGGTGGTGATAGGGGGTGATTGATGGGTAATTAGTGGGTGTTTAGAGAAGATAAAAGATGTAAACGATACATTTGGGAGGTAATCTGACGGCGGGTTTGCGGGCGATCTAATGGTGTGGGTGGGTGATCAGATTGCCCGCAAGGGGCAGGTTAGGGGCTGATTGATGGGTGGCAGTGACAGGGGGTGATTGATGGGTGATAGGTGATTGGCAGGTGATTGACAGGTGATCAGTGGGTTATTACAGGGAAGAACAGATGTAATTAATGCACTGGTGAATTGATAAGGGGGGGTCAGAGGGCAATCTGAGCGTGTGGGCGGGTGATTGGGTGCCCGCAAGGGGCAGATTAGGGTCTGATCTGATAGGTAAAAGTGACAAGTGGTGATAGGGGGTGATTGATGGGTGATTGATGGGTAATTAGTGGGTGTTTAGAGGAGAGAATAGATGTAAACAATGGATTTGGGAGGTGATCTGATGTCGGATCTGTGGGCGATCTATTGGTGTGGGGGGGTGATCAGATTGCCCGCAAGGGGCAGGTTAGGGGCTGATTGATGGGTGGCAGTGACAGGGGGTGATTGATGGGTGATTGATGGGTGATTGACGGGTGATTGACAGGTGATTGACAGGTGATTGACAGGTGATCAGGGGGATAGATGCATACAGTAAACAGGGGGGGGTGGTCTGGGGGGGGTTCTGGGGAGAATCTGAGGGGTGGGGGGTGATCAGGAGGGGGCAGGGAGCAGGGGGGGGGGATAAAAAAAAAAATAGCGTTGACAGATAGTGACAGGGAGTGATTGATGGGTGATTAGGGGGGTGATTGGGTGCAAACAGGGGTCTGGGGGGTGGGCAGGGGGGGGGTCTGATGGGTGCTGTGGGCGATCTGGGGCAGGGGGGGGAGAAATCAGTGTGCTTGGGTGCAGACTAGGGTGGCTGCAGCCTGCCCTGGTGGTCCCTCGGACACTGGGACCACCAGGGCAGGAGGCAGCCTGTATAATACACTTTGTAAACATTACAAAGTGTATTATACACTTTGTATGCGGCGATCGCGGGGTTAACATCCCGCCGGCGCTTCCGTATAGCCGGCGGGATGTTGCGGCGAGCGAGCGGTGACAGGCGCCGGCGGAGGATCGCGTCACGGATGACGCGATCGCTCCGCCCATGCCCTTAAATGGACCGCCGCCTCTGTGGGTGAGGCCGTCCTGCAGGGCTCCACTTCCCCGCCGCCCCTGTGTAGTGGGCGGTCGGGAAGTGGTTAAAAAAGCACAAGGCACTGGAACATGCTATGAAACGTACATCAACGCATGTGTTTTTTTTAATCAAGTGCTTAAATATGTTTCTGAAAGCACCCAATGTGAAGGAGGGCTGAGGCCTCATTCACATCTAAAATTGTAATTGCTAACACAAGCGTTTTGCGATTATACGCTGCGTTTTTTTTCTTCCCCTCCCGGTGCTCCACTACGCACTGCGTTTTTGGTAAAAGTGCTTTCCAGTGCGGTTTTCAAATTCACTCCCTGACGCAAGTCAGAAAGTGAACTCTTTGACCCGGAAAAGAATAAATACAATTTATTTATTCTTAAAAATGTGAACGCAAACGCCACACAAAGCGTTTTTGTGAGCGTTTTGCGGTTTTCCTATACAGTACCTTCCATTGGGGCAAAATCGCCTCAAAAATGGTACAGGCAACGCTTTGCTGAGCGGATCGGAAAAGAAACGCTCAGATGTGAACTCTCTCATAGGAAATCATTGCACAAGCGGTTTTAGGGCGATTTTGAAAATCGCCTGCACTTGAAAAAAGGGGAAAAACGCGTGTGAACGAGCCCTAACAGTTTTGAACACTATGAACAGATTGTGTAGGGAAGCTCTCATGCTACATGGAAGTGGTAAAATAGGTCAGTGATTAGTCAATCAAAATTGAAGGTGTGTACCAGGCTTAAGGCTCCGTATGCACATACAATTTTGATCTGCAGATGACTAGCCAATTTTTTCCCACTGCCATGTAGTATGAGGGCCAACAGATTATGAATACGATGAACAGACTGTGTAGGTATGCTCTAGATCAGGCATGGGCAAACTTGGCCCTCCAGCTGTTGAGGAAGTACACGTCCCACAATGCATTGCAGGAGTCTGACAGCCACAGTCATGACTCATAAAGGCAAATGCATTGTGGGATTGGTAGTTCCTTAACAGCTGGAGGGCCAAGTTTGCCCATGCCTGCTCTAGATGCTTAGATGTGTGTACAGACCTTAACTATTCAGAAAGCCAAGAACATTGAGAGCTTATTCACAGTGGGACATTGCATTGTAATATGACGTTAAATTCACAACAACGCAAATCAAAAAGAAGTTTTAACGCACATAAACGCTGTTACCATTGCATACAGTAGGTACGGTAAAGCATACAGGCAATGAAAAGTATGCTTTCCTGTACCCAGTAATGTGTGTGTTTACACACTGCAGAAGTGCATTACCATAATGCTATATGTTACAATGCAACGCTAACATCCAGGGCCGGCATGCTCATGAGGCGGGGTGAAACATTTGCCTCAGGCGGCAAACTTCTAGGGGCGACACTGTTAAGCTTGGAGGTGTAATCTCCACAGTCAGCATGCAACACATAAGCTGACGTGAAGGAGGTACACACACCAGCACAAGAAATCAGGATATCCCCAGTTTAGTGGAGGAGAGGACTGACTCCAATAGGAGATTGTGGTGCACAGAGCCGGTGCAGATCCGAACAGCCGCAAACAACACTTTCGTAATAATGTCTCAGCGCAAAGTAGCGCTGAGCGCATAAACCAGGACTGAGGAGATCAGGACAGGTAGACAGAATGAACGCTTGCTTAACTAGCCACTACTTAGTGACAGCAAGCGTCCACAATAAAACAGACTGGAATGAGGTAGCCAATGCGTTTGCAGCAATGGCGTGCCTCACAAAGACAGGACAGGATAGTCAGGAAATAGCAGGATCAAGATAGATGAACGTAACACAGATAAATATACAATAAGTATGATTTCCTAGCGTATTACAATTACAGCTATCAATGAAACTATTTGTAACGTCTGACTAACATATGTATATATCGGCAATGAACCGATATATGACATAAGCAGGAACTCTGACTAAGACTGGAGTAATACAGGGAACAGGACTCAGAAGGATTCGCTATCTCTTCGCAGAGATGAACGCAATCCACAAACAGGACCAGGAACAGGATAACTAGCTTAGCGTGCTGGAACGCTGACTAACGGAACACAGGATATAAACAGTTCGTGTACGTATATATCAGCGACACTGATGTATCAACGTAACACGAATACAAGGAAAATAATAAACGTGCAAGTATGCGTATATATTGGCGATGAACCAATATATGACACAAGACAAGCAAAGTAACAACTTCTAGAAACAAGAGCAGAACTAGGAGAACTCGCTGACCCCTTCGCAGGAGTCAGCGCAGTCCACACGGACTAGGAACGAGGTGGGGCACGGGCAGAGTAACAGACTGAATCTGAGACTATGGTAGCCCATCAAGCATTGCAGGAAGCAGTTCTTTATACTGAGGTCATCCAATGGGAGCAGACCTGCAGATTCCCACACAAGTGAATGGTAATTAATCACAGGCTGACAGCAGGAAAAGGCAGACAATGATATGCAGCCTGCAGGAAAGGGATTGCCCCTCCATTGCAGCAGACAATGTTTGTGTACACAAAAGCATATTAAACTGTCATTAACTTCAGAGCGACTGCAGATGGAATCAGCAACTAGTTTAAGTGCAAACCAAACTATGCAAGAAAATGCATGTAATGACATCAGAACTGCTTGGGTTACAATACCACTGCAGCCAGCAGTAAACGCTGCAGACATGATCATAACATTACCCCCCCCCCCTTAAAAGCGGATACCAGACGCTTTTCAAAACTGAAATTCCCAACAAAACAATCTGACTGATAATTCATGATGACCGGGACAGCCCGGCAAGACCAAATTCCAGAATCAGTCCCCACAAGACTGGACCCATCAGAACCAGAACCTACAGAACCATGCCCGTCAGCACTACAAGCCTCAGTGTGATACCCATCAGAACCACGACTTCCAGAAAAAAGCCCCCAGAAACTCTCTGAGCGATACCCACCGCCTTCCAGGGACTGTCCAAAAACGCCAAAGCCTTTGCAATGCCCACCGGAACTGTCCCTACCAACACAAAACCCACCGTTGAACCAGTCCAAGGTACCAGGACAAGTTTCCTCAGAGATCTCCCAGAACACTTGGAAGCTCCAAAGAGATCCCCACAGGTCAGAACGCCCCTTAGGCTCATATGGAGAACTATCAAGAACCCCTATGGAACCCAGGGCAACTCTAGAGTCAGGGTCACAAGGACAAACATCAAGATCAGGGCTTTTAGGGACCAGAACCATCTCCGGGCATGCAGGCCAACCGGCAACATCAGAACATGTCTCCACTAGGGAAGCGTGTGAGCACGCCAACACAGACACACTTGGGCACTCTGGCATACGAAGCACATCTGGGCACACCGGCACAAGAGAGACTTCTGGGCATGTCAAGGAACTGCGAACCTCAAAGTCAGTCAAGGTAGGACCCAAACCAGGACTGGGCAAAAAAAAATCATCATGACTAGACTTCACAGTTACTGGATTCTCACTAAAAAATGCAGGATCAGACTTAGATGTCTCTGACTCCAGCAAGGTTATTAACAAATCATGTTCAGGGGCATTTACAAGACAGGAGAAATCTTCTGATGTATGCACCGAACTAGACAGGATTCCCATAACTTCTTCTGGACTAGACAGAGACTCATCAAATACACTGGATTGGAGCTCATGAAGGGCTGCAAAACAAGTCAGTAGTGCAGCAATCCCCACTGAACTAGGCAAAACTGAGTAACTCACTGGACAGAAAGGGGACTCTGGAACTTCTGCCACACGAGCCAGAGAACCAGAATTTTCCAGGATACAGGGCTGGGTTTCAGAAACACTCATTAACCCGGACTGAAATTCTGAGATTTCTATTATTTTTTCCAGCGAGTCAGAATTATCCATGTTACAGGGCAAGACTTTTGAAACATTCAGAGGACAGGGCTGGAGTTCCTCGGCTGTTACAACACTGGAGAGGGACTCAACAACATTGGTTAAATCAGACTGTGTACAGGGCAAGGTATCTAACACACTTGCTGACGAGGACAATATTTCAATGGCTTCTGCTTCGCTGGGCAGAAATTCATCAAGTTTTATTAGAGCAGACTGTAATTCCAAAACAGCTGCTAGACAAGTGAATATTACTGCAACACCAACTGAGGTAAGCAGTGCCTCAGACTCCTCTGCTAGAGGGTTTGAAGTATCCAAAGTACTGGGTGAAGCATAAGACTCTGCGACCACAGCTTCACTGGACAGGATCACTGAACAGTCCATATTGCAGGGCAAAACCATGGAAGCACCTGCTGGACAGCATAATGATTCTGTGACCTGAGTTTCATTGGAGAGATCTACTGCACAATTCATGGTACAGGGCAAATTTACTGGGACATTTTCTGAACACGGTAATAATTCTGCGATTTCGGATTCACATAACAGACGCTCTGAGTTATTCACGAAGCTAGAGTGAGGTGTAGAAACAGGAAGATCAAAACACAATGTTTGCGCATCTAAATCACCATTCAATTGTGAAATTGGAAAATTCAGATGCTGGGGTTCTGAGGTTTCTGGACAGGATTGCTGGGACTCGGAAACTGATGTAGTGCATCTATTGGCATCTGCTGGATCAGACAGGAGTTGAACTTTATTAACACAGGTAATTTCTGCAGAAGTGTTTGCAGAGACAGGCAAGATTTTTCTGGTGTCTGTTTCACTGAACAAAGACTCATGAGTACTGGCTAGGCTGGACTCAGAAGTCAGCAGGACCTCTGGATTCTCTGCTGAGAAATTTGTGCAGGGCAAAGTTAAGAAAGTATCAGTGGCTTCTGTTTTACTGGGAAGTAACACTGAGTTATCCATGGTACAGGGTGGAGTTACGGAAACATTCACAAGACATGGCAGGGACTCAGTAACTGGAGAAGTGGAACAGTCTCCAATTGACAGTGTGTCTTCCCTGGTATCAACTGATTGAATCGCATAAAAATCGTCCAAAATCATTTTCCACACATCGATCAATGGAGCCACAAGGTCATACCCACACACACCAGTTTTTATTAGGTTATAGGCAGACTTAATGCATGCATTCAATACTAATTCACTTTTTGCACTGTAAAATTGACAAAATGAACTTGAATCATTCTTCCATTCATTGACCAGAGCTTCCATCTCTCCTTTCTCAAATGGAGGATTCCAAGCATACTTAACAGGCAGATCACAGTTTGCAAATGTGGTTTTGGCAGAAACATACATTGGATTATTTAGCAGGCGATTGGCAGATTTCTTATTCCTAAGGATCTCCAATACCTGTAGCAAGTGTTGGACTGTAGTGTATGCAAATTTTTCTTGCTGCACGAATAGATTGATTTGTTCAATACTCTGTAATATATCCTCATAATCATACTCAGATAATTCTTTTAAACAAAAATCTTTATTTTCCCTAGCCAGTGATGAAAGTTCATTAGTAGTTTCATAAGTCCATTTAACTCCCCTGAAAGACAATTGCATTTCATTATCTGTTAATGGCAGAATCTTATTGCAGGTCTGATGCGCAGTCGCTAAAGATAACGATTCTGCAGATTGGACACGTTTCTTAGAACGTTTGCGTTTTGCCTTTGACCTTGCTGTTTTTGGTGATTTATTCAAAGCTGCAGGAAAATTATCAGTAACACTTTCTGCTTGCTGCTCATTCTTGCAAGCAATTGAAGGAGCAGCTAATTGGCCTGCTGCCAGGAGTTCATTAAGAGGAAAAGGCAATGGATCTATGCGCAACCAATTGTGAATTACAAAAGCTATAAATTGCAAAGGACTTTGTCTAAACTGAGTGTGATCTAAGACATCGATTGCCCAATCAAAAAGTTTGCCCTTAAAAAGAGCACAAACGATCCAATCAGACCAGGTAGAGATTGCAGAAGCCCGAAAGTCGGGATTGGCCAGAACTTTAACCAATTCTGATATAAATTTGTCTGTAACTTCAGGACCAAGCTTTTCAAATTTTTTAAAGGAGCAGGACCCCTGACAAACAGTGTCATAATTTCTGGAAATTCCCCCCACAATAGGGATTGGTAATGGGGCTACCATAATGTTAAGCTTGGAGGTGTAATCTCCACAGTCAGCATGCAACACATAAGCTGACGTGAAGGAGGTACACACACCAGCACAAGGAATCAGGATATCCCCAGTTTAGTGGAGGAGAGGACTGACTCCAATAGGAGATTGTGGTGCACAGAGCCGGTGCAGATCCGAACAGCCACAAACAACACTTTCGTAATAACGTCTCAGCGCAAAGTAGCGCTGAGTGCATAAACCAGGACTGAGGAGATCAGGACAGGTAGACAGAATGAACGCTTGCTTAACTAGCCACTACTTAGTGACAGCAAGCGTCCACAATAAAACAGACTGGAATGAGGTAGCCAATGCGTTTGCAGCAATGGCGTGCCTCACAAAGACAGGACAGGATAGTCAGGAAATAGCAGGATCAAGATAGATGAACGTAACACAGATAAATATACAATAAGTATGATTTCCTAGTGTATTACAATTACAGCTATCAATGAAACTATTTGTAACGTCTGACTAACATATGTATATATCGGCAATGAACCGATATATGACATAAGCAGGAACTCTGACTAAGACTGGAGTAATACAGGGAACAGGACTCAGAAGGATTCGCTATCTCTTCGCAGAGATGAACGCAATCCACAAACAGGACCAGGAACAGGATAACTAGCTCAGCGTGCTGGAACGCTGACTAACGGAACACAGGATATAAACAGTTCGTGTACGTATATATCAGCGACACTGATGTATCAACGTAACACGAATACAAGGAAAATAATAAAGTGCAAGTATGCGTATATATTGGCGATGAACCAATATATGACACAAGACAAGCAAAGTAACAACTTCTAGAAACAAGAGCAGAACTAGGAGGACTCGCTGACCCCTTCGCAGGAGTCAGCGCAGTCCACACGGACTAGGAACGAGGTGGGGCACGGGCAGAGTAACAGACTGAATCTGAGACTATGGTAGCCCATCAAGCATTGCAGGAAGCAGTTCTTTATACTGAGGTCATCCAATGGGAGCAGACCTGCAGATTCCCACACAAGTGAATGGTAATTAATCACAGGCTGACAGCAGGAAAAGGCAGACAATGATATGCAGCCTGCAGGAAAGGGATTGCCCCTCCATTGCAGCAGACAATGTTTGTGTACACAAAAGCATATTAAACTGTCATTAACTTCAGAGCGACTGCAGATGGAATCAGCAACTAGTTTAAGTGCAAACCAAACTATGCAAGAAAATGCATGTAATGACATCAGAACTGCTTGGGTTACAATACCACTGCAGCCAGCAGTAAACGCTGCAGACATGATCATAACAGACACCCACCCGTCCATGGGTGCAGGGGGCCGGCCGCCGAGCCGGAGGGGTAGCGGGCAGGACGGGGGTATTGGGCCTAGCGGTGGGGGGGGGGGGGGGTATGTTGCGGAATCGGCAATTTTTTCTAAACTTGCCTCAGGCGGCAAAGAGTCTAGGGCCGGCACTGTGAACAACCAATAGGATTAGCATTGCTGTGCGGTAAGCTGCGTTATAAGAGTTTTATAACACAGTTCCTAAATGTCCCACTGTGAATAAGCCCTGAAACATACTTCCAGCCAAGCCAGCAGATAACTCTAAATATTGCATTTAATGTGTGATATACCATACTGTCTAAAATAACTGAAGCTATTTTTTTCATACTACAACAAAAAAAATAAATATTGCAATTTACAATCAATTTTTTTCATACTACAACAATTTATTTTTGCTTAAAGAGGAGCTGTTAGGTATAAGGTCTCAGAGAAAATAAACACATATATCAGTAGCTAAAGATTGGCTGTACTTACATTACATATGCATTTCACTGTCCACGTTTGGATTTCACAGAATTTGTATATAGTATATGCAGAGATAGATGCTCCTGACAGCTCATGGCAGGCTCCATGTTTTTCTGTCAAATGTGTCGTCATGTCCTGCCTGCTTCCTGATCACAGATAAGCTCCTACTTGAACAACACAGTGTGCAGTGAATATTAATGAGCCATGTGGCTAGGAACAATAGCTGACTCCTGCAGTGTACTCTGCCCGCAGAGATTTATCAGTGCTACGCGCTGGACTGATTAGAAGCTCCTGTAACGTCTCATTAGCAGCCGAGGGGAGGGCCCCAGAATGCTTTGCAGTTTAGTATGCGGCTTGCGTCCTTATGGGTCTATAACAGCCTTTAAGATAAGCACACATCAAAGGTAACTGAGATTTTTATCTTCACTAATGGCTTTTGGGCTTCCTTCTAAACTGTTTAACACAGGAGAATAGAGGTTTAAATTAGCTTCTGCAGCCTGACAGTTACTCTTTAAGACTTTATTCTGTTTCACTTGCTGATGCGTTCCTTTAATAAGCCCAGTTATAGATGAGATCACCACCAGTAAAACACATATTGTAGTTTTATTTTCTAGTCTACTGTGTTTCTATTACGACAACTCATATAGCTAATATTAGTGTATATTTGAAGTACAGGGAACAAACAAAAAACATGAGAGCAGGATTTTCAACCTTTTGAGCTCATTAGCCTGTGAAATGCATTGTAGTTGTATTACACTTTGAAATGTAACTCTGCAGGTGTTAAACAAGTGGCAAAAACATAATTATCCAAAATACAATAAAGGTTGGATTGAATTTGCTCATAAAAGCCTGCCTCTTGTAGCTTGAAAAGAAGTAGCATAAAATACAATACATATTTTCCTTTAGGTTAGCTAATTAAAATCAAGTAGCTGAGTTTCTAAGTGTAAGACATCATAGAACATCAGTTACAAAAAAACATATTTTAAAATTAAAAATCGTTGGCAAATATAAGGACACAACTGAAGAATGTATATTCTGATCGTCTAGTTTTTGTAATGATCCATTGGGATCATGCACAGATTGCTCCAGATGAAGCAGTCATGCACAGTTAGGGCCCATTCACAACAGGCTTTTACTGCTAATGGCTGGCGATCGCTAGTGCTTTTTAACCCCCCTGGCGGTCTATTAAAAACCGCCAGGGGGCAGCAGAGCAGTTTTTTTTCTTTAATTTTTTTAATCATGTAGCGAGTCCAGGGCAATCGGCGCAGAGCGACGGCGATCAGAGTGCACACACAGCTAGCAAAGTGCTAGCTGCGTGTTGCAAAAAAAAATTACCGTATTTTTCGGACCATAAGACGCTCCGGACCATAAGACGCACCTAGGTTTAGAGGATAAAAATCAGGGAAAAAAAAATACTAAACCTGGTGCATCCATGGTGCAGGGGCATCGTATGAATCTTCTCCCCTCCCCAATTAATATGCCCCCCTTGTACCTCCTGTGTCCCCTAAGTGTACCATTAGTGTCTCCCTTGTGCCCTCCTCTGTCCCTGTGTCTTCATATGTGTTGTGTCCACTTAAATGCCCCTGTGTACTCTTATGTGCCCCCCTGTGTGCTCTGTTGCCCCCTGTGTGCTTAATGGCCCCCTGTGTGCCCTTGGTGCCCCCCTGTGTGCCCTTGGTGGCCCCTATGTGCCCTTGGTGGCCCCGTGTGCCCTTGGTGGCCCCGTGTGCCCTTGGTGGCCCCCTGTCCTTTGTGTGCCCCCCTGTGTGCCCTTGGTGGCCCCCTGTGTGCCCTTGGTGGCCCCTATGTGCCCTTGGTGGCCCCGTGTGCCCTTGGTGGCCCCCTGTGTGCCCTTGGTGGCCCCCTGTCCCCTGTGTGCCCTTGGTGGCCCCCTGTGTGCCCTTGGTGGCCCCCTGTGTGCCCTTGGTGGCCCCCTGTGTGCCCTTGGTGGCCCCCTGTGTGCCCTTGGTGGCCCCCTGTGTGCCCTTGGTGGCCCCCTGTGCCCTGTGCCCTTGGTGGCACCCTGTGTTATTTCTTCTTACCCAGTCTAGCTATGGCACCTGTGGGGGGTTTGCAGTCTGTGGAGGGGCTTGCGGGATCCTAATTTGTTTGTTATCCCGCAGCTGTCCCGGCCCTCTGTATAGGCGTGTTCCCGCCCCTAAAGACCGCCCCCCGCCCGGGTCCTCCTCTGCCCGGTCCCCTCTACTGCCTTTCCCCGGCTCTCTAAATGTTATGCGAGGAGTGGGAAGGCTGTCGCTTACCGCCGGATGATAGCGACGTCCTCCGTGAACAGCGGCATCCTCGCTGTTAGCCGCTGGGTGGTCCGGGCACAATGCGGAAGCCTCTCTGCCTTCACTTCCGCTTACATCTCCAAAGCGGAAGTGAAGGCAGAGAGGCTTCCGCATTGTGCCCGGACCACCCAGCGGCTAACAGTGAGGATGCCGCTGTTCACGGAGGACGTCGCTATCATCCGGCGGTAAGCGACAGCCTTCCCACTCCTCGCATAACATTTAGAGAGCCGGGGAAAGGCAGTAGAGGGGACCGGGCAGAGGAGGACCCGGGCGGGGGGCGGTCTTTAGGGGCGGGAACACGCCTATACAGAGGGCCGGGACAGCTGCGGGATAACAAACAAATTAGGATCCCGCAAGCCCCTCCACAGACTGCAAACCCCCCACAGGTGCCATAGCTAGACGGGAGGATAGGACAGCCGCGGGGACTAAGGCGGGGACAACTTGCGGCTGGGCAGAATTTTGAACATTAGACGCAGGCACTTTTTCTCCCCATGTTTGGGGAAGAAAAAGTGCGTCTTATGGTCCGAAAAATACGTTATGCAAATCGGCCCAGCAGGGCCTGAGAAATCCTCCTGCGCGGCATAGCCCATGCTCAGCACGGGCTTACCGCCAGGGAGGTTAAAGCGCTTGTGCAATGTTATGTTAATTACGGTATACGGCAGTGATCTCACTGCCAAGATCGCCGGCG
This sequence comes from Hyperolius riggenbachi, assembly GCF_040937935.1. Classification (NCBI taxonomy): domain Eukaryota; kingdom Metazoa; phylum Chordata; class Amphibia; order Anura; family Hyperoliidae; genus Hyperolius; species Hyperolius riggenbachi. The sequence goes on along the minus strand of NC_090646.1, from coordinate 276,876,149 downwards.
ATTCACGATTAGCGCTAAATGTAAACGCGCTACATGCAGATCGTGATTGCAATGCTAGCGTTTTGCGTTTGTAAGTGTGAAGGGCTGCATACACATGTGAGATAAAAGTCTTAGGAAAATAAATGATCAACGATCTATCTTCTAATAATCACTGCAAAAGTTTGCAAAAGACCTCCTGAAGATGATGACCACAAATATCCTTCTCTCAATCTTTCAAATTTATCTCAGCTGACCTACCAATGATCATTTCTTAACCAAAGTGTGTATGAGATCACTAGACATTTCTTAAAGTGAATGAGAACCGCATTTAAAAAAAAAAAGAAGCAAATACTTAAATACCTAAGGAGAGGGAAGGCTCTGGGTTGTATAGAGCCTTACGTCTCCTCTCTCGGTGCTCTCTATCCTGTGCTGGCTCCCCCCCCCCCCCGTTTCAATCCCCCACCGAAAGGGTATTTGGAAGTCTTCGGGAGCCGTATCCTCCCAAAAGACTTGCGGCTCCATACTGCACAGGTGTGAGCGTGCAAGAGAGCGTGCTTGCGCAGGCGCAGTACAGGGCCGCCCTTCTTCAGGAGCACTCGGGCTCCCTGAAAACTTCTGAAGCCTCCTTCGGCCAGGTAAAGCAGTATTTGACTAATTTAGTCAAATACTGCTACCGGGCGAGCCAGCACTGGAACGAGGGGACCAGGAGAGGAGCGGGAAGGCTCTATAGGACCCAGAGCCTTCCCTCTCCTTGGGTATGTACCTATCTCATTTTTTTAAATGCGGTTCCCATTCACTTTAAGGGCTGGTTCAAACTGGGTGCTTTTGTAGCGTTTTGCTAATCGCCGGAGATCAGCAAAGCGCTGCAGCTAATGTATCCCTATGGGATCATTCTCACTGCATCATTTCCGATTTAAACAATTTTAATCTACAGATGACTGGCATATGGCTAATCCAGGAAAACCTGAGTCAGGTGAGTCAGAGTACCTGATCTGCTGCATGCTTGTTCAGTGTCTATGGCTAAAAGTATTAGAGACACAGGATCAGGGGGCAGCCAGGCAACTGCTATTGTTTAAAAGGAAATAAACATGGCAGCCTCCATATACCTCTCACCTCGGGTTCCCTTTTAAAAAAAACACAATTTGTACTTACTTGGGGCTTCCTCCAGCCCACCGTAGGCTGTGAGGTCCCCCGGGATCCTCCTGGCTCTCTCGGTCCTGCAGGCGACCCTGTTAATCTGCGACTTCTGCCTGAAGTCGCCAGTACGAGTCCGCATCGTTCATGCTACATGTTACCATGCCGGCCCATACGCTCAATCACAGCGGCCAGTGAGAGAGTCCTACGCATCACGGTTCTCTAACTCTGTACCGCGCATGCACAGGACTCTCACGCCAGCTGCCATGATGATGCGTAGCGGCCGGTGTGATGATGCGGACTCGTACTGGCGACTTCAGGCGGAAGTCGCTGATTAATGGAGCCACCAGTGAGACTGAGAGAGGAGCCAGGAGGATGTCGGGGGACTTTGCAGCCTACGGTGGGCTGGAGGAAGCCCCAGGTAAGTACAAATTGTGTTTTTTTTTTTAAAGCTGCTCAGTATCCCTTTAAGCCTGGTAATACATCCAATTTTGATTGGCCAATTACTGACCAATTTTTGCAATACTATGAACAGATTGTGCAGGTAAGCTCTCATACTACAAGGAAGTGGTGACATTGGCCAGTGATTATCTAATCAAAATGTGATGGGTGTACCAGGCTTTAGGTGTGTGGTGTGGTATTGTTAAGTTAATTAGCACCAGCTGGGGGCAATTCAGATTGGCTTTATAGGAAGGGGCTATAGCTTCATGGGTGCTTGACTACAACACACTCATGATTTATCACCTCACATCTGATCGCTTTGTGAGAACCTGTCCTACTTCCAATATGTGTTTTCTGTAGGACGTGCAGGATCAAATATGCTGCAGAATGCTTTAGGTCTGTGTTCCCCAACCATGTCCTCAGGGCCCATCAACAGTGCATGTTTTGTAGAAATCCACAGAGATAGTTAATTAGCTCTGGTGAGACACTAATTACCTCACCTGTGAATGTTTGTGGTTTCCTGCAAAACATGTACTGTTGGTGGGCCTTGAAAATAGGGTTGAGGGTTGGTTAATGCACAAAATACTGCAGATGTGTCTTATAGCTTGGACCCCTGTCACATAAAAAAGGTAGGGACAAACTCAATCCATCATTCAAAAAAAATGCCATAGTCATTTTCAAAATTATTATACAATTTGGGTACATTTCATCAAAACTACATGAACGGTCGCTTACAAAACACCCACTTTTGAATAGCCCTGGTTGTTAACTTTCCATAATGGTGACATTTGTGGCCTTTTTCTAATGTCAGGGATCTTCTGGGGCTATGCAAAGTATAGCACTAAAATACTTTGTGGAAAAAATTGGCTCGTATAAAGCCACTTGCACACCTCCAAGTTAACAGCCTGCCAGATGCCCAAATAGCCATCAACTGAGAGATATGTGACATTGTTTTAAAGAGACTCTGTAACAAAATTTTCAGCCTTATTTCTTCTATCCTATAAGTTCCTATACCCGTTCTAATGTGGTCTGTCTTACTGCAGCCTTTCCTAGTTGCACAGTGGCTGTATTATCTCTGTTATATAATCTAATCTTCTTTCCTTTGTCAGCTTTGTCGGCTCAGGCAGGAATGTGCTGCTCTGCTGTGATAGGTAGAAGTTATACACACCCTCTCCGCGCCCCCTCCAGACTCTGTATGAGTCACAGACTGAGCTTCTCTCAGCCTATCACATGCTGGTTAGCAGCCATGTTTTTTGTTTGTAAACACTGCCTAAAACTGGCAATTACAAGAGAGGATTGCAGCAGGGAGTGGCAGAAACAGCAAAGAGGGGCCCAGGAGAACATAATGAATAGAATGGTATGCTTTTTATTGTAAAAATTTTGGAGTACAGATTCTCTTTAACTGTGATCAGTTGCAGAATAGATTTTAGGGTGTTTTGGTGTTGAGGCCTATGTCTTGTGAATTCATTTTAGCGACAAACTGTGAAAAAAAGCAGTAAACTGTTTATTGTCATATATTTTGCACCAAAAGTAAAAGCTTGCAAAAAGAAAACAAAGCGACAGAATTTAAAATAGAATAGAATACATAAAATGTTACCTTAGAGACCAGCTTAACAACAAATAATGGTATATATATATATATATATATATATATATATATATATATATATATATATATAATCTCTCTATCACCCCCAAAAGCCTAATTTTTGAAAATAAACAATGTATAGGTATGATAGGTATGATAAGTAGTGATGAAGTTGTTGGGGAATGAATGGGAAGAGCACTGAAATGTGAAAATTCTCGTCCACAAGGTGAAAACAACCTGCGTGTTGAAGTGGTTAAACTGGAGATAGAAAGTTCACTACTTTTCTTAAAGGACAAATGTAGGGTGGTTGCCATGTTTTTTTTTTCCTTTTGTACAATACCAGTTGCCTGGGTGTCCTGCTGATTCTCTGTCTCTAATACTTTTAGCAACAGACCCTGAACAAGCATGCAGCAGATCAGGTGTTTTCGACAGTAATGTCAGAACTGACAAGATTAGCTGCATGCTTGTTTCTGACATCCAAATAGATCAGCAGGGCTGCCAGGTAACTGGTATTGCTTAAGGGGGAATAAATATAGCAGCCTCTGTATATCTCTCTCTACAGTTGTCCTTTAACCACTTGAGGACCGCAGTGTTAAACCCCCCTAAAGTACCAGGCCATTTTTATCCAATTGGGCCACTGCAGCTTTAAGGGCTCGCTACAGGGCCGCTCAGCACACAAGTGATTCCACCCCCTCCCTTTTCAACAGAACTCTCTGTTGGTGGGGTCTGATCGCTCCCCCAATGTTTATTTTTTTTATATAAATATTTATCTTATTATTTTTTAAATACAATTTTCCTTTTTTTTATATTTTCCTCCCCAGCCCGCCCTCCCTCCCCGCTAGCCAATCCCCATGATCAGCTGTCATAGGCTTCAGCCTATAACAGCTGATCACTTCCCTGCCCCTGGATGGGACAGCCGTGTCACATGGCTGTCCCCAGTACATACGCTGCCTTAGATTGCAGCGATGTACAGGGTAATTAGACGGCTAAAGTTTCGCCGTCTAACAGTCTGGGAGACTGCTGGGAGATTGCAGGCGGAGCGGAGCTCCACCATCCAAGCAGGGGTGCGCGCGCCGATGCAAACTCCTCCTCAATCTCCTTCAAGCCACGCCCCAAGGACCTTGCACCGATCAGCGGTCCTAGGGCTGCTGCCGCGTCCTCGCCCATCGGCGTGACGCGGTCGGCAAGTGGTTAAGATGTGTCGCTGCAGTGGAGACTGGGTTTTTGACATGAGGGTTTGTATAGATTTTTTAGTATGCAGAACAGTTGTGCTTTTTTTGTTGGCCACATTTGCAATCATCTGTGATAGGAAGGTGGACTTTTTCTTGTTTACTACAACTTGGTAGTTTTTCACATGACAAACTGTGGAATGTTTGTTTTTTATTAAGTTGGGTTCCCACGCATTCAAAGGACTTTGTGGACTTTGCATCAGCTGCGCAACAATAGGTGTGTGACTGTGAATACTGCTTCTTTCCAGTCCTGCAAGTTAGTATCTGCAGTAAAAGAAAAAAGACTAGAGATGGTGCATTAACCGGGGTAACAGTTCCACCACCAACATTGTGTCAACACGCTTTAAACGTGAACTAGTGAGGGTGACAGCTCCACACACCCCCTATTCACACAAGGACCAGATATAGAATGTAATCAAGCCTCAAATTATTTCCCAGGATCCTGCAGCTGATCTCAAACTCATCATAGCGTATGCGTACCACAACATTTTTAATATAAATGCAAAATTAGAAATACACTCACAAGTGTAGAAAAGTGTTCAGCATATCAAGACTATGGTAGATCATCCAGCCTGAGCTCCTGCAGCGTCCCACATCTTCCAGCTGTCTATTTCAGCCTGATCACTAAGGATCCACCTACGTGCCTCCACAATCCACTTGCAAGCCGAGCTCTGGTTAGCTCAAATATACAGAGAGTTGTGAGGAACAGAGAATAATGCAAAGGGCATTCTATACAAACGGTGCTTACAAGAGTAACAAAAACAAAAGTTTGCTTTCCTAAAACAGAAAGAATTTGCGATAATTCAGATTGGAGTGAGCTTGAGATGTCTCCCAGAGCAACACTGCTGAATATATGCAAATTAACCATTGTACCCTTAGAAGCTAAACACACCTCCAGAACCGCTGGAATGCAATGATGTGTCAGCTTGTTAATATGTACAGAGCCATAATAATCCAACATGCATACAGACTGTTTCGGATTGTTTGATCCTCATCAGTGCATGGCATGGATTAATTTGGCTCTATGGAGTAGAGCCAAGAGTACCTAGCCTATATGCAATTCAATTTTTCGCCTGAGTTTTCTCCTAGGTGATTCTTTCATATCTTATCAATAAAATGCCTTTAAAGCCACCAGCAAGCAAGAACATTTTCAAAATAATTTTGACAACTTTTTTTTTGCCACTTTTTGCTATTTTTTTCAATTGCAAAGTGCTAAAACGTTATTTTAAACAGAAAATGAAAAGTTTCCCAGGGCGATAAGTGAATTGCATGGTTGCCCCCTGTCTGTGTGCAAGAAACCTGAAGGGCCTTTTCACACTGGTGCGGCATTTTTACCACAGCCCACCGCTAGGGCAATTTTAGTCTATGAGGCCTTTCATACCGACGCAGTGCGATGCAACAAAAGTGTATTTCCGCAACACCCCCGATGCAAATGCATACCTACGTTACCATGCGGCTCCTGCGGCGGACCAGGAGTCATGTAAGTCTATGGCGAGGTGTTTTAAAATGACTGCCACAAGGTTTATGCATCGTGCATGCGCGGAAGTGTATTTTAGTAACATGCTTCCGTGCACGTGATCACTTGGGACACAGGAATTGAGTGTCACTTCCTGCTTGACCGGCTGCCAGACGCGGTAATCCCTGAAGACTGTCTTTGGGGGTACAGTCCCTGGGCCACAACGCACCACTACTGCTGATCCGCAGTGTGAAACCGGCCTAAAACTATAATAATTATTATGACACATTACAATTCAGAAATCATGATTTTCCTTAACAGGTCAGGTAAAGAGGAACTCTTATTGTTTGCGCATTGTAAACTCTTTCCCCACCCTGATGTACTTGTAAATTCTAAAATTTGTTCCGGATGGCAAGCTCTTTACTGCTGGTAGGTGCATCTCTGCAGAATGTTTGTTTACTGTGTGCTCTGAAGTTAGCAAAGAGAAAACCTTGTTTCCCAGAATGCTCTGGGAGGAGAATTCCACATAGCTAAACAGACTAGACCGGGACATCGCTGGGAGTGTGGGGCTACATACCAATTTACAGCAATACTGTATATGGATGTATAGGAAGGGTTTCTGATGCTGAAACCAGGATAATTAACACAAAAGTGGGGATTCTGAGTAATTTATTACATTCTTCTATATGTCACTAGAGTTGCTATCTAAATATAATTTCTTAACTGGAGTTTCTCTTTAAAGGATACCCGAACTGACATGTGACATGATGAGATAGACATGTGTATGTACAGTGCCTAGCACACAAATAACTATGCTGTGTTCCTTTTTTTTTCTTTCTCTGCCTGAAAGAGTTAAATATCAGGTATGTAAGTGGCTGACTCAGTCCAGACAGGAAGTGACTACAGTGTGACCCTCACTGATGAGATTTTCTCCTTTTATCTCTTTCTTGCTGTCAGAATCCATTTTCTGCTAGGAAAGTGTTTTATAGTTGGAATTTCTTATTAGTGAGGGTCACACTGTACTCACTTCCTGTCTGAGTCAGGACTGAGTCAGCCACTTACATACACATGTTTATCTCATCATGTCACATGTCAGTTTGGGTATCCTTTAACCACTTTACCCCCGCCCGTACGAATTTCTCCGTCCCTTTTCCCATCCTTTAACCCCCAGGGACGGTGAAATCCGTACTTTCCGCGCTCCCGCCGCTGCCCGTGCTCCCGCTCGTAAACACGCCGCCCGCCGCTAGTAAACACGCCGCCGCCCGCTCGCCCGGAGATCAATGAACGGGAAAATCCATTCCCGTTCATTGATCTAAGCCCCGCAATGATCCGCTGCTCTCCGATGGGCAGCGCGATCATTGTGAAAAAAAAACAAACACTCACAGAAGAAGCGCTGAAAGGTGAAAATTGCTCTGGTGCTCAGGGGGTAAAACCCCTCAGTGGTGAAGTGGTTAAACAGCCAAAGTGTTGTGTAAGTGTATATAGCCTTCTTCATTGCTATTTTTATTATTAGTAGTCATTTTATAGTAAATGAAATGCATGGTATAGGATATAAAGATGCTGCGTTTAGTTGTATGTGTATTATTTTTCTAGTCTTGGGTGTACTTTTGAAATATCTGGAAGCTGAGGCAGATGTATTTCTTTGGCATTGCAGGTTTTTCTATGTTCTAAATCGGGGATGACACACTATTTTCAGCAATAAGTAGGATCACGTTAGATGATCAGTGATATTACACCGTTAATTGGTTCTGACAGAGTGCCTCAGCAGCAACATGGTGTCCTACTGAGGTTGAACCAAGGACATCTATCAATCTAAAACAATGGCAGCAACCAGGGAAATATAATTGAAGAGTTATTGAAGCTTTAATGATGTGAGAGCGAAATAAGGAAGCTTCAGGGCTTTTCTTTTCCTTGTATTTTTCCAGGTTTAGATGAAAAGAATAAGTAATATAGCCAAAGGGTTTTATTGTCATTTTTTTTAACAGTGTGGGCAAAAAAATGTGCAAATGAGACTGGTATTCTGGGAAATATTTTATCGTCTTTAATAGCTATTCTAAATGTGTTTTTGTTGATACATGCTGGATAAAGTGTATAAAAAGCCAACAATTTGGCCTGTCTCAGTGGTAAGAAAATTGAGGTCATTATAATTCGTATTATGTTGAAACAACAAAGGTTGGCCTACACATCAGGCCGTGTGCAGATTAACTTGACAGCACTAATGAGAGTTTTGCATGCTTGAAACTTTTTATTAGCACACCATGGAGACAAGGGAACAAGCCTAGAGTCTCATATATTCTCTACCCATACATTAGCTAAAGCTGGCCGGAAACACATCAGAGTGTGGTCAGATCAGTATATATGGAATTTACAAACAAATTTAGGCAAAGTTTCCTCAAGAATAAAAAAAAAAAAAGATAAGGCAGTTGTTCTTAAGCACATAACCCCAAATACATAATTAGGCCAAGAAGGTTCTTTAAAGTATTTTCTAAACAAAAGAAAAGATGCTTCAGAGGACAGACAGGATGCTCTTGAATTGGGCAGTTGTTTAGGTAAAAAAATGCAGTTTTTACCACAGAGTTGAGGTAGAAGACCCTTGAATGGTATTTCTACAGCGCTGATTAGCATGTGACGCTCGGTGTAATGGAGCGCACACGCAGCACAAAGGGGACAGCGTGCTTCTGAACCTTGCACTATGCACCGGCCAGAATCGAAGGGGGAAGGACATACTGCGCACACAGGGCGCAGTATGTCTAGGGTAAAGTTCAGGAAAGTCGGCGGACACCGGCATGCATAAACTAAGAACGGCGGCAGACGGAGGGGGGCTGGAGGCACGGCAGGTATGTGCTCATTACACCCTACACAGTGCTGCGATCAATTTTACCACAACAGTTCGGTTGTGGTATCCTTTAATGCTGCCCATATGAGAAAGGTATTAAAACAAATGTACAGCGCATTGTGCAACTTGCTGTGTAGCTACAGACCAATCGGTGTCCATGTAGACCCTTGCCCATAGCCAGAGTGCCTACAATGGGCACATGAGCATTGGAAGTGGACCATAGAGCTTAATTTAATGAATCATACTTGATACATGTACATAATTTACCCAGGGATATGTTGGAAAGCAGGCCCCACCTTATAACTTAGCAGACTTGTGACATCTTGGTACCAAGGGGGAACTACAAGGGGTTTCAAGTTTAGAGGGATCTACAATTTGAAAATCAGCCCCAGAAGGAGTGATTTTGATAGGATAATACTTCAGAAGGAATGCATGTGGATCTATAAATGTAATACAATGAAACCACATGGAATTACTGCAGAGTTTAATTTGGTGGTATTCCTATAGATGGAAATTGATTGATAAGGCTCTTCCCCTTTCTCCAAGTAAATATCATTTATTATATATTTTCTTTTGATAATAATCGGTATGATTTATTTGAGGAATAGGGGTCTTTTCCCCCTTTGGTCTCCTCCTAAATAGTGAACATTAGTTAAAATTGTTTGGAGGCCTGTTCCCCGGTGGGGGCAGGTATCCCCCACCATGTGCTATATTAGCATAAAAGAGTGTATATAGTAAGGGAAGTACTGTGATGAATGTAAAATCAAGTATGAGCTCTATTGTGACCTCTAATATAAAAAACAGCCACAAGATGGAGTTAGAGGACATCATGGTATTAAGAATCAATAAGAGAAACTCCAGAAATTACAAAAAAAAAACACAAGATGGTGCAAACGAGTAAGACAACATGGATATGCATGAACTAAGCCTATTTAAGCCCACTAGAGGGCGCTTGAAGCCAGATATATGGTCTATGCCTTGAAAAAACTCGTGCAAACGAGTGAAACGCGTTGGATAATTTTTGACCTTACAGGCCACCGTAGGAGCCAGCAGGGAAGCCCTGGGAAGCAAGCCGGAGAAACTGCGGCAGTTTTGGGAGCCACAGAGACCGAACCTCTGCAAATGGTTGGGAGCTGGAGGACTCTGCTGAAGTAAGTGGGGACACCCACAAGCTTATCCTCGCTCCTGAAAACCACGGTGATCGGTAAGAATGAACCAATACTTTATGTGGCAAAAAGGACATTGAACAGGCTTTAGCAAGAGTACCTGCGTACTCCTTGAAGTGTGGCCACAATCAAATGTTTGTTTTTATGGACACTATCACTATAAATTATTGATCCCAGTAAACCTAGAATTTTTGACAGAGGGACTTTTTTTGTAAACCATTTTTGAACAAGCGCTTAAAACCTATATAGAGAAGATAAATAAAACCTTTTTAAGGGACTTTGAAATATGCATTATTACATTCCGGAATTGAGCACAGGCTATATAATTTGCATGTCCAGTTATACTATTCTTGCTAAATGGGATGTAGGGGGCGAGTTCAATAGATTAGGATGGTCTATGGGGGTTTCATGTGTATTTATATGTATTAACTATAATACACTTTTTTGAAACATACCAGGATTGTCCAGTGTTTTGTTAATTGATGTAAATTACTGTGCAATGCATAGACAGTTAGTGTGTTTAATCTTGGTACCAGACCCTATAGGGCACGTTAAAACATCTAGAAGTAGACCAGGCTCTAGGCCTTGTTCACATTATCACATGCAGAAAGCGATTAGAACACAACGCGTACGATCGGACGCCATCTGCGTTTGCATGCGTTGCATGACTGATCCCATTCACGTTAGTGAATAGGTCAGCAGTGCAGTTTGCTCAAAAATGCGTGCAGCATGTGTCCGCGCACCACAATGGTATGGATGCAGTGTGAACATCAGACAATGCAGTCTATGCACTTCTGATGTTTGTGCATGTCTGCCTTCTGCACGCATTGCCGAAATACGGACGACAACACGTGTAATGTGAACAAGGCCTTAACCACTCCGCATGCAGACCTTGTTTCCCCTTTATGGATCAGAGCAGTTTTGACATTTTAGCTATGTCCCCATTTAATCAGCAATAACGTTATCCCTACTTATGACACCTAAATGAAATATATATTGTTTTTTTCAAGACAAACTAGGCTTTCATTGTATGGCATTTTTTTCTTCTAACAGTTTTGGGTTCTATGCATTTTAATGGGAAAAAGAGAAAAAAATACATTATTTCACCGTTTTACCAATTCCAGTTTAAAAAATAAAAAGAGCTACAGTAGATAAAAAACACACATTTTGTTTTGCTATTTCTACAGTTTATCACAAAGCATAGATGACATTCCAATCACAATATATGGTGAGCATATTTGATTCGGAAATAATGCTACAGTGTGTATTTTTCACTATGAACTGAGAAAATAAAAGTATTTTTAATGGTAAAAATCAATCTTATTGGCTCAAGGAACATATATTCCAATTCACCTATTAGTGCTGCAGCAGATAGTGTCAGAGGTTTTGCACAAGAACAAGCCTAATAATGCACCGCTGGATAAAGTGGTTAATAGGTCAGAGTGGTGGGGCGCAATGGGGATTTACACAATATTAAGTAGGTGGTTTTTTTGATAATCAGTTTAACCACTTCAGCCTTCAGTGTTTTTTCACATTATGCATCTGAGCAATTTTCATGTCCCATTCATTTGTCAATAACTTTATCACTGCTTAAGGGCTCGTTTCCACTATCGCGAATCGCATGAGGATTCGCACATGTAATGCAAGTGGATGGGCCTGTTTCCACTGTAGCGTTGTCGAGGTGCGTTTTTTTCAGCGGTGAAAAAACGCACAAAAGAGCCGCAGAATTCGCCTGCGAGTGGAATGCAGGCGAATCGCCGCTAATGTATTTAATTGGGAATTCGCATGCTGTTTTGGTATGCGAATTTTCATGAAATCAATGGAAAAGCACACCGGCATTGCCATGATTAAATTCGCATACATCGTCATCCATGCGAATTTTCATGCGAATTCGCATGAAAATTCACATGCACATGCATGCAAAATTCGCATCCGCATGCGAATTTTTCTGCAGCGATTTTGCAACGCAATAGTGGAAACGAGCCCTAACACAATGAAATTATCTATATCTTGTTTTTTCTGCAACCAATTAGGCTTTCTTTGGGTGGTATATTTTGCTATGAATTATTTTTTTCTAAATGCATTTTAATGGAATATTAAGAAAATAATGGAAAAAAAATCATTATTTCTCAGTTTTCTGCCAAGGTGCATTTTTTCAGTTTTACGTCCATCACTATTTACTAGCTTATAATTTTAAAAATAATAGTAATATACCCTGTTGACATGCCTATTAACCTCCTTGGCGGTAACCCCGAACGTAGTGGGCCGATTTGTTAATTTTTTTTTTTGCTGCACGCAGCTAGCCCTTTGCTAGCTGCGTCAGCACACTGATCGCCGCCGCCCCGCGCACGATCCCCGCTATCCGTCTCGCTGCGCGCCCCCCCCCAGACCGCATGCGCTGCCTGGCCAATCAGTGCCAGGCAGCGCTGAGGGGTGGTTCGGGACTCCCAATGACGTCCCAACGTCGGTGACGTCATCCCGCCCCGTTCTTTGAACGGGATTTCCTGATCGGAGATCGCCGAAGGCGATCGAAGCGGGCGGCAGGGTGCCGCTGAGCAGCGGCTATCATGTAGCGAGCCCTGGGCTCGCTACATGGTTTTAAAAAAAAAAAAAACTGCTGCGCTCCCTCCTGGCGGAATTGTTTATACCGCCAGGAGGGTTAAAAAAAGTTCAGACCCTTAGGTAACTATTTTTTTTTTAATTGCAATTTTTTTAGTTGTGTATTTTTGGGAGGGTGGGAGGTAAACCGTTAATTTTAAATTTGATTGTGTGTCTGTTTATTAAAAAATTGTATGTAGATGTAGTTTTACTACAGTCACAGTCACAGTTTTACTTCAGTAATTTTTCGCTTACAGGAAGTGAAGGGAGGATGTGAAACTTTTTTTTCTTCCTTTAGAAAGACTGATGGCTTCTTTGAGAAGCCGCAATCTTTCTGACGGGGACTTAGATCAATGAATGGGAGCTGCATTCCCATTCAGTGATCTTCAGGCTAACGGGCGGTGGGATGGGAGTGCCTGGGACTGTGTGCAATCGGCCGCAGGGGTGTGCAACAGAGTGGTAGCAGCCTTTTGGACGTAGCAGCTACGTCCAAAAGGCTTAATTGGCTAAACTATCATAATGGTTTTTTTAACCTCCTGAGCGATAATCCCGAGCTGAGCTCGGGGTATGTCGCGCAGGAGGATTTCTCAGGCCCCGCTGGGCCGATTTGCATAATTTTTTTTTTGTTACACGCAGCTAGCACTTTGCTAGCTGCGTGTAACTTCCGATCGCCGCCGCTCGCCGCCGATCCGCCGCTACCCGCCGTTCCGCGCAGCCCCCCCCTCCCCAACCCCTTGCGCAGCCTGGCCAATCAGTGCCAGGCAGCGCTGAGGGGTGGATCGGAACTCCCTATGACGTCACGACGTCCATGACGTCGGTGACGTCATCCCGCCCCGTCGCCATGGCGACCAGGGAAGCCCAGCAGGAAATCCCGTTCTGAACGGGATTTCCTGCTTACTCTGATCGCCGAAGGCGATCGGAGTGGGTGGGGGGATGCCGCTGCGCTGCGGCTATCATGTAGCGAGCCCTGGGCTCGCTACATGATTTAAAAAATAAAAAAAATTAAAAAATAGTGCTGCGCCACCTCTTGGGCGATATAATTGTATCGCCCAGAGGGTTAAAGTGCATCTAAAGCCCAAGAACTGAACTTTCCATTTATCCTTGGTATCAGTTATCATCCATCTTTAAAGAGTAACTGTTAGCCCCAAAAATGAAATTTAAATCTCTATTGCAATGTTTTATTTACTATTTAAGTGAGCCAAAAAGGCAATGCAGAAGTTAAAAATCAATCTATTTTTTTTACTATGTAGCCTTTTCCCCAAGCTCCGGACGCAAAGCCGCATATCAGATACTGATGAGCATGCAGAGCATGCCTATGTCTGCCCGACCCCCCGCTCCCTCCCAGGACCAGGTGCCGATATATTCTTACCACAAACAGCTGACCGCTCTGACACGGAGAGAGAGCGGGAGCACTTCCAGCGCCGCCACCGCAGAGCAGCCGCCGCCGAGTCACATGTGAGAGAATCACATGTGAGAGAGATGCACGGCGGCGGCTGCTCTGCGGTGGCGGCGCTGGAAGTGCTCCCGCTTTCTCTCCGTGTCAGAGCGGTTAGCTGTTTGTGGTGAGAATATATCGGCACCTGGTCCTGGGGGGGAGAGGGGGGTCGGGCAGACATAGGCATGCTCTGCATGCTCATCAGTATCTGATATGCGGCTTTGCGTCCGGAGCTTGGGGAAAGGCTACATAGTAAAAAAAAATAGATTGATTTTTAACTTCTGCATTGCCTTTTTGGCTCACTTAAATAGTAAATAAAACATTGCAATAGAGATTTAAATTTCATTTTTGGGGCTAACAGTTACTCTTTAAAGCGGAAAGAGGTATACGGAGGCTGCCATATTTATTTACTTTTAATCAATACCAGTTGCCTGGCAGCCCTGCTGGTCTATTTCTCTGCAGTAGTATCTGAATAACACCAGAAACAAGCATGCAGCTAGCCTTGTCAGATCTGACTTTGAAGTCTGAAGCACCTGATCTGCTGCATGCTTGTTCAGGGGCTATGGCTAATAGTATTAGAGACAGAGGATCAGCAGGGCTGCCAGGCAACTGGTATTGCTTAAAAGGAAATAAACATGGCAGCCTCCATATACCGCTCTCTTCAGTTTAAAGTTCTCTTTAATTATATTATTGTCTTCATCATTTATGAAAAGCTAAAAACCTCTGTCTTGATCACGTGACTACTGATTACATTTTGTCTAGGACCACTGGCGAACGGAGGGGGCTATTCCGGGTGTCTGGAACACCCCCCTGCACTGAGCTGTGTATTCAGCCAGGGAAGCCGCATAATATAAACAGCCTCATTCTCCCTCCTTTCTTACTTCTGGTGCCTCCCTCCAGCTAATAGAATGAGAGAGGCAGCTGATACAAGAAGATGCAGCCTGCAGTGAGACAATGTTGATTCTGGAGTCCCAGACTCTCCACAGCACAGAAGTGTCAGACATGATGCAACTAGAGGGCAGGCAAGCTGGTAAATATGCACAGCATGATGCAGAGCTTGCCTGGACTGAGGGTCTGTGGGCAAACATCTGTCTGGTCTCTCCTCATTGTTATAATGACTGCATGTGTGGATAAGGTGTTAAACAAGTTGAAAAGTTTTTGACAGTCCCTAGACTCTAGGAGGGCTTCTTTCTGACTTGTGTGGGAGACTGGAAGGGACAGGAGTCTGATTACAGACAAGTAGCCTGTCTGATGTGGGACTGCAATATAGATAAGTTCTCTGCTCCATCTCAGGCTATTCTCAATTTCTCCACTCCTCTCTCTGGGCTAGTGCAACGCCAAAATGACAATAGCAATCGCTAGCAATTTGTGAGTGTGATTTTGTGAAGCGATTTTCAGAGCGATTTTTGAATGAATCGCTCAAAAACATGCTACATGCAGTATACATGCGATTTTGAAAAAGTCACAACGCTGCTGTGAGAACACTGTCATAGGGTAACATTAGCCAAGCGCTTTTCAAATCATTATTGATTTGAAAAACTCTCAGAAGCACTCTTGGTGTGCACCAGCCTCCTTCATTCACCTTTGTTTCCCTCTTCCCCTAGTGCTGGCTGTGTCTTCTTGTCATACAGGAAAGCTAAATAAAAGTGCAATTCTGGTGAGGCAAAATATTATTATTTAGAAGTTATATAGCGCCGCCATCTTCCGCAGATGCATATATCCCTGCATCATATGGGTATCGCTTGCGCTATGTGATACTATGTGGCCCTCAGAAACACTCGTTTCCTTGAGTACTTCCAAAGATAGGCAGCTCCGTAATACGCCAGCGCACTTTTGTGCATGGGCAGTATGGAGCCAACTGTATTCGGAAGCACTTGAGGACATAAGTGCTTCTGGACCTTTCAGGGATCCCCCCCTTAAAAATCCTGCGTTTGCCCCTGAGGACAGCTACCAAATGGGGGGTTGGGGTGCGATGTACTGGAGACAATTTAATGTGCAGTATCGCACTGCAGTTGTAAGTCAATGTGACGTTCAGAGTGCATCTGGTGCAATGTGATCCAACAGACTCCAGTATCCCAACATGGAGGATGCAGTGCGTTACCGCATAACATGTTTTAACAGTAAAGCATACTTTTCATTGACCGTATGCGACGATGTGATGTGACTTTTCACTCTGTTGCATTGTGCTCCTGCTTCAAAGAGAATGCAACATAGTTCCCCTCTGTAAACCTGGCCTAACATTAGTAGAAGGTGAAAGCTGCCCCTCCCAGTTGCTGCTTCTCTATAGCCCTACAGTGAATGCATCTGGCACTTGTTTTCAATAATGTTTACTGAACATTAGAACACTTAAAGTATTTATACTCTGAAAAATGTTTTAGTTTAAGCAGACCTTAAAAATATAATGTAGGGGTTAGTTCTGCTTTTTGTGTTTAGCTATATAATGTAATACTATTCAAGTTTAAAATAAACCTGTAAGGAAAACACATCTCCCCTATGTGGTACTCATCTGGGGAGGGGGAAGCCTCTGGATCCTAAAGAGGCTTCCCCTGTCATCCTTTGCAGACCGTTGGAACCCCTGAAAAGCAGCTTCCTCATGCATGCGTACTAACTCCATCCCAGCTCCGTCAGAAATAGCCAAGCCAATTGAAAAAATGCACCTTTATTTATAAATAAAATATCGGCGCCATAAATTGTGATAGGGACATAATTTAAACTGTGTAATAACCGGGACAAATGGGCAAATAAAATACATGGGTTTTAATTATGGTGGCATGTATTAATTTCAAACTATAATGGCCAAAATCTGAGAAATAATAAATTTCTTCCATTTTTTTCTTAATCTTCCTGTTAAAACGGATTTAAAAAAAAATAATTCTTAACAAAATGTAACACCCAAAGAAAGCCTAATTAGGGGCGGAAAAAACAAGATATAGATCAATTCATTGTGATAATTAAGGATAAAGTTATTGCCGAATGAATAGGAGGCTTAATCCCAGCAGATTTGAACTGTGGCTGACCAAGACTCCCTCACCCCCTCCTCACACAGTGGGGGTCACGTACATGGATTCTGCAAACAAGGGGGTGAGCTTCTCATGCATTTTTACTTCTAACTGCTCTCCTAGTAATGAGGGGAGGGGGTACTTAACCCTTTCAGCAACTCAGCTTTTGCTTGCTAAAGCTCTGGTATTACTTTTGCACAAGTGTATTATACATGTCAAACAGTGAGTTCGAGCTTTTGAAAGCAATACAGCTGAGTTGCTGAAACAGTTAAGTACCCCCATTTCTTAAGGTGCCCATACATCAGAAGATATATGGGCAGAGTGACTTAGAGACAAATTTCTCTTTGATTAGAGAGAGGTCTGTTGGCTGCCCATACTTCAGGCCAATTACCGATCAATTTCAGCATGAAATCTCTCGGGAATTAGCCTTGTGACACTGCCTTTGGCTCCTTTGTTCTGCCCCCCTTAATGTAAAATCTCCCCCCCCCCCGTGCTCTACACTTTACCTGTCCGTTGCTGGCTCTGTCCTCATACACGTCCCACGTAGGAGGTGATGTCACACACGCGCCCACTCTACGTTGGCAACCACGTGGGGCATGTATGAGGACGGAGCCTGGATTATTGGGGGAGGGGGGCATCCAACGTGTGTCAGGGGGGCACAGTAATTTCTAGTTACACCCCTGGCAAGGGCATTGCCTTGTTGACATGGTTACCTACCTAACATACAATGAGCCAGGCTGGCATATGGGGCCCTTATTTAATTAACTTTCCTCTTGAGATTTTCCCAGGAAATATATTTTCATTTTATCTCTAAAATAATTGTTCAGGCCCGGGAAATTGGAAAAGTACGGTACTAACAAGAATGTTCAGAAGTACTATCAAACTAGTTTTGAGTATTTTCTGTGGGCTTAACAGATGCTTAACTGATAAGGGCTCATATTATTATTATTATTATTTTAGTATTTATATAGCGCCGACATATTACGCAGCGCTGTACAGTGTGTATATATATACACTCATACTCATACTCATACTCATATGCAATAAAATGCCTATTGAACCACCAGCAGGCAAGAAAATATTTTTAAACTATTTTGAAACCACTTTTTTAAACTACTGTTTGATACTTTTTTAATTGTGAAATGCGGAAAAGTTTTTTTTAAAGAAGAAGATGAAAATGTATCGCCTAAGAGAAAACGCAAGAGAAAGAAGAAAAAAGTAGTCTTATACGCCAGTAATTGCATATGCGGTCTGTGTAGTCTACCAACAGAGAAAGAGGGGGAATACAATATCTGTGAGCAATATTTTGGATCGTGGATCCCAGGTAAAATACATTTCCAGTTTGCTTCAATCTGCATGTTGTCTAAGGTTTTTTTCCTGAAATTACAGTAATCTCTGATTATAAATCTTTTTGACATATGTTAAGCTTGCATTACCTAGATTTTAATGTATTTATTACTCCAAAGTTAAAAGCATGTACAATTTAGTAAAAGCTTTAAATTTGAAAAAACAAAAATGAGTCCATATTCCTGCAAATGTTCATTTGTAGCAGTGTATCTTTGAAGGTTGACCTCAAGCAAAACAGAGAAATCAGTAACCACTAAAGTAAAATGCTGTTCATGTGGGTCTCACAGATTTTCAGTTTGAACCCCCCCCCCCCCCCCCCCCCTCACTTTGCTAGTTCTTCTTCCTCCTTATTACATGTTATTCAGCATCACCCGCTAGTGAGCTCTGTATTGTTTTCCCAGGCACTACAATTTTATTTGTACAGCTCTAGTAAAGTGTTCACACACTGATTGATATTCCCCCCTTTCTTCTATTTTCCCTTTCTATTTCAGGTGTCAGTATATTTCTGTGGCAGTAACATGCGGCGGGCAGCGGTGAGAAACAGAACCGGGCTTGGGTCTACTAGTGATAGTATAATAATCTTGATTATACAGCTTTATAAATGTGCAGACAAGCACATACACGTTGATTATGCCTTCTTTTAAAGTGAACCTGAACCAAGTAAAATTATTTATCCACTTCAGCCCTCAGTCGTGTTTCACTTCATGCATCCAAGCAAATTTCACCTCCCATTCATTCGCCTATACCTTTATCACTACTTATTACAATAAACTGATCTACATCTTGTTTTTTCTGCCCCCAGTTAGGCTTTCTTTGGGTGGTACATTTTTCTAAGAGCTACTTTACTGTTGATGCATTTTAACAGGAAAAATAAGAAAAAAAAGGAAAACATTCATTATTTCTCAGTTTTCGCCATTATAGTTTTAAAATAATACATGCCTCCTGTGAGAAAACGCGGAAAAGCCGCCGCGAGCACTCAGAGCAAGGCGGCTGATTCCGCATCCAACGCGGCAGGTTGCGCGCGTGGGTCTGCATCCACTGGCATGGCGGAGCGCGATGAAACCGCCGCATGCCTTATGAACAAGGCGGTGGATTCCGCGTCAGACGCGGATGTTGGCACGCATAGGCATAATTCTGACAGTACTGCTGAACGCAGAGGAACCGCTGCATGCTTGGACAGCGGTGCGGCTGGTTCCGCATCCAACACAGCAGAAACATTACAACACATGTCTGGTGTTGCTGGGACTGATAGTCCACACAGGTTCAGGAGGACGCGCGCGCGGAGAGGTAGAGCCTTTATGACAGTCAGAAGGGCGTCAGCTGACCAAGCCGGTCAGCTGACAATTCCAGCAGTTTTCATTGATCCAGCACTTAGGGGTGGCGCTGGAGAGCGCTAGGGTATATGTACTGGGTGCTGGTAATTTCTCTGGTGTCTTGCGTTGCGATCACTACGTGGTAGCACTCAGACCTTCTGTCAGTATCTGTGTTATTATCTAGATCAGTTTCCAAGGTGTTGATGACCAAGGAGCTCACACCTTAGTCTAGGAATCCTGTTACCATCTGTATTATTATCTAGACCAGTTCCGGGGTGTTGATGATCTAGGACAGGGGTCGGCAACCCGCGGCTCCGGAGCCGCATGCGGCTCTTTTTCACCTTCGCCGCGGCTCCTAGGCGGCTCCGGTGGCTGCGGCGCGCGCGTGACGTGTGGTGTCGCTGGCCGGCAGCCTATCAGAGAGGCCGCCGGACCAGTGCAGGGCTTCGGGTGGCCATTTTCCCGTAGCCCTGCAGTGTTAATCAGGCAGGACGTGACGCAGGACATGACGTAGGAAGAGGATCGTGGGAGCTGCGCGCCAGGTCGGGACCGGAGGTCGGAACAGGAGGAGAACGTGTCTTCTGACGAGGTGAGTAAATGGGTTTTTCTTTTCAGATCTTCTGAAGGATTGTGCATATGGGGGTCATATCTTCTGAAGGATTGTGCAAATGGGGGTCATATCTGCGAAGGATTGTGCATATGGGGGTCATATCTGTTTAGGATTTGTGCATATGGGGGTCATATCTGCGAAGGATTGTGCATATGGGGGTCATATCTGCTAACGATTTGTGCATATGGGGGTCATATCTGCTAACGATTTGTGCATATGGGGGTCATATCTGATCCTGTATATAGCATTAAGGTGAGAAACAATATATGCAGTGTTAGATTTGTTTTATAATGGTTTTGCGGCTCCCAGTTTTTTTTCTCTTTTCGGAAACGGGTCCAAGTGGCTCTTTATGTCTTAAAGGTTGCAGACCCCTGATCTAGGAGCTCACACCCAAGTCTAGGCATTGTTGATTATTTGTTATGACCTTCTGCTTTCCTGACCACTCTTCTGATCTCTGATTAGGTACTTCGCTATATCTGATACTCTGTTGCCAAACTCTGCTAGTCTTAGGATTCCTCATCTGTCTCCTGTTTCTGTTCTTTATCTATCTGTGTGTTAACGACCTGGCCTGTCCGACCTCGAGAACTATCTTCCCTGTTGGGAGATAGTTTCCAGTCCTGTCAGTGACACTTCACCTTTGGTGTCACTCACTCTCTGATCCTTCGCACTCTCAGCCTGGCTCCGCCCCTTGGGGAGCATCAGACCAGTGGAAGGAACCTGTTCTCTAAGCAGTATCTTGTACTGCCTAGCACCCTCTACGCGGGTGCTCTCCTCAAAGTATACGGTTGCACCAAACATTCATATTACTCAGGTGTCCAGAGGTTAGAGATATATCTGATTATCGGTGATACTGCAGATCATCAATAATCGGGTATATATCTGCATTCTCGGTGATACTGCAGATCACCGGTAATCAGATCCTCTCTGTGTTACACCGATCGTTACACCTCCATAATTAAAACCCATGTATTGTATTTGCCTAATAGTCCCGGGTATTACACCTTTTAAATGATGTCCCTATCACAATGTATGGCGACAATATTTTATTTGGAAATAAAAGTGCATTTTTTTCAGTTTATGCATCCACCACTATTTACAAGCTTATAATAAAAAAATAGAAATACTTCTTTTTTACATGGATATTTAAAAAGTTTAGACCCTTAGGTAAATATTTATGTTTTTTTTTTATTGTAACTTTTTTTATTATTATTATTAAACATTTTATTTGGGCATTTTTTTTGGGGGGGGGGGGGGGGGGGGGGGTGGGTGGGATGTAAATAGTAATTTTTTAATGTAAATACGTGTTTATTTTATTTTTTTAAATGTAGATGTAGTTTTACTATTTGGCCCCAAGATGGCAATGATGAATTTGTTTACATTACGTCACTCTAAGCGTAACATGTACACTTAGAGCACATGTGTCGAACTCCAGGCCTGGAGGGTCGGATCCAGGCCAGTGTTTAGGATGGAATGAGAAAGAAAGGAATGTGTTCTACCTGATGGACCACACCTTTCCTGATTCAGACCCATTAATTCATTTGAGCTTTATCAAAAATGTGTGAGGATCACGGCCCTCGTAGGACCGGTTTGACATACCTAGCTTAGAGGGATGTAGGGGGGACATAGAAGGCAGAAAGAGCGAGGCTTCCGGGAGAAGCCGTCGCTTTTTCTGCCGGGGAAAGGGGTCAGTGATCGTTCACCATGTCCTGATTCACTGATTCCTTGGCTAACGTACCGCGGGCTGGGAGCGCGTGTACATGCGCGTGATCGGCAGCGGGAGAGCACGTGTGGCTTTTTGGACGTATATTATACGTCCAAAAGGCCAAAGTAGTTAAAATAAACACATGATGTACCTGAAAATGAATATTGCATGCTTACCTCACCGTCAGTTGATCTCAGAAGCTCACCATTTTCTTCTTACAATGATTCCTTCCATTTCAGAGCTGAATATATCCGTTGCTGTCAGTTATATATCAGTTGCTGTAAGTTATAACTGAAAGGACAACTGATTAGCAAGGTAATGTTCATTTTTCCCTACGGCTCAAGTGGGCAATATGACAGTTTAACAGTGTGCTGACCAGGAAGCTGTTATTGGGTAATGGCCAATTACGAAATGGAGGACGGAGAATTCCATTGATCGCAGTGGGCAAACAGGAAGTGGGAGAGGAGATGGAGATTGATCAGTAGAATACATGGGAGGTAAATATGATGTGTGTATGTTTATTTTTACTTTTAATTTTCAGTTCAGGTTGCTGTAAACAACCATGGCTACCAGGTAACCAGGGTTTAAAGTCTCTTGCTGGAGAGCACTCATTTGCCGCCATGTTTATTTTCCCCCCTAGAGTCATGAAATTGAATATGGTGCTGTCCTTGCATGTGAGCAAAAAGAAAGCTATATGTAAGAAAAGCTTTATGGCTACAGAAGAAGAAATAATTTTAGTTTTAATAACAAATGTTTCCTGACTTGAGATCTCCTTTAATAGTTAACATAAAGAACTTTTCCTATTTAAACTTTTTAATGAGGTTTAAATGTAAGCATATATAGAAAAAGCAATGTGAGATTACATCTGGAAGCACCATAGGAGGTTGATGAAGAAAATATAATAAGCACAGGATGAAACAAAGTTATGTTGATGAAAATCTTCAAGATACCAAGTGATTGATTTAGGATTTGGCTCAAAACTTTTCTGGTAATTTTTCATAGCAAGATTTTGGGAGTTGTGGAATGTGTCTGTAGTCTCTGTTGAGTAATTATCAGCAGCTGTGGGAAAACTGTCATTTTTAACTGTCCAGATATATATTCATAACATCTCATGGAGTAATGCTATTGCTGCCGAAGTGACAAACTGCACCTAATGGTCCTTGATACACACCATTTATTGAGCAACTTTTCCTGGATATTACTCTGTACTGAAAACCATTTATACAGGAATTGCCTAAATCTGGCTATATAGAAAAATGAGTATACTACTAATGATGGCTCTTAAAAATGTAATGTTACACAAAACAATGCATGACTAGCTACCAAGTTGGGATTAATAAAAACAAGTTTGCTTCTGAGGAACTTCTATTTAGTAAATGTGGTGGCTTCAGACTTGGAGCTATGTATTTAAATAAACATAATTTGTACTTTTCATAATGATAATTTTGCAAGAAAATGTGACGTTGAGGTGTACCACGCTAATTTCAAACTTCTTATTAACCACTTGAGGACCCACCCTTTACCCCCCTTAAGGACCAGCGTTGTTTTAGCTGATCTGTGCTGGGTGGGCTGTGCAGCCCCCAGCACAGATCAGGGTGCAGGCAGAGCGACCAGATCGCCCCCCTTTTTTCCCCACTAGGGGGATGATGTGCTGGGGGGGTCTGATCGCTCCTGCCTGCCTGGGTGTTGCGGGGGGGCACCTCAAAGCCCCCCTCTGCGGCAAAATTCCCCCCCTCCCTCTCATCCCTGTCCCCCCTGGCAATCTGGGCTGCACAGGACGCTATCCGTCCTGTGCAGCCAGTGACAGGCTGTCCCCTGTCACATGGCGGCGATCCCCGGCCGCTGCCGTAAGGCAGATCGGCGATCCCCGGCCAATCAGCGGCCAGGGATCGCCGATCTGCCTTACGGCGCTGCTGCGCAGCAGCGCCGTACAATGTAAACAAAGCGGATTATTTCCGCTTGTGTTTACATTTAGCCTGCGAGCCGCCATCGGCGGCCTGCAGGCTATTCACGGAGCCCCCCGCCGTGAATTGACAGGAAGCAGCCGCTCGCGCAAGCGGCTGCTTCCTGATTAATTAGCCTGCAGCTGGCGACGCAGTACTGCGTCGCTGGTCCTGCAGCTGCCACTTTGCCGACACGCGGTATGAGTGCGCGGTCGGCAAGTGGTTAATTCTGAACGGTTTCATAAAAAAGTTGCATATGTGGCTGGGGAGATAAGAGCCAAGACAGTTTAAAGACTACCAGACCAAACATTTCAGAAAACAATCGGGTTGACTAGAATTATTTTTATAATCATTTTTAATGTTTTCATTTTTCCCAAGTGCAATTTGATGTTTGAAATACACAAAGGCTGTTTTGTTAATTAAACTTGATACTCATTTTTAAAGATACATTTTTTTTAAAATACAAAGAACTGCAACTTTCAAAAACCTCCATGGACATTATATTGTAGCCAGTGTTCTATCCAGCCATCTCCCACCCAGTCCCATCCACCTTGCCCTATCCCTACCAAGACCATATATAGGCAACTACAGCATATTGCCAGGCCCAGATTTACACTTTTTGCTCTACTAGATCAGATGTCTTGTCTTGCCCGCCCACCTTCCTTGTACAACATTCCTCCTTTTTCATGTTTAGCCTCACACGAAAAGCAACTCCCTCTTCCGTTAGCATCAGATCCTACCTTGCATTTACAGCTGCTTTGCTAGACTGAACAGGTTTGTCAACTATCTGGTTCACATCAGTATATGCACCGCATAATGTTCACCCCATTCTATGTTGCAATCTCTAGCTGTTATATACAGCCGTCACCTCTCTCCCCTACTCCTATCTCACTGTAGGCCTGGAGTAATGCTGATATCACCACCTCAGCAGCATAAAGAGCTGGCTGGGCAGACTGGATGGGGGTAACTGTGCTTCTTAAACAGAAACCGTGACCAAGAATTGAACTTCATCCCAATCAGTAGCTGACACCCCTTTTTACATGAGAAATCTATTCCTTTTCACAAACGGATCATCAGGGGGCTCTATATGGCTGATATTGTGGTGAAACCCCTCCCACAGGAAACTATGAGGACCATGGTCCTGGCAGTTTCCTATCTGTGAGCCTCATTGCATTGTGGGAAATAGCTGTTTACAGTTGTTTCCAACTGCAAAAAAGCAAGCAGCAGCCAGCAGCTACTTCCAGTGACATCACCTGCCAGCAGTAAAAATGTCACCATGTGATAAATGTCAGAATGTAAATCAGGGAGAGGAAAGCATTTACAATGGGCAAACACTGACTAAATCATTTATACATAATTTTTGTAAAAATGAAGCACTTTTCTTATTACATTATTTTCACAGAGTTCCTCTTTATGCTGTTGTTTGGAAGACGGATGTCCTGCGAAACATACAACTTCATCCAAATATCACTATTTTTATTGACTTATGCATGTTGCATTAACTTTACTCTTTTTTTTTAAACAAATCAGCAGCTAGTTGGAGATGACTAAATTTAAATTAAAAAGCAAATCTGTAGCAATCCCCCCCCCCCCCCCCAACAACTTATGAGATAATGAATTGTATGTGTAGTAAAAATAATAAATAGAATGTCCGTAGCAAAGAAAGGAGTCTAATATTGTTTTCCAGTACAGGAAGAGTTAAAAAACTTGAGTTGTTATCAATGCAAAATAGCTTCTCCGAGAAGCAACACACCACAAAATAACTGCAGTGCATGGCACTGCCTCTTATTGGGCCTGATACACTATACCTAAAGTTGCTGTTTTACTGGTACTAATGCTGTGAGAACACTGCCTGTTTACCCATTTGTCTCACTCACATGCATTACCAGGTTAATGCGTTACCAAAGCAATATGTGTGTTAACCTGATGCTGGAAAATAATGAGGGGCACACAATGTACTGACACATTAGGCAGAATTTTTACATTCTTCACTTAGGGGTGTCCTCACTTTTGTTGCCAACAGTTTAGACATTATTGGCTACTTAAAGAGACTCTGTAACAAAAATTGCATCCTGTTTTTTATCATCCTACAAGTTCAAAAAGCTATTCTAATATGTTCTGGCTTACTGCAGCACTTTCTACTATCACCATCTCTGTAATAAATCAATGTATCTTTCCCCTGTCAGACTTGTCGGCCTGTGTCTGGAAGGCTGCCAAGTTCTTCAGTGTTGTGGTTCTGCTATGAACTCCCCCTTCCTGGCCCCTCTATGCACGCTGCCTGTGTGTTATTTAGGATTAGAGCAGCTTCTCTCTTCTATCTTATCTTTTACAAGCTGGATAAATCATCCTCTGAGCTGGCTGGGCTTTCACATACTGAAGAATTACAGACAAGGGCAAAGCTGTTTGCAGGAAGAAATAAGCAGCCTGAAACTTCAGTGCATGAGAACAGGGGGAAAGAAACACACAAATGATCTCTTGAGATTCAAAAGGAAGGCTGTATACAGCCTGCTTGTGTATGGATGTATTTTCTATGTGTGGACATACTGTACATCAACCTACTTCCTGTTTTGGTGGCCATTTTGTTTGTTTATAAACAAACTTTTTAAAACTGTTTTTAACCACTTTTAATGCGGCGAGGAGCAGCGAAATTGTGTCAGAGGGTAATAGGAGATGTCCCCTAACGCACTGGTATGTTTACTTTTGTGCAATTTTAACAATACAGATTCTCTTTAACATTGTGTCAAAGTGTCGTATATTCAGTGTTATCTCATGAAAATATATAATAAAATATCACTTTTGTAAGATGCTACAGATGATTTAATTCACAACTTTAATTTATACCATATTTTGCCAGGCACAGACAGATATTTCTGTTATTGACAGCTAAGTGTCTCTTTTTTTCATATAGATCACACAGAAGATGTGAAGGGTCTTGGATGTGGGAACACAGAAAAGTTAAAAAGGTGAAGACAATTTAAAGTAAACCTCCAAACTAAAAATCTACAAAAAATCTGAAACCGTTTCACAGCATCAGAACTTTGTTTTTGTTACCCAAGCCTCATTTTTAGCTGCACAGAAAACTGCCCGGGCATTTTTCCCCTGATGCTGTGCAAAGCATGATGGGATTTCTGATGTAGTTGTTCTCGTTCTGCTGTTTTGACGCAAATTTGTTTTATTAAATTTGAGATTTGCAGCCTAGCGCGCACAGCTGGGAGGGGTGATCAGGACACAGGACAGTTGGAACTGTGTCTCATGCTCCCTGTCACCTCCTTTCAACCAAAAAGATGGCTGCCCTCATGAAATCACAAACATTTGCCTGCTCTTTTAAAACAGGGCGGGTAAGAGATTATATTAACTATCTATTTTAACCACTTGAGGACCCACCCTTTACCCCCCCCTTAAGGACCAGTGCTGTTTGATGGGATCTGTGCTGGGTGGGCTCTGCAGCCCCCAGCACAGATCAGCGGGCACGCAGAGCAATCAGATCGCCCCCCTTTTTTCCCCCCTATGGGGATGATGTGCAGGGGGGGTCTGATCGCTCCTGCTGGTGGCATGTTGCGGGGTGGGCACCTCAAAGCCCCCCTCCGCGGCGACATTCCCTCCCCCTCCCTCTCCTACCTGTCCCCCCAGTGATCCGGGCTGCACAGGACGCTATCCGTCCTGTGCAGCCAGTGACAGGATGTCCT
The DNA here is from genome assembly GCF_040937935.1 of Hyperolius riggenbachi. NCBI lineage: Eukaryota > Metazoa > Chordata > Amphibia > Anura > Hyperoliidae > Hyperolius > Hyperolius riggenbachi. Next base: position 276,848,687 of record NC_090646.1, on the reverse strand, counting down.
CTGTCACATGGCGGCGATCTCCGGCCGCTGATTAGCCGGGGATCGCCGATCTGCCTTACGGCGCTGCTGCGCAGCAGCACCGTACAATGTAAACAAAGCTGGTCCTGCAGCTGCCACTTTGCCGACGCACGGTATAAGCGTGCGGTCGGCAAGTGGTTAATTAACATAACTAATGTAACTTAATGACAGTACGTTTGTTTAGGCTGAAGTTCCTCGTAAAAAACCACCCCCCCCCTTTCCTCCAGGACCCCATAACAGTGGCTCTGGCTGCAATGGCTATTTCTGTGCCTGTGTTCCCCCACCCCACCTCCTGGACCCCAGAATATGCTAAGTCACTGAAGGATAAGGGGCTGGATTGTGAGCCCTGGACACATACACCTGTTACTAGGCACAACAGAGGTTCACAATATTTTTTTTTTAGTTCACCTGCTGAAGTGCCTGCTACTGTCTTAAGAGAGTATTTATGGCCCACTAATGTGTTGCTTTACAGCTCACCTGTAGCATTGTCCTGTGCAGGTGTAAAATACACTGTAAAGTGAAGTATCACCTCAAAGTTAGTGTAGGAGTGAAATCAAATTTCTTTTTTTTTTACCCATCACTTTCACTTTAATGGAAACCTGTGACAGAGAGTGATAGAAATGTGGAAGGTGCTGCAACTGACATCTCCATAAAAAAATGCTACTTGCTTTGCTACAATGCCTGATATAAATAATCACTGACTTGCAAAGAATACACAGGAAATGTGTTGCTTTCATTATAACTCTGCATGCTCGCTTGACGTATGCGACTCAGGAACTACTGAAGCCAAAAGATCAGCGTTACGGCCAGGCACCTCCACTTAAGGTACCCTTTAAACGTAAAATCCCCTTTAACAGAAAAATGCACAAACAAAAAATCATAAAAAGTAACCAAATGGCGCTACCATAAAATCATCCCAATCTATTTCTGAGAACGCTTGCCTGTAGGAAATTATTTTATGTGCTGTGCTTGAAATACTTTTTCTTTTTTTGGGGAACTCATATTAAGACGTAGAAAGTTGGAAAATTGAAGCCGGCAAAAGTATATTTAGTGGCTTTGAGCCATTTCAGAGAAAATATAGGAACAAGAATTGTTTTTCTTTCATTGGCAGTTATTGATCTAGGAATTTGCTGCTCTATCTCATTAACACTTTTATTACCCTGTCAATCACACCAGCACTTGTGCTTACCAAAGGCTGAAAGGATTTACAGTTATTAACAAAACTGCTTGCTGCCCCAGGGTTACAAGAAACCAAGAAGTTCTGAAGAAAGAGAGAGGGAGAGAAATAAAGGATTGTAAAGTTTTAAGTTAAAAAGTACATTAAAAGCCACAAGGCAATACAGATTTAGCTGTTATTTGTATTTTTCTAATTTCTCAGAAGGGTCTGTGGAAATTATGTATTCAGTTTTGTTTTTTCCCCATAGCTTCAAGCAACAAATAAAAAGTAAACTTATATGCTCTGCTGCTGTTTTAGAATTTCAACAGGTGTTTTTAGTTATTTTTTGTTTTGCTATACATAGCTAACAATGCCTTTTGGAGTACTGACCATTTGTGATATGCAGAGGGCAGTACAATCAATGTAGTGTCGCAAAAGCAAATATATCTATATTGGAACAATTTGTTCATTATTATTATTATTGATGTTTACAGTACAATCTTCTTCTTTTGTGCCTTAATCATGCTGTACTGGACAATGCAGAGTGCCCACAGTTGCATGAGCTGTGAAGGAAACACAAATAAAACACAACTGAACAGTTCACCTTTGTAAATTGTACATACAGTATGGGGTAATAATATATAAACAACCATTCTAGAACCATACTACTACTCAGTACCGAAAGGCTTCATCAGGAGTGCAACGGATACAGTGCAGTGATAACACAGATACATACAATATATACAATTCACAACATGCCCCCCCCCCTCCCAGAATAGAAAACCCAAGTCAGAGCTGGGGGGGGGGGGGGGGATATATATGTTGTGAATTGTATATATTGTATGTATTATCACTGCACTGTATCCGTTGCACTCCTAATATAGCCCTTTGGTGAAACGTGATAGTTACATAGTTATTTGGGTTGAAAAAATACATAAGTCCAACCAGATAACACAGTACAACATCAGCCTGCTCCCTCACATATTCCTGTTGATCCAGAGGAAGGCGAAAAACTCTTACAAGGCATGGTCCAATTAGCCCCAAAAGGGAAAGAAATCCTTCCCGACTTAAGGTGGCAATCAGATAAAATCCCTGGATCAACATCACTGGGCATTCCCTAGTAATTATAGCCATGGATGTCTTTTAATGTAAGGAAAGCATCTAAGCTCCCTTTAAATGCAGATATATAATTTGCCATAACTACTTCCTGTGGCAATGCATTCCACATCTTAATCACTCTTACTGTGAAGAACCCTTTCCTAAATAAGTGGCAAAAACATTTTCCTCCATGCGCAGATCATGTCCTCTAGTCCTTTGTGAAGGCCTAGGGACAAAAAGCTCATCCGCCAAGCTTTCATATTGCCCTCTGATGTATTTATACATGTTAATTAGATCCCCTCTTAGGCGTCTTTTCTCTAGACTAAATAAACCCAGTTTATCTAACCTTTCTTGGCAAGTGAGACCTTCCATCCCTCGAATCAATTTAGTTGCTCATCTCTGCACCTGCTCTAAAACCGCAATATATTTCCTGTAATTTGGTGCCCAGAACTGAATTCCATATTCCAGATGTGGCCTTACTAGATGGTTAAACAGGGGCAATATTATTCTAGCATGTCGAGTTTTTATTTCCCTTTTAATACATCCCTAAATTTTATTAGCTTTAGCTGCAGCTACTTGGCATTGAATACGATTATATGTTGAGTGGGGTGTTAGTGTTACTGTATATGTATATATATATATATATATATATATATATATATATATATATATATATATATATATATATATATATATATATGAGCATATTGTTTGTTGTATAAACTCCTGTGGGGGGCACGCTTACTGGGTTACTAGGATATAGAGTCTTTTTTTAGGAGATTACCTGTCCTACTGACAGCAGTATATGTGGTCACTCAGTTTTGTTCTATCTAGTACCAGCACCTGTTTATCTCGGGGGATTGGGGAATAGAATCAGAATCAATTATTTTGCCAAGTACAAAGGAGTTGTACCTGGAATTGGTTTTGGCTAATACAGGTTCTGGAATGGGGGGAGTCGCATGGTGAGAGTAAGGGGGGGAAATGCTGGAAAGCCAAGAGCCGAGGCTGCCATACTAGGGCACCACTAGTTGCACTTGGCAATAATCTGTTATCCCTAAGGAGACTGGGAGGGAGGGGGGCAGTGGGAGGGGAAGGTTCAGCAGTGATGGCCTAGCTCTTAATGAAAGGATCCGGCGGTAATGGCTGAAGCTGCTGAGGATCCTGATTGCTGACATCTGGCAGTGCTGGCCAAGGTGTTCCAGTTCAAAAAGTGCAGTGGTGTTAATTTCTGTAGTGGGTCCCGACTCTTGGGCAGCAGTTGGCAGGGCTAGTCAAGATAATCTGGCTGTCACAGAAGCGTCCAGCCACGGTGGCCCTTATTTCCTTATTAGTGGCTGGCATCATGAAGGTGCTGAACCAAAGGGGTCCCTACAGCAGTGGAGCAGCAGCAGCCAATGGATGGATGGAGCCAGCATCCAGTGAGGCCAAAGGTGTCCCGATCAGTGCGGTGGCTTCCAACCTTAGTAGAGCCCCTCCTGAGTAGCAGCGGTGAACTTCACACAGCCTGTACCTGCACAGACAATGGACCCAGGCAGCGGCAAGGCAGAAAAAAAACTTCAGGTCCCGAAATCCCCATGACAATAAATCAGAAAGGTCATCACACCTAATGCAACCGTATGCATATGTGAAAATACATAGAGTGAGCAACGTGGGTGCTGGGCTGGTAAAACAGACTTTAGTCCTAGCGAATACAAATATACAATGAATAACCCGCACACCAGGCTTAAATGATAAAAAAATCAAATTGTATTAAGCAAGAAAGCATAAAAAGTGATATGCCAAAAACAATACATAACATGGGTGATACAGTCAATTCACATCATTAACTGAGTTACACAATGGGCAAATACAGGGTATATGGCTTTAAAGGAGTTATCAGGCAAAAAAATAATAAAACAAGCACTACTTACCCAGGGCTTCCTCCAGCCCAAAGCTCCCAGCATGTCCCTCGCCACAGCTCTGCAAGCAGCCGGTCGCCGCAGCTCCATCCCGGTCCCCGGCGATGACGTCAGGCCTGAAGGTTGGCCTGTACTGCGCGAGCGGTGCTGTCAATCACCGCCACGTGGACAGGAGCAGACTGCGGTCCTGGAGGTCGGCCTGGCGTCATCGCCGGTGACCGGGACGGAGCTGCGCCGAACGGCTGTGGGCAGAGCTGCGGCGAGGGACATGCTGGGAGCTTGGGGCTGGAGGAAGCCCCGGGTAAGTAGCGCTTGTTTTATTATTTTTTTGCCTGATAACTACTTTAAGCAGCAGGTTCACACATGCAGAGCGAGCAACTTAATGAATAAGAGTCCATGCACTAGGCATAAGTACAAATGCTGTGCTTAGTGGAATCAAGCAGTGGTGCTCACCGCCAGGTCGTGATCACGCTTACGCGTGGATTCACGACCATTTTGACACATTCCGCCTCGGACACGAAAATCCGTGAATTGATTTTCAACCACGAAAATCCGCTTCGGCTACGCGTGAATGCGGACAGAAACCCGCATTCACGCTCGTGAAACCCGGCGCTGAAGTCGTGGTTTGCGGAAATGCGTCAAACTATGCGGAAGTGACGCATTGCAGGCCAATCAGAGTGCCCCAGCCAGGCCCTAGCAACCAATCACAGGAGGGGAGCTATGTCCTCCCCTCCTGAATATAAAGCGGCGGCCATGATGGAAAAGCTCTGTCCTTGCTAGACTGCGGTGCTGAGAGGATTATCTCCAGGCCATTGTTGTTTGAGCAAGTGCATTTATTGTGTTAAAAACAAAGCGTTTTTTTTGCTAACACTGCTCTTATACTGTACACAGTTAGCTAGTCAGTGAGTGATTGCTGTAGTTAGTTGTAGTCAGTGTAGTGGGAGTGTGGGAGTCTAGTGATTATTTAACTGTGTGTAGTGCAGGCAGGTTCAGTGCTGCAGTATAGTCAGTGTAGTGGGAGTGGGGATTATCTGTGTGTAGTGCAGGCAGGCAGGTTAGTGCAGCTGCAGTGTTCACTTGCATATTCCAGTGACAGTTATACACTTGTACTATTTGCAGGCAGCCAGTCACACCGGCGGCGCTGCCACTCTCTGCCAGCGCTGTTCATTCATTCTGTCAGTGACCTTGTGCCGTGCCCAGTGCCCACTGCTCGCTCGCTGGCATATGAGCATCTCATTACACAGTGTGACATCCTTGTGTGCCCACTGCATCCTTCAGTGACCTAGTTGTATATCCAGTGCCTACTGCTGTGCCCACTGCATCCTTCAGTGACCTAGTGGTATATCCAGTGCCCACTGCTGTGCCCACTGCATCCTTCAGTGACCTTGTACTGTGCCCACTGCATCCTTCAGTGACCTAGTTGTATATCCAGTGCCCACTGCTGTGCCCACTGCATCCTTAAGTGACCTTGTACTGTGCCCACTGCATCCTTCAGTGACCTTGTACTGTGCCCACTGCATCCTTCAGTGACCTAGTTGTATATCCAGTGCCCACTGCTGTGCCCACTGCATCCTTCAGTGACCTTGTACTGTGCCCACTGCATCCTTCAGTGACCTAGTTGTATATCCAGTGCCCACTGCTGTGCCCACTGCATCCTTCAGTGACCTTGTACTGTGCCCACTGCATCCTTCAGTGCCGTTGTACTGTGCCCACTGCATCCTTCAGTGACCTTGTACTGTACCCACTGCATCCTTCAGTGACCTAGTTGTATATCCAGTGCCCACTGCTGTGCCCACTGCATCCTTCAGTGACCTTGTACTGTGCCCACTGCATCCTTCAGTGCCGTTGTACTGTGCCTGGTGCATCCTTCAGTGACCTTGTACTGTGCCCACTGCATCCTTCAGTGACCTTGTACTGTGCCCACTGCATCCTTCAGTGACCTTGTACTGTGCCCACTGCATCCTCTAGTGACCTAGTTGTATATCCAGTGCCCACTGCTGTGCCCACTGCATCCTTCAGTGACCTTGTACTGTGCCCACTGCATCCTTCAGTGACCTTGTACTGTGCCCACTGCATCCTTCAGTGACCTTGTACTGTGCCCACTGCATCCTTCAGTGACCTAGTTGTATATCCAGTGCCCACTGCTGTGCCCACTGCATCCTTCAGTGACCTTGTACTGTGCCCACTGCATCCTTCAGTGACCTAGTTGTATATCCAGTGCCCACTGCTGTGCTCACTGCATCCTTCAGTGACCTTGTACTGTGCCCACTGCATCCTTCAGTGCCGTTGTACTGTGCCTGGTGCATCCTTCAGTGACCTTGTACTGTGCCCACTGCATCCAGTGATTCATTACTAGCAACATGTCTGGCAGGGTTTCGCGGGGTGAGAGGAAAGGGAGTTCAATTGCCTCATCACTTGCATCACTGCCCGGGTCACCGGGGGCATTTAATTTTTTGGCCAGCACTATGACGCTGTGCTGCTACTACTACCACCAGTATGTTGCCATGGTCCTTCTGTGCTGCTGCTGCTGCTGAACTGACCGCCCGCATTGTCCTCCTCCTCCTGACTCAGTCGCTTCCACCAATGTACTCTGTCTGCGTTCACACTGCCCGGGTCACCGGGTGCATTTAATTTTTTGGCCAGCACTATGACGCTGTGCTGCTACTACTACCACCAGTATGTTGCCATGGTCCTTCTGTGCTGCTGAATTGACCGCCCTCATTGTCCTCCTCCTCCTGACTCACTTGCTTCCACCAATGTACTCTGTCTGCGTTCACACTGCCCGGGTCACCGGGTGCATTTAATTTTTTGGCCAGCACTATGACGCTGTGCTGCTACTACTACTACCAGTATGTTGCCGTGGTCCTTCTGTGCTGCTGAACCGACCGCCCGCATAGTCCTTCTCCTGACTCAGTCGCTACCACCACTGCACTCTGCGTTCACACTGCCCGTGTCCACTGACAACTCTGCTGTGATGTCATTGCTAATTGCTGCAAAAAAAACAAAAAAAAATTTACAAAAACCTCTCTGGGGCCTTTTTGGCGTCAGCCACTCATCCTCCTCCAGCGGTACCTTCGCCGCCAAGTGCCATTGGACCTCGCCTTCACCTCTTTGACTGCTTAACGCGTATGTCCCTTTTTAAAACCACTTATTACCAATTAATAGCCCCATTTAAAGTGTTGATTTCACTTTAAAATCCATTTTCTCTAGAAAAAAAAAATTTGGGGGAATTTTTTATGTTGAAGTTATGTTGCCCCTTATCACCTCGATAATCCATGCAATTTGGGGGATTGTAGCATGTATGGGGGCTTTGTTATTAACGTTAAAAGAAAATCTGCCTCCGGGCGGGAATCCACGCGTGATTACGCCATTCACGGCAGAAAATCCGCGTGGTTGCGTGGACGCGGACGAAAATCCGCATGCGGCGGGGCCGAATGCGGATTTTTTTTTTGCAACCACGCGCATTTCCGAATTCGTGGATGAGGCACATCCGAGCAAATGCTGTGCTTAGTGGAATCAAGTGAACCTTTGGCAGGCAAAAGCCAGTGTCACTGACAGCGCTGTTTCGAATACCTTTATCAAAGGGAACTGGAGGATCCTTTCAGGCTGCTGCAAGAAGCCAATGTGCAAATGTGATGTTTGCACATTGGCTTCTTTCAGCAGCCTGAAATGATCCTCCAGTTCCCTTTGATAAAGGTATTCGAAACAGCGCTGCCAGTGACTCTGGCTTTTGCCTGCCAAAGGTTCACTTGATTCCACTAAGCACAGCATTTGTACTTATGCCTAGTGCATGGACTCTTATTCATTAAAGAGAATCTGTACTCTAAAATTCTTACAATAAAAAACCTACCATTCTATTTATTATGTTCTCCTGGGCCCCTCTGTGCTGTTTCTGCCACTCCCTAAAGGTTCACTTGATTCCACTAAGCACAGCATTTGTACTTATGCCTAGTGCATGGACTCTTATTCATTAAAGAGAATCTGTACTCTAAAATTCTTACAATAAAAAACCTACCATTCTATTTATTATGTTCTCCTGGGCCCCTGTTTGCTGTTTCTGCCACTCCCTGCTGCAATCCTGGCTTGTGATTGCCAGTTTTAGGCAGTGTTTACAAACAAAAGACATGGCATGTGATAGGCTTAGAGGAGCTCAGTCTGTGACTCATACAGAACCTGCAGGGGGCGTGGAGTGGGTGTGTATATTATGACAAGCAGAGCAGTACATAAAATGTTAAATACTGTTTTAGTTAAATAGGATAAATATGTTGGATAAATATGTTTAGTATTTTATAAACGTTATTTGTCACGGGTGCATTTTCTAAACGTAAATCATCACAAGCACAGTTATAAAACATTAAAAAATCTCTGGGCGCCGTTTGTAAAACGTTATTTATCTCCGGCCCCCTTTTTTCCTGTTTGACGCCCATTAAATGATATTTATTATGGGAGTGAATGGCGGCGCCCTTTTTGTCCACTAGCTGCCTGCGCCCTTTTTTCCCAGCCCCATGTTATGTATTGTTTTTGGCATGTCACTTTTTATGCTTTCTTGCTTAATACAATTTGATTTTTTCATAATTTAAGCCTGGTGTGCGGGTTATTCATTGTATACCCGAATTCCCCATGACCCACACCAACGTCCCAGGCTACATCGGACCACACTGCCATGGCTGCCAAATAAGGCGCTATCTTCCTGAACGGCAGTTAGCCGATAGTGACACCCCACCCTAGATATATACAGTTAGGGATGGAGGGGGATTGACCAGGACCTCCATCTTTAGATCCCCTTACACATTTGAGTAACACAGCAATTTAGATGCATTCGGTGCCCCCCCCCCCCCCTCTGTATTTTTATATGTAGTTGAGAACCAGGTGGCTCTCTTTTAATGACATACTAACAAAGTTAAATGTTTTATATTTCATTGTATGATAGGGCTTGTCCATTAGTTAGTCCACCTTAGTTGCTAGGTATGTTTCCCTGTACATACATACTGATTATTTGCATGGATGATATGATACCAGGTCAACAACAGGTTAGAGTCCTTGGCCAGAGTATACACTTGACATGGGAGGTGAGTTTTAGCTTGTGTTTCAAGATGGCAAAAGGCGATGAGCACTGAATACATTGTATTTATGATAGTATCTGTAAATAAATGCAGTTATAGTTGCCTTTACTACCTACAGCACCAAAATGAGAAGAAATGGACTTGCAGTCCACTTCATCACTGATGTCTGTCTTTTGCAAATTAACAAACAAACACAGAACATTTATATCGCGCTTTTCTCCTGGCGGACTCAAAGCACCAGAGCTGCAGCCACTAGGGCGCGCTCTATAGGCAGTAGCAGTGTTAGGGAGACTTGCCAAAGGTCTCCTACTGAATAGGTGCTGGCTTACTGAACAGGCAGAGCCGAGGTTCGAACCCAGGTCTCCTGTGTCAGAGGCTGAGCCCTTAACCATTACACTATCCAGCCACCAAACACATGAAATGCAAGCAACTGTTATAGGAAAGCCGAAGAAAAAAGCCTGTGTACTGTTCAGATGCTGGTCCATGTTATGTGATTAACCTGAGATCCATGGTTAATAAAAGTGTTGCATAGAAAGATTATTTAAAAGTAAAAATTATTATGTATTTTATAGAGTTGACATTTTCTGAAATGCTTCAAAGAGTAAATCATGCAATTTATTTGTCACAACTTTCCTCGGAGGAAGTGTCATTGTAATCCCTACCATAAGCATGATCTAATATCCTTGTCTTAGTCTAAGGCCAATTTTGATGAGAACCCACATGCACACTGGGAAACCATACAAAATGTACTCCATGCAGATAGGATCTTGACTGAGATTCAAACCTGGGACCCTGGCATTTCAGGGGTAGGGGGCTAACCACTTCACCTCCAAGCTAAATCATATGATTAGGTTTTCAAGGACTGATACTCTATCATACAATTCCTGTTAAAACTTAAAGGACAACTACCAAAATTAACTAAACTTCTAAATGCCACATATACGGTATTTCCAGAAATTACTAGCAAATAGCAATGCAAAGACTTTTTTTTCATCCTTTCATGTTTTATTTGAAGAAAATATGACATTTACAGAGAACTGTTTTCCCTGTGTGCATTACTATGGAGGACTGTGCCCAGCACATTCAGCATACAAAAACAATGTTCAATAGTAGTAATCCTGTGAGTAAAATGTTTTCAGAATGAAAGAAAGTAAAAATATAGCTTCAAATGTGTGTAAATAACATCAGCTGCAGCTCTGTATGCCTGATCCTGTGTCTCACTCTTTCTGCCTCGCAGTCTAAAGTAAGCAGTTTACAGCCAGGGAGATCTCACTCTGAATGGGGGTGGGGCAGCATCCAAGTAAAGAAAAAGTTCAGGTCCTTTTCAGATCCTTATCTGTATCTAAAAATCCCACATCTGTTCTCATATGATCTGTGAGTAAGGAGGCAGGGCAGAAACAAACAGTAAATCATTCCTTCGTGAATAATCACAGAGAAGTGCAACCTAGCTACATGGTTTGGCTCTAGCCTCTAGCATTGACGCCGACACAAATTATAAAAAAAAAACAGCTGGTAAACAAGGCATTTTTTCACACAGGCTGTGATGAGATATCTCTGAAAAGCTTTCTAGTGTTGCTGCCTAAAAACTCTATAGGTATGTGGGGTTTACAGAAGAACAATTTCTTTGATAGTTGTTCTTTAAGGTACTGAAATATTTATTAAACAGACAAGCAAGTTGTTCATGTGTTCAATACTTATGTGCATTTAGTGTCTGTCAGATTAATTGCTCCATTTTGGAGCAATTAAAGGTCAACTCCATTAAAGGAGAACTGTAGTGAGAATAATATGGAGGCTGCCATATTTATTTCCTTTTAAACAATACCAGTTGCCTGACAGTCCTGCTGATCTATGTGGCTGCAGTAGTGTTTGAATTACACCAGAAACCAGCATGCAGTTTATCTTGTCAGATCTGACAATAATGTCAAAAACACCTGATCTGCTACATGCTTGTTAAGGCTCTATGGCTAATAGTATTAGAGGCAGAGGATCTGCAGGCTAGCCAAGTAACTAGAATTGCTTACAAGGTAATAAATATGGCAGCCTACATATTGTTCTTGTTTCAGTTGTTCTTTAAAGGGAACCTGAAGTGAGAGGAATACAGAGTCTGACATTTTAATTTCATTATAAACAATGCTCGTTGCCTGGACGTCATGCTGAGCTTTTGGCTTTAGTTGTTTTTGAGTCACATAACAAGCATACAGCCACACTGGAGTTAGAGCAGAGTCAAAGCATCGTATCTGCATTCTCATTCTTGTCCTTTGACTTAAAGTATTAGAGGCAGATCATCAGCACAAAAGTCAGACAACTGTCATTGTCAGAGAATGAAGATGGCAGCCGTCGCACTCCTAACTTAACATAAGATCCCCTTGGGCATGAACTTGGGCAAAAATGGGGAGAAAAAGTGAGTGCGTCTTATGGTCCGAATGCTGGATCTGCATGTCCCCCACACATATGAAATCATAGCCGTGGCCAGTCCTTCACCTCAACTCATCCCGATGAGCTGATCCAGCCCTGCCATACCCCAAGTGGCTCCATGTCCCTATCAGCTGATCCAGCCCCCACAAGTGGTTCCACGTCCCCACCGGGCACCACCGTAAGTCTGGCTGCTGCTGCTGGTGATCCACATGTGCCATTGCACCTGTTTGGACAAAAACGATCTGGCAGGTAAATCTGCCAGAAAATTGTATGGTGTGTACCTAGCATTATGGTCTGAAAAATATGGTGAAGCTTTTAACCTCAAGCTTGTTGAAAGAGAAACATCGAGCTAAGTTTAGTGTTCATTCATTTTAAAGCATGTGTTTGGAAAACGGCACCACTGATCTACACAGACAAATTCCTGCACTCTCGGGGGTAGTTAAATTAGAATGGAAGAGAGAGGATTTCTTGGCTTCCCTCTAGGAGGGAATTCAAGCCTCTGACTGATTAATTCATGCATAGCTTGATACCTGGCATGAAAAATATACATTAATTTCACTATGAATACATGCATGAATGTTCCTCTTATATTACAGACAAAGCATGTCACCATTTCCATGGAGTATTATGATTCATTAACCTATGAGCCTTCAGGAATATTGCACAGTGTACAGATCATCAGACAGAGTTAAGAATATTAATGACTTTATTTTAGGGAACACCTTTCTTCTTGGCATTGAAGGAAATATACCTGTTAATGATACTGAAATCTGCTTCCAGTTCTTAATTACTCATTGCTAGCTAGAACTGTAGTTAACATTTACTGTTCTGTTACAGCTACAAATTATGCATTCAATTATCTGAAGCCAACTGCAGGCACAAATATTTTCCTAGTCCTCTGTAGGCACATAGTGGCAGACATGGGGCCTGATTCAATTCCAGGGATAAAAGACTCACCACTTGTGAGTCTCCTATGGAGGCATCTTACACAACTTACTGGCTGATCCAATTATAACATTAATGCTCCTAATGCTTATGTGAATTCTAACTCACCTCAATCTAACTAATCACCCTGAGTTAAACACACTATTTTTGATCATTAATGCACACCTACTAAATATGCAAATTATCCCTTTCCGCCCTTGTTAAGCCAAGCAAGCATCCAGAACCGCTGGTTTATAGCAAGCCTATAGCTTTAAGTTTTACACAGCCATACCAAACCCACATGTAGACAGCCTGTTTCGGACTTTTGGTCCTCATCAGTACATGGAAGGGATTGATAAGGCTGTATGAAATAGGGCTTGGTCGAGTACAACAGAGTAACCAAGCAGCTTAGGGTGACCCAAACTACTAGGAATGTATAGGGGGATGAAAGGAACCAAAAAGCCCTCCTACTAAAAAAGCAAAGCTTGGTGTAATTGCCTTCTTAAAACAGAAGGAAATTTGCAATAATTCAGTTATAAATGAACATTTGTGGTTACCCACAATGCACACCTACTAAATATGCAAATTATCCCTTTCCGCCCTTGTTAAGCCAAGCAAGCATCCAGAACCGCTGGTTTATAGCAAGCCTATAGCTTTAAGTTTTACACAGCCATACCAAACCCACATGTAGACAGCCTGTTTCAGACTTTTAAAACAAAAAGAAAATCGAGAGCCCCAATAGTGCGTACTGTGATATAATCAAAAGAAATTCAAAAGAAATAATACTCACAAAAGTGGGTTGCCGAGCATAGGCAACCACTAAAAGCGTTTGCGGGGATATTAGGCCTGTCCCCTCTCAGGCTAAGAAGTCGCTCTCCGTAGAAGAATTAGGTGATCACACCCATCCACCAGGTGGATACAAATTGTGCATATATGTAACAGAGGCGCCAATTTGAATAAAATAAGTTAAAATCATAAAATGGGGGGTCCTGGATGGTTCACCGCCCCAGAAATCAGACACTAAATTTGATATAAATAATCATTCAAAATGTATTGATTAATTTGACTCCCACAATTTGCAACGCGTTTCACGGGTCTGTCGCCCGCTTCCTCAGGCAGTATAAAACAGGAGCACTGAAGTGTCACTCAGTTCGGGTGTAGCACCTCTGTCTACAGAGGTGCTACACCCGAACTGAGTGACACTTCAGTGCTCCTGTTTTATACTGCCTGAGGAAGCGGGCGACAGACCCGTGAAACGCGTTGCAAATTGTGGGAGTCAAATTAATCAATAAATTTTGAATGATTATTTATATCAAATTTAGTGTCTGATTTCTGGGGCGGTGAATCATCCAGGACCCCCCATTTTATGATTTGTTTCAGACTTTTGGTCCTCATCAGTACATGGCAGGGATTGATAAGGCTGTATGAAATAGGGCTTGGTCGAGTACAACAGAGTAACCAAGCAGCTTAGGCTGACCCAAACTACTAGGAATGTATAGGCTTAACAAGGGCGGAAAGGGATAATTTGCATATTTAGTAGGTGTGCATTGTGGGTAACCACAAATGTTCATTTATAACTGAATTATTGCAAATTTCCTTCTGTTTTAAGAAGGCAATTACACCAAGCTTTGCTTTTTTAGTAGGAGGGCTTTTTGGTTCCTTTCATCCCCCTATACATTCCTAGTAGTTTGGGTCACCCTAAGCTGCTTGGTTACTCTTTTGATCATTAAGATAGACTAAAATAAAACTTTTATTATTACATCACTTAGTCATATTAGTGACATAGTAACAGCATAATGGCTAGAGATACATCTGTATCCCTAGCTGGTATCAAAGGCGGCCTTAGAGTACGGGCCTGATATGCGGGGCCTAGAGCCATAAATGTAGGCCATATACTGTACCACAACACTCACAGGCATGTCCACCTCTAATGCAGTATGCCTTATTATTGTTTAAAAACTTGTCAAAGGCCACTAAGCCAATCAATATAGGAACAAGTACTACCACTCGCCGTTTGATTACATTATGTATTGTAACTATTCTTATATTGGTTTAGTGGCCTTTAACCAACTGATGGGTTCTAGGCTGGCCTGGGATGGGTGCTAGGCTGAATGGGGACTCCAAAGTCTGTATATCTATCCAGACACACTTCCCAGCCAGCCTAGCACCCATCCCCAGCTCCTCAACCAGCCTTGTACCCATCCCCAGCTCCTCAGCCAGCCTAGCACCCACCTCCAGCCAGCTTAGCACCCTTCCCCAGCTCATCAGTCAGCCTAGTGCCCATCCCCAGCCAGCAGAGTACCCATCCCCAGCTTGTCAGCCAGTTTAGAACCCATCTCTTGCTCTTCAGACAGCCTAACACCCATTCATAGTTCCCCATCCAGCCTAACACCCATCCTTAGCCAGTCTGGTACACACCTCAAGCTCCCCAGACAGCCTATACCTATCCCTAGCTCCCCAACCAGCCTCTACATATCCCTAGCTCCCCATCAAACCTAGCACCAATCCCCAGCCAGTCTGGGGGCTCCAGCCTGTGCCCCCTCCAGCTCCAGTCCATGCTCGACTGACCTAAAAGCCCCTTGGGCCCTCAGGCTGAGGCTCTTGCACGTTACCTTAATCTGACATTTGACAAGCTTCATGTCAGTGCAGAAATTCATTACAAAAATTCAAATGGCATAGTACAGTAAAATATGCTGAAGATAAAAACCTAAGCAATAAAAGAGAGGTCGGTCCAAAATATAAGGTGCATAAAACAAAATTGGAAGATCTGTGAATTTTTAAATGACACACTGCTCAGAACACAAACAGCTAAACTTCTGTAAACCTTTCCTTCACCACCACCAAAATGAGCATGGCATGGTGAGCATGACATTCAGGGCCCTCTTCAGGTGCGGGGCCTGGAGCAATCGCCCCACTTGCCCTCCCAAAGGCCGCCTCTATACTTTTACTATGTGTCTGAATTGTATATATTTTGTTACTGTTTTATGCTATGCACTTTCAGCTTGAACTTTATTTCACCTCTGATGAAGCCTCAATTTTAGGAGGTGAAACATGTAAGGGTTTCTTGTTGAGGGTCAATGATTTGTATCTAGCATGAGGACGGGAATGGGTTAGTTTAAATCCAGTGTTACCTCTCATAAAATCCTATAGGGTTCCTATATGCTAGTTAGGTAATTTGTAGTCCATCAACAATGAATGTCGTTTGTCTTTGCTCTTTAGTCAGTTTTAAGAAATCTATAATAGAAGTTATATTTTAATCTATCCTTCTTAAAGGTCAAAAATAGTCTGTTTAGTTTAAGTTCAGGCTATTTTCTGTTCCTTATAGTCAACTTGAGCATTAGATCAAGGTGACTATTGGCAAATTTATATTGCTTTTGCTAAACTGTCTACAGCACTTATTGCCTCAGAGCTTGTAGTGAAATCATTAAAATAATAAGTGTTACACTATAATTGGCATCACAGTAAAACAATAATTTCTTAGATGTACATTTTAGATCAATCCACGTACATACAAACAGATTGAAAAACATATTTGTCATCATCTGCCATAAACTTTCTAAACTCTTTATATATTATATACCTAGAAGTATCTCTACTGAGGTTGAAAATAAGTAAGGTGAGATAATTCATGAGGTTTTTTTTGTGTGAACCAAACCCTATATCTCTTCAACTTCTAGTGCTGTTTGCAAAATGTTTTTGGCAACCCCTAAATGACTTTATCCTAGTCTGATTAACATTCAGCCTAGGATGTACAGCCTTGTGGGTAATGACATCACATGAAGCATCTCCTTGGTTTCAGAATAGACTATGCTGCTGATATTTAAGGCCTGATATAACCTATCTCAGGCATTTGGCACAGAGGTAATTCCTTCCTTCTGTTTTAGGGAGCATGGCCCTAAAACAGAAGGGTAACATAGCGTTTTAGAGAGGGTAGATCTTCAGGCAACCCAGTTGGCCCACTGCAATCAGTAATAGGAGCAAGGGATTTTGATGCTATGTTATTGTCCCAAAATTGGATCAGATGTAAAAAAACACTGTACCTAATGTATACAGTATTTGCTAGTATGTGAAAGCTACAGTCAATAACGCTATGGTTTTTTTTATTTTTGAGATTCACTTTTGGAACCCCTGTCTTCATCAACAACCTTAGTTACAGTATGAAGGTTCATAGAAGTCTTCAATACATCTTCTATGAAGAGTCTAATCTATCCTACCCTCTTTGTGCTGACCAGCTCTGGCAAGAAATGTAAAGTGTTTTATCTGAATCTCTGCCTGCAGTTTGTTAGTTTGGCAGAAGAGCATGAAGAGGATAACCTCCAACAACATAAAAGACTGCAAACAACAGTCTCCTTCTGTGTACAAGAAAGCAGCATTACTGCTATAAAGACTGCTGATAACGACAGGGGTCTTCATATTACCACAAAATGTTTCTTCATCAACTCTAACAATTCTTTTGCAATTTTTATTTATTAATAATTTAGTCAGTGTTTGCCCTAAAAAAAACTTTTCCTCACCCTGATTTACATTCTTAAATGTATCACAGGTGGCAACATAGTTACTGCTGGCAAGGTGCATCACTAGGTGCAGAATGTTTGTTAGTTGTGTGTTCCAAAGTGAGCAGAAACAGCATCTGATCTCCCAGAGTGCTTTGGGGCAGAATGATGTGATATCATAGCCTAGGCTAAGCATCACCGGGAGGGCAGAGTTACTTGCCAATATACAGCAATATATAGATACAGGAAGTGTTTCTGAAGCTGAAACCTGGATAATTAGCTTAAACTTGGGTATTGTAAATAATATATTACGTTTTACTACATGTCATTACGGTGCCCCTATAAAGGAAAAGGTGTACGGGGCTTCAGGGCACATTAATCAGAGTGGGAGTGCTTATCAGATTGCTCAGATTTTGGAACTATCAGCACATTCTAAGTACTGAGCACCTGACCAAGCCAGAAGGCTTGCTCAAAAAGCTCCAATGTCTACCAAGGCCACACCTTCACTGCTGACAGCTATTGCATGCTTTTATATACAGGTTGGGGAAACTCACATACTCTTGTATCTGTGTATGCATGCATCCAGCAGGGGTCAGCTGGGTGTGGGAAGAAGCCAAGAGATGGCTCTCCCTGTGCTAGGCAATGAAGGGGAATACGAAAAATATATTCCCCCTACTGATAACCTAATTGGTCCCTTCAGACACGTAATTCTGGGTCTGGCTATTGCTGGCATCTAAATTACAGTCATTTAACAAAAAATGTCCCCTGCACCACTATAGCTATAATTAACATTATGGTCTATGGTGGAGCCTAAGTCAGACGGAGGCCAAGAATACCTGACTCACTTGAACTTCCCTCTGCTTATTACCAACTGTAAAGTCGGGATGGGGGGGAATGAAGAGGTGGCATAGGTTTAATAGAGGAAATAAACTCATTTGTCTCTGATTTCCACAGATCTGCACAAATCCATCTCCTTGGATATCTAGCTATAAAGTAAATTACCTCAGCTGGTGGCCACAGTACTTTGTCACAGTACTTTGTCACAGTGCACTGGATCGCACATGAGATAAACTTGACTGTAATATGTAGGGCTGCAGCCTTTTAGCAACATTGCTAAGTTAGCCCCACTATAACCAGGACATTTCTGACTTCAGTCTTCTGTTTTATTCTGAATGTTTTCTTTAAAGACACACACTAGACATCCAAGAGTGCTACTGTTTTCACTGATTAATATCTCTACTTAGTCTGCTAAATTATTTCCGCATACATGTATACCCCTAAGTTGAGGCAGCCTGTTAACTACCTACAATGAGCATTTACCTAGGTGGATTTTTTTTCTATAAGTAGAGCCTACACTTGATTTGTGTGTAATGAAAGTGGCTTGAAATTCATGGCATGTACGCACATACTGCAGATAATTAACATAAATCCGAAAAACAGATGGAAATAAGACTTATAAGAAGGCAAAGTGTTTTCCAGCAATGGTGTAAACAGAAATAACAAAGATAAATGTAATAAAAGCAAAGAGGGGATTCTATGATTAAAAGCTCTAGAATTCTCTGTGCTATATGGCAAATTATTTCTTTAACATATAATACATAAATATTTTAGTGTTGATTATTAATAAGATAATTTTTTATACAGTGTTAATAAGAGAAAAAAATAGTAATGTAGATGTACCCCTAGTACAGTCGTTCTATATATATTTAGCTCCTACACATATTTAGACAACATTGCAAAATAAATTAAAGGGACTACGAGCACCTCTCATGCCTTAAAGACTCCGACCAGTACTGCAAAGTACTTAAAGATGCATACCTTTCTGTAGCTTGTGTTCTCCTCTTTCAATTCATGCCTGAATAGCTGCTTTACACCAAATAGTTTTTGTTCTATTTCAATTTAAATATTGCGGCTGCCATCTTGGCTATGTTACAACTTCCGGGTCACCCCTGTCTTCTCTGTTAGAGAAGTACATCACTGAATGAAGCAGGAAGAGGAAGTGACACACATGGCCATTGCAAGAGGCTCCTCCAGAGGGGTCATAGCATGACTTTGTTGGAAGTTGTCTGGCTTAAAGGCATACCCATGAGAGGGACTCGGAGTCCCTTTACAGAAGGAATGCTAGAAAGTTATTTCTATGCCCTAGAGTCCACTTAGGGAAAATATGTTACTTTAAATGATAAGGTAATAAAAACTGTCAAATCATAGAAATAATGAACCACTCGACTGATCAGGGAGCATTGAAGCCTTTTGAAAAGATTGCAGAGCAGGCGGATAGGCCATTAATGTCCCTCCTTTTGTTTATCTCCTGGAATTGAACCCCAAACAGACTTGTATATTAACCATTTCCCCTCCCCCGGGACGAGTAACTACGCCCCTGCAAAATGCCACAACTCTGTTCAGGGGCGTAGGTACTACGTTCCTCCCGCCGCCCCCCCCCCTACCCCCACGCTCGTACCGCCGCTCATTACCGTTGATTGCCCGCCGCTAGATCAATGAATGGGAAAACAAATCCCATTAATTGATCTAATTCCCCGTGTGAATGGCTGCAGCCGTCTATTCAAACGGCTCTGCCATTCATGAATCCCGTGCACGCGGTGCTTCCATTTCCGTACTAACAGTACGGAGCTGAAGTCACCACTGAGGACATCTTGTGGCCAAATTGTAATATTACATCCCCCTTTTTTTCAGTTTATTTAATTAACCCCTGACCTCCCTCACTCCCCTAAAGTTACCATTTTTTTTTATAAAAAAAAAAATTACAAATAAAAAAAAATACATAAATAGTTACCTTAGGGACTGAACTTTTTTAATATGTATACAAAAACTGTATACTACAATTACTTTATAAATTATGGGCTTGTAATTAGGGATAGGCAAAACTTAAAAAATGCACCTTTATTTCCAAATAAAATCTTGGCGCCATACATTGTACTAGGGAACATTTTTAAATGTTGCAATAACCGATACAAATGGGCAAATAAAATGTGTGGGTTTTAATTATGGTAGCATGTTTTATTTTGAAACTATAATGGCCGAAAACTGAGAAATAATGAATTTTTTCAATTTTTTTCTTATTATTCCATTAAAACTGAGTTAGAATAAAATAATTCTTAGCAAAAAGTACCCTCAAAGAAAGCCTAATCAGTGGCGAAAAAACAAGATATAGATTGTTTTGTTGTGATAAGTAGTAATAAAGTTATAGGTGAATGAATGGAAGGAGCGCTGACGGATGAAAATTGCTCTGTTTTTTTAAGAGGAAAAACCCTTTGAGGTGAAAAGGTTAATACATATTCTACATTAATTACACTACAGTACAATGTTTTTAAAAACCATTTTTAAAAATACAAAATACTTGAAATGTTAGAACTTGTAGCAGTTTCACAATTAAATGGGAAGGGGATGTAGTAGTAGTTTCACAATTAAATGGGAAGGGGATGTAGTTGTGTGACAAAAGGAAATATACCCCATGTTATTTTTTTTCTTCAATATATTTTTTAAAGCGAGATTGTCACCATAAAAATCAAATTTCAACAGCAACTGGTCTGAGTGTATTAAGTGATAAAGATGCTAATCCTGCATTCAAAACTTTCAAAACGTTTTCTGCTGTTATGGTCTAGAGTTATCACATACCTTAGTAGCACTGGCCCTTTAATTGCCATTGCCAAACAGTTGCATACTGGGGAGTCTTTTTATCTATCATATATTCCTCCTCTTCCCTTTATTTACCCCTCCTTCTAGTGACATAAGACAGTGCGCTTCCTAGTATAGACCTCAGTGGGAGTGTCTGAAGACTCTGGGAGGGGGGGGGGGGGGGGGTTACGAATACACAAAAGCAAGAGGAGAAAAAAAAGAGTGAGGGAGGAAATTATGTCAGGAGGTCAAAGTTAACCAAGATGGACACTGCCTAGAATAGGATTCTCTGCTTTTCCTTTATAAAATTCAGAGGAATCATTACGTGGATAGCACAATACATCTGTTATGTAAGTAGAACTAGTATTTATCTACTTTTATATGCGTTTTTTTTTCTAGGTTAGCATGGGTGTCATTTGTTCTTTAACAAAATAATCAAAGAATTATGAAAAATTGACCTTGCACTTATTTATTCTACTAAAAGTATCAGACATGGTATTCCATTTTTTCTTCTGTGGAAAAAGTACAGATATTGTATCCTTTGCTTAAAATGTAGTATTGCTTGCTTTGTTGGATGCAGCTTGAGGCCCCTTTCACACTAGAGCATTTTCATTGCCTTGTGTTACCCGTTTTCACCGCAGGGTAACGCTAAAGCAATGAAAGTCAATGGGACATTTCATATCTGATGTGGTATGATGCGCCAGAAGTATTGCACCTGATGTGATGTGAACATATCAGCGCATTATGGGTCAACATCCGCGGTGATGTGCGTTGACCAGAAATCATGTAAATCAAGGGCGTTGCAGATATTTTAAACTGTCCCAAACAATTGAAGTATAAAAACAGTATAAAATAAATTATAAAGAGATGTATCTTACCTCTCTAGATTTAAAACCCAGAAACAGAGGGGTTTTAGGATAAGATTTTATTCAAGCACGCTTAGGAAGTGACAATGCGTTTCGTGGGTCACTGCCTACTTCCTAAGGTCAATAGTACATAATAGAAATACAAAACAAGTGCCTAAAAACAGACTTAAAGGGATACTGTAGGGGGGTCGGGGGAAAATGAGCTGAACTTACCCGGGGCTTCTAATGGTCCCCCGCAGACATCCTGTGCCCACGCAGCCGCTCACCGATGCTCCGGCCCCGCCTCCGGTTCACTTCTGGAATTTCTGACTTTAAAGTCAGAAAACCACTGCGCCTGCGTTGCCGTGTCCTCGATCCCGCTGATGTCATCAAGAGCGCACAGCGCAGGCCCAGTATGGTCTGTGTCTGCGCAGTACGCTTCTGGTGACATCAGCGGGAGCGAGGACACGGCAACGCAGGCGCAGTGGTTTTCTGACTTTAAAGTCAGAAATTCCAGAAGTGAACCGGAGGCGGGGCCGGAGCATTGGGGAGTGGCTGCGCCAACACAGGATGTCTGCGGGGGACCATTAGAAGCCCCGGGTAAGTTCAGCTCATTTTCCCCCGTCCCCCCTACAGTATCCCTTTAAATTTACTAAGCTACCATACACAATGGACCAGTTATAGTAAATTCTGTTATTAAACACAATTATAGACTTATTTCACAATCTCAACCTTCAATCTTAAAAATTAGAGATACAGCTTAATTGATAATGGCATGTAATCATAAAACATCTTTATATCTGATGGATTCCTAATTTACTTGTTATAAAAATGGGTGCAATGCATAGTAGTATAGGTTTCTACAAAAGTGTATAGTGCATTATTGTCAATTATTAAAAAGTGCATAGTGCTTCTTTAATAATTGTAAACAGTAGAGCATCATTGTGGTGCCTATTGCATCTTAGAAAAGTGCATGGTATATTTTAGAAGTTGCATAGTGCTTGCAACATAATTGCAGGAGGTAGTGCATGATTCTGGTGCATATTGCATCTTGATAGGGATGAATGGTATCCGATTCCCCATAGATATAAATGAAATAAAAGTGCCCAGTGCATATTGCATCTTGTTAGGGATGCATAGTATCCCCTATAGATATAAAACAAATACAAGTGCTCAGTGCATTTTACAAAAAGTGCAAGGTGCATTATGCAAAGTGCAATGTAACAGTAATCTACTTATCCAGAACTCTTAATTCCCTTACCTTAGTCTGCTCAATAGAAGTTTAAAAAAATTCTTACCTGTGCAATAACTGTGTTAGGAGCATGGGTGCCTCTATAATGGCTGCTCCCACGCTTCGTTTACCCTTTATTGAGAGCCTGATTAGCATCCAGCACGGCAAAGACCGGCATCTCCAGCTACTTCCGCTAAGTGCGTGTGATGAATTTCCAGGTATACCTTACTGTTGACGTATTCAAGTTAGCTGTTTGCTGCAGGCATAATTGAGAAGCTTGTGGTTTCTCTATCTATGATAATTCTTTGTCGGGTGTTTAACTGGTGTTTATGGGGAGCAGAGCCGGAACAAGGTCCTCCAGACACCAAAGTGCGCCCCTCCATCCCTCCCACCCCAGCCGTCACATACTGATTGCTATTAGACTAAGAGACGCCACAGGGCCCACAACCTCCCCAACACCTTAATATCTAGTTATCCGGCTTGCAGTCACTGCCATGTATCCCCTTTTCTTATTTCTTTCTGCTTCAAACACAATTAGGAATGACAGCTGAATGAATTCTGCGCCCCCTCCTACACTGCGCCCTGAGGCTGGAGCCTCTCCAGCCTATGCCTCGTCCCGGCCCTGATGGGGAGTATATGGGAGAAGAGGTGGATGGGGAAGGAGGAGTATTTTACTTTTTCTCTCCACGATGGAAGGAATAATTATTGCCCAATATTAACAGGGATCTTATGATCCAATGGTCCGCTGCCATTTTTAGGAGAAAATGTCTCCTTCTGCGGCGCCAGACATTATTTTAAATTCAGACCATACAATGAAATTTAATAAAAACAATATAGTAAGCCAGCCATACTCTGTATAGAGCTACTTTTATCTATCGATATATGTATAATATATAATGTTATAATACACCATATAAACGGGTCCCATGTATCAGATATCCTACAGTTTTATTTTATATCTAATTCTACATTTTTAAAGTGGACCCAAATTGAAAATACAAGATTTCAGAAATAAAATCTATTTTCTAAATTATAATAATAAATAGCAACCTTTTTTCAGTCGCATGATGACAAATATAAAATATTTTACATTTATTGGAGGGACCCCTCCCTTCCTTTCATATTGCCGGGACAGAATCCGGCAAACTGGTGAAGAAGGAGGTGTCCGTCAAAGGAGAAATTGCTAATGGCTGTCACCTGTATAACCATAGTTATGAAAAGAGAAGGGTGAAAAGTATGCACTGAAATGATCATAGATTTGAAGGAGCGTTTATTTATCTTTGTATGTGTCAGAGTGGTGCAACTACATATTTTGAATTAAAAAAATGTTTGGTTTGGGTCCACTTTAAGTTTTTACGGTTTCATTTTCTCTGTTAATGACACATGCTTTGAAGTATGCCAGAGCTAAAACCTATGCACTATTGACCCTTAGCATCTCTTTCCTGCTCTCAGGAACCATTTTCTGCCAGGAAAGTGTTTTAAGGCTGTAATTTGTATTTATCTGTCTATCCATCTAAAAGCATTTGATGAAGATGTAAATAATGCTGCTATTTTCTCTGTTTTCAATGTGTTATCAGGCTGGAAATAGCATGGAGTACTTGCCCTTAGCATGCAGAGCATTTTGCACACCATCAAATGAATAACATTAATTGTGTGTTTACAGGGTATAATCAGGAATGAAAAGTAATGCTGTGTAGTTTAATAATGAACAAATGCAGGTTGTAGGAGAAGCACCAATTAGTAGCTGTTTTGCTGGCATGTGCCTCCTCCATTGCAAAATATGGAGAGAAAGCTATTTCAGGAATGATGGCATACAAAAGTATTTTTGTGATGACACTCTAGTCATCTCCTTCCTTTTCCTCTGGCCTACAGTTGGTACCGTAGAAGTTGGTAAATACTTCAATAGTAAAATAGTTTACCAAGACAAATATGATTAATGGCCAAGCAGTGGCCCGAAACCTTTCTGCTTGCTTTTTTTATTTTAATTTTGAAATGCTACAAGTACAATAACAGTACGTTCCATATATCAACAAACACGAAGGTTTCTGCACAACTGTGTAAGCATGTGTGCTAGGTCATGAATCAAAAGATTACTAAAGAGAAGTGTATGACCATATAATAGCACTCCATGCATAAATGTTCAAAAAATAACAATATTTATTAGAAACAATAATGTAGCACCATACACATAAAAATCATTAAAAGCACCAAAAGGTCAAACCTCATCAATAATCAACCATAAATAGCTGGTACCTGAATAGGTAACCCAGTATGATGACCTATATTTACCATCTGAGTGGCTCAATAAGAGCCCACACAGTGATAGAACCCGGGTTCTGTAGCACTCAAAATAATAATAATAACCGTGACCGCCGCGATACCGGTGGAGTTGTCTGCCGGGGGAGTCCCTTCCTCTTGGTCACCTCGCTCATTCTAAACCTGGGTCACGTAAGCGTTCTCTTCTTGCACATTGCTGTCAGTTCCAGCATCATAATACACGTATATGGCATCCCTTGCTGCACTTTTTTCTGTTTCGTTGTAAATCATGCTAACCTCATTTCCCTTGCAGGTTGCACATTGCACTTTGTACTTTTGTTGATATATGCACTTTATTATTATTATTTTGAGTGCTACAGAACCCGGGTTCTATCACTGTGTGGGCTCTTATTGAGCCACTCAGATGGTAAATATAGGTCATCATACTGGGTTACCTATTCACGTTCCATATATCAGTACACAAATTGTTATTCCATTCCCTCAAAGTGCACTAGCAAGCAAATAGTCTTATTTTCATCAAAACTAGTCTGAGTAACTAGGTTCAATGCGATAGTACACTTGATAATGTAGATCAGATGTTGTTAGCCAATGTTTGAGGAAGCATATACTAGGTGATCAGGCATTTAAGAGCCTGTCTGCTGCCAACAAAATGGTTTACAGAGTTTCCTGCTCAGCCCTGATTGCCAGCTGTTAAATAAACCTGTCATTACGTTCAGAGCCGGGACAAGGTGCTCCCGCACCCAAGGCTGAGACACCAAAGTGCGCCCCCCCATCCCTCCCACCCCAGCTGTCACACACTGATTGCTGTTAGACTAAGAGGCACCCCAGAGCCCACAACACCTTAATCTCTAATCATCTGGCTTGTAGTCACTGCTATGTATCCCCTTTTCTTATTTCTCTCTGCTTCAAACACAATAGGGGGAATGATAGCTGAGTGAGTTGTGCGCCCCCTCCT